>NC_041386.1:636616779-636746690 GCF_002162155.2 Triticum dicoccoides
AGTCGATTCAGTCGACTGAAGTGTGGCTTAATCGGAGCAGAGCAGCAGCATGAGCGAGGGGGAGAGCAGCAGCAACAGCTGGGCGAGCGAGCGATCGAGCGAGAGCCGGAGCAGCAACAACAGATCCGGCTGGTATGGACGCCGCCGCCGAAGGGGCCTCGCACTGGGGGAGAGCCGCCGTGGAGATGTCGCCCGTGGCGCCGGCTTCAAGGTAGCCGCTCCATGGGGGTGCAGGATGGAGCACCGTCGGTGCCGGGAGGTCGAGTTAAGGAGAAGGTGCGATGCGATGAGTGCACAACCTCTTTGGTGGCGCCGAGTAGGCCTCGGCTTCGTCCGAGGAGTCGGTGAGGATGCTGCGGTTCCGGTGGAGCAGGTTAAGGCGGCGCTGTGGGGATGGAGCAGCCGCGATAGACGAGGTGATCATCGGAGCAGCTCCTTGGAGGTGGAGGACAGGGCGGATGAACCGGCGGGATGGCGAAATGGACAACGGATCCTCATCCGGTGAGGTAGACGAGGGATGTCGAGCTGTTGCGCTGGACGACGTCGTCGGGGAAGAGGCTCCGACTGGGCAGCAGTGACGTGGAGGACGGAGGAGGGTGGGGTTTCGCGGCTAGAGCGGAGAGGTTATGGCAGCCTGGGATTTCAAATGGCGAAAAGGGGGCGATGGGAGGGGGTGAAGCATGACTTAGGAATGCGCTTGTCCAAAATGTAGGGTGTGTTACAAAAGTACCCCCCACCAATTTGAACTAGCGGCCATTTTGGCTCAGGGTTAGAAGGAGGATTTCGCGTGTCGGGATTTGGCAGCTGGAGGGAGTTTTCGCGCGCGTTGTAATTTCGGGATAGCAAGGCGCGGGTTGTGAAGGCGCCAGTTTTGGGAGCACGATATCTGAATTTTCAGGATATAACAAGACGCGGGTTGAATTTTAGGGACAAGCCTAATGTGTAGTAATATTGTACTTGTACGTACCAAATCAATTCGCACTTCCCTCAACCAAAAAGAAAACGAAAAAAATAAAACTATTCACACCACACAAAGAGAGAGTCTTGCCCCATTTTACTATACAAATGCTATTCAAAACTACTCCCTCCTTCCATCTATATAGGGCCTAATGCGTTTTTCGATGCTAACTTTGACCAAATATTAGAGCAATGATATATGACATGCAACTTACACAAAGCACACCGTTAAATTCGTCTATGAAAGGTTCTTTCAATGATATAATTTTCACATTGTGCATGTCATGTACTATTAATCTTGTCAATAGTCAAAGGCGGTCTTAAAAATCTCATTACGCCCTATATAGATGGAAGGAGGGAGTATGAATCCATGTTATGTCCGATTAAATTTTTTTGCTTGCTGTATAATGCATGTAACCTACTCAGACCAACATTTTAGTGCATTCCAAATGTCTATACTACCGCTGCAATTCGAACTAAATTTGAATTCGTTTCTCTATTTCAATAAGAATCTACAATCATGATTGTTGCCAACTTCAACCACCATAGTTTCCTTGCTATCTGCCAGATATAAATCAGACGGCCTATAACGCAGGATGGCGGGCACACCATCATCAACAACTCTGTTTTTTATAAGAGTAGAGATAAAACATATTAAATGTAGTATACCATGTTCATAACCACACCATGTGTATCACCGTTATATATATTCACACATCCATCGGTTTGAAACACTATGATAAATTCTTCAAATTTCCGAATTCGCTTTTTATAATGAAGTATATATGATCTCTATTTGTCTTTTACACCCACACAACCCTCTTATCTTTGTAGCTAGAGCTAACTTTCTCTTGTGCATGCACACGCCCGCATCCCTCTCACCCTCCCTCAGCATTCTCTAGCTCCATCGTGCAAATTCGTCTTTTCACTTTAGGTCGTTCACCCACAGTGTGTGTAGGCCCCCCAGCTCCTTCTTTACAGCACACATCGATCGATATGCCTCTCGAGCCAGGTGTGCCTAGCACAAACACAAGCTTCCCCTCTTCTCTTGTCACCGTCCATGCCTCACTCCCACCACTCTTTTCATCATTCTCGTACTCGCACACTCCTCCCCCTTGATATAGTATACCTCTCGTACCACCTCCTACATGCATCCCTCTCTCTCTCTATCCTTCTCATCGTGCCTCATTTGCTTCTAACACACACATGCATGTATACCGATCGATCTCCCAACATATACCTAGATCGACTTTAACTACCCCCCCCATCGATCGACGTACCTCATAAGTTATGTCTCTCCTTTCTCTTACAAAGGGCGGTTGATCTTCCTATGTAGTTACGTCTGCTTACCACAGCCACATCGTCCCCCCTCATCATTCGTGCATGCCTCCTGACCCGTCTCTCACACGCACGTGCACAGACAACAAGCAGCCATGTTATTGATATTGCGGGCGTGCCCTCCGTTTGTCTAGCAAGCCTATCCCACCATTTTTTAGAAGCAACTCCACTACCACCCCCTCCAACACTCTAGCTCTGTCTCTCTCCCAACCTTATTCATCTCCTGCACATATGCATCGATGTCGATCGATCTCCCTTAATACATGAGGCAGATCGATCTCCTTAATACATGAGGTAGGCCTCTCTCCTCCTCCACACATATACCAGCCATTGTACCTCTATAGTTAATTGGGCCTCCCTCTTCCCCCACCACACACCAATAGTCGAGCGCTGCAGGTAGGTATCCATGCCACAGAGACAAACTGCACATGTCCCATCTTACATTCCAGTAGGCCAACCACTCTATATCTTTGACGTGGGCACACACAAATTCGATGGCACTCTTTATCGATTGCATGCACACACACACACACATCATCACTCTCTTCGATTCTATGGACACCTCAAGCCTATGATACCTCCACTCTCTTCTCGTGGATCGCCCCCTCTATATATATGTTATATCCAGGACTCTATTTCACACACATTGCATATGTTAAATTTTTTGATTGACCCCCCCCCCACAAAAAAAACTCTCAAGAACCCACACACTATATCTCTCTAGGTTTGTATCTCTCTCACACAACCCCACGCAGGTGGTGTACAATTACAAGAAGAGAATAGGTGCACCGTGCACGTACTCACGCTTCGTGCCCAGCCACACCCGCGCGGGTACATGGTGGAGCTCATTTCTTTATGAAATGGCAGCCCACGTGCTAATTTGAACGCTTGTAGCGGTTGTTTACCTAGGGAGGTCATGTACCACGTGTCGTGGAATTGTCACGGCAGATGTCCTTAGTGTCAGGACTTAGTCGCGAGGCCAACGCATCTATGTGGTAGCTTGAGAGGGGTTGAGCGGGACGAGAGACACGATGTTTTACCCAGGTTCAGCCCCTCACGGTGGAGGTAAAAGCCTACATCCTGCTTCATTGATATTGATGATGACGATCACGGTTACAAGAGTGCTCTAACTCAAGAGCTATTGTCTAAACCTAACTTGTCCAACCTGTGGAACTTGTCCCTCTTCTCCCTTTTGGGGAGCCCTGCCTCTCCTTATATATGTTGGAGGGGTGGGTTACATGTAGAGTCCTATTAGGATTAGGACTAGTCTATCTCTAATACAAACCGGATACAAGTCCTGGTCTTAACTCCTTGTAAGGTAAATATTCCTCATGCCTTTCCTCTTAAACCGGCCCAGCATTAAATGTGAACCGGCCTTCTGGGCCTTGGGCCTTGTCATCCGTCTGTCCCGTACGCCGGATCACCAGTGAGTCATAATGTCCAGGTGGGTTGCTTGTAAACCGCCAGGTCAGGGCGGGTCGCCAGTGAATCGCCAAGTGTCAGCCGGATCTCAAGTAAACCACCAACTCCGGCCGGGTTATACTTCCGGCCGGTTTACACAGCGGGGTATATCCCCGACATTAGCCCCCAGTTTAATTTGGATTTGTCCATGTTAAACTGATCTGCAACATAAACACAAGAACAAATTTGGCGGGTTGTGTTCCGGGATAAGAATTCTTGTAGACCAGCACCTGATCATCCTTAAGTCCTTGTCATTCCCTCCTTCTAGAAAATCCGGATCAATAACCAGCTTCATACTTTAAATTGCTGATGTTGGTTTCTCATAGAAAAATATTGTGAAGAATAATCCACTTGAGTCGGCTTCCAAAATGCCGGCTTAAGAAATTTTGGTCTTGAAATACTCATCTGATATCCAGCCGGTTTGAAGATGTAAAACTTGCCGGTTTAATATTACCAAAATTACCGGGTTATAATAACTGATAATTCTGGGTCATGATTGTTGCTAACGCCGGTTTATGATTGTTGCCAACGCCGGTTCATGATTATTGATGATGCCGGGTTGCAGACACAGGGTCATAATAATTGGTGACACCGGGTCAATAATTGTTGGTGACGCCGGTTTATAATTGTTGCAGACACCAGGTCAATCTGGTTAGCTCAAAACTGAAATTTAAAAGATATTTCTCCCTTATATCCATATTACCTGTAGCCCCCAAGTCTTGAACAGAACAAAGTGATGATTTGAGACTTGCTTCCATATAATTACTGCCACTTTGAAGAAATCCATGTTGCTCATCTCAGTCACTAGTAAAAACTGAAGACTCCATATATGTAGCCCCCAAGTGTCGGGTTGTCATGCTTGCAGCAACCTGGGACTTGTAATTGCCTTATACTCATAAAAACTTCAACCAGTGTAGCCCCAAGGGCCGGGTCATTATGCAATAATGAGCAGGGACTTTATAAATATGATCATGTAAACTTGAGCAGTGATGCGCAGCCCCCAAGGGCCGGCTCATTATGATATGATGAGTCGGGTCTTCAATAAGATGAGCAAAAATGACTTTGCATTAGCCCCCAAGTGTTATGGTGCATGCTTGCAGCGACATGAGACTTGCATATTTGATATAATCTTAAGTTGAATAATGTAGCCCCCAAGTGCCGGGTCGTAAGCCTGCAGTGACTTGGGACTATTCCTTCAATTGTAAAACAAATCATATCCTTTGATAATATAATAGCCATTGCGCTAAAGCGACTTTGAAAACCTTAATCACAATACTGATTATTGATAACCATAATAAAATCCAGCCATGTTGGCTATTTGAAGATTTGAATAATATAATCCAATAATTTAAGAGTGCATGATTCCAATGACGCAATCCAAATATATACTAGCGACTTATAGTCAAAAGCCAGGCCGGTTTAACAAACACCGAATAATTTCTCATCATATACTGGCGACTTATTGCCTTAAAGCCAAGCCAGTTTAATAAACACCGGATAATTTATAATCATGCTTTATTCAACCTGTTTCTGCATACAACAAGTTTAAAGTGTCCTAGCGGTTTATCGCCGGACGGGTCATAATGCCCAACATATAACCTGGGTTTATAACTAAGGCTGCACTTAAGAATAATCAAATATAAAATATATCATACGTGTGACATTGAATCACATCATTGGTTTTACCAACTTTTTGTAGTAAGGGTGATAATCCCAATCTCGAGTACTGATAACTCTTTCCATATTGTGCCGGTTTATGATAAAACCGTACCGGGTTATGATAGACACCAGATTATCCATATATAATACTGGCGACTTGTAGTCGAACCGGACCGGGTTAATAATCGCGGGATTATAATTGGTCATGTACCGACAACTTGTAGTTGAAGGTCAAGACGGGTTAACGAACACCGGTTTACTCCATAATAAGATGGTAACATAAAATCAAACCACGCAGATAGTCTCTGGATTAAGATTTGACCGTGTTCCGCCAATTTGTAATTGACAGTCGAACTGAATTAACAATTGTCGGTTTAAAAACGCAACAAAAGAAATATTTATCAAAACAAAATTTCAAGCAAAGGCAATGATAAAATCATTTGCAAAAAGAGTCTATTGAGCCGATCAAGAGGCATTACCATGGTCGGACACGACCAAGCCCCCAAAAAGGCGTAGCTATGGTTCGAGTCAGCCAGGTCCCCAAATGATGCTTTGGCATTACGCCGATCAAGAGGTGTAGCTATGGTTCGGGTTCGACCAAGCCCCCAAGTGATGCTGTGGCACTAGGCCGATCAAGAGGCGTGACTATGGTTCAGACGTGACCACAAGTCCCCAAGTGATGCTTTGGCATTACGCCGATCAAGAGGTGTAGCTATGGTTCGGGTTCAACCAAGCCCCCAAGTGATGTTGTGGCACTAGGCCGATCAAGAGGCATGACTATGGTTCAGACGTGACCACAAGTCCCCAAGTGATGCTGTTGCATTGAGCCGATCAAGAGGTGTGACTATGGTTCAGACATGACCAAGCCCCCAAGTGATCAATAATATGATAAGCCAATAAGGCAGGATACCCATGTTTGAACCGCGCATCATGGCAGCAGGTCCTCTTTGGCACCCTTTAACTATTTGCAAGAGATAAATCCTTCTTGAACCGGATGTCAAACCGGATATTAAGAGCTTCAAAGCTTTGTGGGAGACATCTTTCCCTTGAACCGGATTTTAAACCGGATCTTCATTTTCAGCCGGAAATTTTCTGACTGTCTTTAAACTCGAACTTGCGAGAAGTTAATTCCCTTTTGAACTGGACATTGTTAAACCGGATTTGAGCGCTTCAGAGCTTTGTAGGAGAATAGATTTTTCTTGAACCGGATTGTAAACCGGAGTCATTTCTGATGACCTGGAACTTCTTCATCGAGCCGGGATTTTATAACTGTCATATACTTTCTAAGCCGGAAATTTTCTGACGGCCTTTAAACTTTCATCAATATAACAGTAGCCTCCGGGACCGGGTTATCCTTCCCTCCATCATCCTGGGGTTCTTAAATTTGCTGAAACTGGCAAGATTCGCTGAGTCATGTCATCGTAGCCCCCGAGTCTCAAAGGTGACTCGAGGAGTTGGCTTGAGACTCTCCATATTTGACCGTGATATAAACCGGCATAACTTGTATATCATTTGCGTTGATAGCACGATGTGAATCCATAGAAGGTTGAGGTGACTGTGGCGGGTTGTAAATGATCCCATATGAGCTATGTGAGTAACTCGGCCAATGGTTCCTTCCAACTGGCGATTTGAAGTTAATCAAAACTGTAGTGGCGGTGACTTGTGCACCTGCCCATTGAACCATCCAGTGCAAATGGCGGTTGATGATAATTTATCTCCAATTTAAAAGAAGACCGGGCTACCCAAGCTGTGACTTGCTCATACCCAATAAACAGCTCATGCAGACAGGTGCGGCCCGGTATGTTGATGTAGACCAGGCCGTGAGAGACGGATAGCAAAGACGACCTCGGCTTTCAAAGGCGGCACAGACAGATGAGTCGGCCGCGGCATTATAAACCGGCGTGGACGGGCGAATTAGCCACGTCATATTGATGTAAACCGATCTGCAGAATGGCGGTTTGCACATATATTCACCGAGCTTGATGCCATGGTAAGATACTAGCGTATTCATAATGGTTGCGCGAGTTTATACATCCATGACACAGCCATAGCTTTTGCAATGAACAATTGTCCTGCATAAACAATATTGCAGACCAAGGCAAAGGTAAACTATTCTTTGACAAAAATAATATGTGCTAATAAAATATATTTTAGATGGATATCACCTGATGTGCTAGGCCGGAAATTATCTGCCATCGAGTTGATGATCACCACAGTGATGCTAAAATTAATCACAGCCGAGTTAACCGTAGGAGCAGACAGATGAATCGGCCCGGCGTTGTAAGCCGGTGCGGCCGAGCAAGTTTTCCTCCATGTTGTAAGCCGGCGTGGACGCATGAACCGGTGGCCATGGAGGACGGGCGAGTCGTCCATGGTGTTGTAAGGTGGTGCAGACAGGCGAGTCAGCCGGTACGTTGACGTAAACCGGACTGCGACACCCTGTCCGTGAAGCCGCGCGATACAGCCGAACGTCCATCCGTGGTATAACACCACCCCTTTTTCTTTTAATAGTTGCCCTGCGTAAAAATATTACAGGCCAGAGTAATTGTTGTCGGATGAATTAACATGTACTTGATAAAATACATAGAAACGATAGCACCTGGTATTTTTTGCCGGACGCTGGCGCCGGATAATGCATAGTGCTTGCTTTTGTTTTGACAAAAGAGTTGATTGGTTCTGTGTCTTGTAATGTCTGAGGTCTCCACATAACCTGGCCGGAATTTTTTGAACTGGAATTTCTGGAACTGGAGTTTCTTGATAATCCGGCCAGAACTTTTGAACCGGAACCTCTTGATAATCCAACCGGAATTTTTGATAATCCGGAACCTTTTGAGCTGGAACCTCTGTATAACCCGGCCGAAACTTTTGATAATCCGGAACCTTTGAACCGGAACCTCTTGATAATCCAACCGGAATTTTTGATAATCCGGAACCTTTTGAGCTAGAACCTCTGTATAACCCGGCCAAAACTTTTGATAATCCGGAACCTTTGAACCGGAACCTCTTGATAATCCAACCGGAATTTTGATAATCCAGAATCTTTTGAGCTGGAACCTCTTGATAATCTGGCCGGAATTTTTTGCTAATCCGGAAGTATTTGATAATTCGAAACTTTTCTGTAGCCGAAGTCGGAACTCTTTGACGACTCGAACAGAACCTTTCGGCGATGCGGCTGGAACCCTTTGGCGATTCGGACAGAACTTTTCGTCGAGGCGATTGGAACTTTTGGATTATTCAGACAGAACTTTTCGTCGAGACGGGTGGAACGTTTCAATGAGCCTGACAGAACTTTTTCGGCGAGCCGGCTGGAACTCTCCGACAAACCAACCGGAACTTTTTCATTGAGTCGGACGGAGCTTCTCGATCCCTGAGATAGCGCCCTCCAAGAACTCAACACCACCGTGCGCAGGCCCCACGGTGGGCGCCAACTGTCGTGGAATTGTCACGGCAGATGTCCTTAGTGTCAGAACTTAGTCGCGAGGCCAACGCATCTATGTGGTAGCTTGAGAGGGGTTGAGCAGGACGAGAAACGCGATGTTTTACCCAGGTTCGCCCCCTCACGGTGGAGGTAAAAGCCTACATCTTGTTTCATAGATATTGATGATGACGATCACGGTTACAGGAGTGCTCTAACTCGAGAGCTATTGTCTAAACCTAACTTGTCCAACCTGTGGAACTTTTCCCTCTTCTCCCTTTTGGGGAGCCCTGCCTCTCCTTATATATGTTGGAGGGGCGGGTTACATGTAGAGTCCTATTAGGATTAGGACTAGTCTATCTCTAATACAAACCGGATACAAGTCCTGGTCTTAACTCCTTGTAAGGTAAATATTCCTCATGCCTTTCCTCTTAAACCGGCCCAGCACTAAACGTGAACCGGCCTTCTGGGCCTTGCGCCTTGTCATCCGTCTGTCCCGTACGCTGGATCACCGGTGAGTCATAATGACTAGGTGGGTTGCTTGTAAACCGCCAGGTCAGGGCGGGTCGCCAGTGAATCGCCAAGTGTCAGCCGGATCTCAAGTAAACCGCCAACTCCAGCCGGGTTATACTTCCGCCCGGTTTACGCCGCGGGGTATATCCCCGATACCACGCGTGCACGAAACAAAGTTCGACTTGACGCGTTGCCGCGTTATTTTTAAATAAAGTTATAGCACTCAATGGCACGTACATAGAATATAAAACGATTTTTATGGAGGAAAAGGTAGTCCGCTCTTCAGAGTATCTCACACAAGGCTCCGGTGGCCTCTCTCTCTCACCGTTGGTCACTGATCCGGCCGCATCCCGTCCGCCGGGAGAAAGGGAGTGCGGTGGCCTCTCTCTCTCATCGTTGGTCACTGATCCAACCGCAACCCGTCCGCCGGGGGAAGGGAGTGCGGTGGCCTCTCTCTCTCTCACCGTTGGTCACTGATCCGGCCGCATCCTGTCCGCCGGGGGAAAGGGAGGAAGTGCATCGTTTCTCCGTTCGACAGCGGCGAGGCATCACGTCCCGATCTGCGGTACACGCCGTTCTCTCTGACCAAGCTCCGGCGCGGCAGGGCCTATGCCACCTGCTCGCAGATTCCGCCCGCCGCCACTCACCTAGTTACATCCCGACGACCTCCAGGTATCCCCTCCGGCCTTACTCCACTACCCGTTTTCCCACGTTGCTGCATGTGGATCTTCCATAGTTCTTTGCCCAAATCGTCGCTCGTCCGACGTACTTTCCATATTGCATTCTCGTCCTCACACCATTTTAGACAAACACAACCGTGTTGTTATCTTCCCTTAGGACAAGGAATATGCTTCTTTTTTGTTGTCGCATGTGTCATCAACTGTTATTGGCCAGTAATTGTTTCCTTTCTACCTCTTTTTTGCAAACAGGGCTATCCATTTCACGTCGTTGCTATTGCGACCTTTTGGTGAACTGCACAAATCACTTTTTTCTTAAGAGTGTTTTGTGCAGTTGTACTAAAATGTCACACGGGCAATGTCTCTACATTTCAGTGCGACTGCACAAAGGGAGATTGGTTTTGCTCTATCCTCCTCATCCAACTCTGAACCTAATCTTCTCCAACTAGTTAGTCTTAAGAGAGACTGCAAAGGTGACCGGCTTCTATTTGTGTGTTTATTGTTTTATCAGCAGTCCTCTATTATCGTAATCACACTTGATATCACACGGAGAGAAACCAACGTTTCGTTTCATTGGATCGCGCCATCAAGAAAAACCAACGTTTAAATCACGTCTGTCGTGTTCGTGTCTCGCCCTCCTCCACGGCCCGACCCCACACGGTCGCTCGGCATGACACTCACCGCAAATCGAGTAGTACAACATAACTTTCCCGCCTGCTTGTCGATGGATCGCGCCATGGAGTACTAGCACTACTGGAAGAGATTGACGAGTTGGGGGAGGACAGCTAGCTGTAGCATGGACTCCCAAGAACTTACTACTGGAAGAGATCGCGCATGTTGTAGCCGGCTATTGCGACCTTTGAACGCGGAGCAGCCGCGTGCACCCGGAAGCGGCGCGGGCGACGCTCTCTCGGCCGGCGTGCCGCAATCAATGTCGGCGCCAGTGAGAGGTAGCGTCCGCTCTGGCCGAGCATGAATGCGGCACTGACCGTTTCGGGCGGGAAGCACGCGCGGGTGATGAAGAGGGTTCGGGTTGGTCAGGATCGGCCGTGGCAGCGGTCCGGACGTGCGCAAACAAGTGATGATGTACGTTAATATTGCTACTTATATAATTAACAACGTAAATAATGTGCCAGTTGGACAAATATGATTGGAGATGGAGATGGAAATGGAATTTTACGTAAACACGGATATGCATGTCTATGTCTATGTGTGTGTGCGCGACGACTCTCGCGACCTGGAAGCGGGGCGTGTTTTTGATCGAGTTTTCTTTCTTGGTACATTAGAAAATTAGTTTGTCTAATTCACATCTAGATGTTATTTAAGGATATCACATCTAAGCTCCCACAAGTATATAATGTAGAAACAAGAAACAAAAAAATTAGGAAAAGACCACAAACAGAGTGGACATCAACTTATATGTGACATAACTATGTCACATCTAGATGTGTCCTAGAGAGACCCTTAAAAAATTGTCCGCCAGTTTTCGTTTCTTTTTTCTGGGAACGCGCGTATTCTATTTAAAACCACTGCTATGGAGAGATTTTTTTACTCCATTATAGCCTCTTGTTTGATAGAGTTTCTCGTGTCTCGCTCTCTCACCCTCTCCATATCAAAACAAGATGACAGTGTCCACTCTATCTCTCTCCTCACCGGTGGTCACAGATCCGGCCGAATCTCGTCCGCTGCGGGAGGTGAGGAGGTGCATCGTTGACGTTGTCGCCTTCGGCGACGGAGGAAGCCGATGCGCACCGGCCTCTCGGAGCCGGCGCTGGCGCGGACGAAGATCCTCCGCGCCCTTGTTCGCTGCCGTCGTGTGGGCAGATCCCGCCCGCCCGCCTAAACGACATCTCGCCCACCTGAGGTATAACTTCTTGTATTGGTCCTGCTCCCCAGGTCGCTGCATGCGGGTTTTCTTCTATGCGACTACTCCCCAGCCCCCATGCATAGTAGCTAGGGTTCGTCGGCTGGTCCAACATCACCTAGTAGTACTATTATAGAGGAAATGCCACTCAAAAAGTTGTCCTGATTTATGCCTCAGTGGAGGTATATATGTTGTTTCGACAAAACGTACATGGTGGTTGTGCGGTCATTGTCCATACGGTGGTAGTACTATCACTGGTTAAATGAAGAAATGCTTTTTTTCTCGGGTATCCTGGTTTAGTTCCCATCAAGATAATTATGATGCTTCTGTTTGTTGGTGTACTTTCATTAATTTTTATTAACAATTGAGATGTCGTTGCTAACCCTTTTTTATATTTTTGGAAACAGCGATGCGTGTCTCCATACCCGGGCATGTCTTCCTCAATTTTAGTGGAACTACACAAAATTGGATGGCCATTGTTGTTCCGCCTCACTGTCCTCTGCCACGTGGTTCTTCCTTCCTCGAGCTTGATTACTGAGAAGAAACAGAACACAGTGAGGATTTGTCGAACTTCTTAGGTGCCTCACCAAAACTTAATGCCAAATGGATGATGCATCACCACGATGACCTATCGATGCTCATGGTTGCGCCTCATGGTTGCGTCGGCTGGTGAAGCTGATCGATTTTCGACGAAAAACAAGCTGTCTTCCATCAGTGCTCTTTGCTTGTTACGCACAAAGATGATATCCTTCGTCAGTTCACCTTGGTTGCGTTGGAGACGCAGTTGTCTTTCACGTTGGTGCAATTTTCGCTAGGGTTTTACGACAGGTGGGCCCGGCTCACCTGTCATACAGCCAAAAGGAGGTGTAGTGAAGGCACCGGAGCTCAGTCCGTACTACAGTAGTATATATATAAGCGGGAGCCTCAGCGCTTGTTCACTAGGGTTTGCACTCTCCACACGCTCGCCGCACTACATATATGTTACTCCCTCCATTCCGAATTACTTGTCTTAGATTTGTCTAGATACGGAGGTATCTAGCACTAAAATGAGTCTAGATACATTTGCTAGGGTTTGCTATATTCACAGTCTCTCACCCTCTCTTCACCAGATCTAAACAAGACTGCGTTGGCCTCTTGTCTCTCTCTCCCCCCTCACAGCTGGTGAAGGAGGTGTCTGTATCCCGTCGCACCGGGAAGGGAAGGAGGTGCGGCGTTCACTCTATCGCCTACGGCGAGGGAGGCAATCCACTGCCGGCTGCGCTGTTCTCTTTCACCCAGCGCCTGTGCGGGAGGGCCACCGACCCCTTCTTCCTCGCTGCCGTACTTAGTGTGGGCAGATCCGGCCTCCCGCCGCACGCCTTGCCACATCTTGACGACCCTAAGGTATAAGTTTCTTTGAAACCGTCGTTGCTCTAGCTGCATGTGGATCTTTTTCGATCTGTAGTCGAATCTAGGTCTTGGTTCAAAGAGGAATGAAGGGTGCGGTGGGCTGCAGCAAGAATCTAGGACGTGGTTCAATGAGGAAAGGAGGGGCGGAAAGTAGTATAGACTGGCTATCCAGCCGCTTTGTAGGTCGAAAAGGGAAAAAGGGGGTAACCCAGTACACACATCTGTAAGGAACCGATCTCTTTGTTGAAAAGGGAAAGAAACTGGGGGGTCGGGTAGTTTGTGCACGACTAGATTTGCTGCCCTCACATAGGAAGAAGGTTCAAAGAGAACAAATATGGGACCAGCGCATATATGCTGCTTGGCTACATACTCTGCATCACCCATTTATACGTGTGGACGCACATGGTGCTGGCATGTCCCATGCAGCTATTTTGCTGTTGTTAATCTTAAAATTAGCTACTGATCTGTTTTAAAAGAATCTCTCTGTTAATATGAATCAATGCAACCATTTTAGAAATGCTATTGTCCTATACTTTGTTTTCCATCAAGATAAGGTATATGCTTCTTTTTGTGGCCGCATGTTTCATCCTCCTTTATTGGCCAGTAATTGTTTTCTTTTTTGCCTCTTAAAACAGGGATATCTATTCAACTTGTTGCTATAGAAAACTTAAATGTCACACCGGCAACTTTGCTTGATTTCAGTGCAACTGCACAAAACTTGATTGGATTTCCTGTTCGTGTTGGTAGATTCGTATTTTATGTTGGTCGTCTCATGAAAGGTCAGTACAGGCCTTCATCCACATGATTGTGCAGTGTGCATTGAGATGATGTGCTACTTGTATTGGTACTGTTTTAAATAAATGATGAATTGAAGCTATTGTATTGCTGTCTTTTCCCATTAAGTAGTGAACAAAAATGGGACCAACCCAGACATGATGCTTGTTGCTTTGTTACAACAAATTCAGCATCACCCCCTTTATAAGCCAGTAATTGATGCCACTCTCAGAATTAACTACTAAATCTTATTTCAAAACTGCAACACTTGTTAGGGATTGGCGGGATTACAATTTTTGTGGCCGCATGTTTCATCCTCCTTTATTAACCAGTAATTGATTCCTTTTTTGCCTCTGTTTATACAGGGATATCTAATCAACTTGTTGCTATTGTGACATTTTGCATCGCTACGCGAAACACTTTGCATGATTTCAGTGCAACTGCACAAAACGAGATTGGATTTCCTATTCGTGTTGGCAGATTCGTACGTGATCTTGTGTGCGTCATGACAGGTTGGTACTTGCCTTCATCCACATGATCGTGCAGTGTGTTTTGAGATGTTGTGCTACTTGTATTGGTGCTGTTTTAAATAAATGATGAATTGAAGCTATTGTATTGCTGTCTTTTCCCATTAAGTAGTGAACAAAAATGGGACCAACCCAGACATGATGCTTGTTGCTTTGTTACAAGAAATTCAGCATCACCCCCTTTATAAGCTTTGTCGTTCTTTATACATGTTGAAACAAGGCATTGTTAAGATAATGTCTTAGTTAATATGAATGAATCACACTGATGAAGAATTGCTACTCTCCTGCTTTGTTTCCCATTAAGATAAAGTAGATCAGTAGATGCTTTTCTTCTGGGAGTACAAGTCATCAACCATTATTTCTTAGTAATTGTTTCCCCTATACCTATTGTTGCTTATAGGGATATCAAAATTAAAGCTCGATTTTATTCTGACTTCGATTTTAGTTGAACTGCACAAAAGGAGCCAATGTATAAGGCAAACTGCTGCATTACTGGGTCTAGTTGGCCGTTCCACTTTGCAGAAAGAAGCAGTCAATGTTTGTGCTACATTACAGAAGGAATGACCGAGAAGCTTACAGAGTATTATTAGACACCGGTGACATGACTAGTCTGCAGCGACCATTGGCAATTTAACAATACGTGGAGTGCCCTGGGCAAAAAGTGCCCAAACATGTACAAAAGCTACGACAGGACTCCACGATCATAGGCATTACATATTTTGAATGGGAAAAGCTTGTCAAAGTTTAATCATTGATGTTAGCAAGAAGACATTAGTTTAATATATTGGAATTGGAAAACCTTGTCAAAATTTGCTCATTGATGTTAGCCAGAAGACAAGCATTTGATATTTTTGAGTGGGACGCCCTTGCTGTGAGCAGCATCGAGTGTTTTTTCCTATTCTTGTGTTCAATTTAGAAGTAAATAGTTATTCTGCTGAGATATTCCTGTGTTAAGAGTTTGTTCTAAATATTGTCTATGTAATGCCAGGCCTTGTGTTTGATTGCAAAGTTGAGCTTAGAATGTTGTGGCATGCGGCATCACGAGCTGTTCACCGTGCCTCCTGAGAATAATGCTTCGTATTGTTTTGCATGTCGATCTAATGCCAGTAATTTGCTTGTTAAGAAGATCATCCTCTTCTGTTGTTTCCGTGCTTAAGAAGTTCATCGTCGGATGTTTCATTCATAGCCTATACGACAAGTCGGGTAGGTTAGACGTGAAACCATATGATCTTCCGACCAACTCATGATATTAGGCCATGATTGGATCGTCGTTTTCCAACCAAAACCGCTTGTAAAATTGACGCTTGTAAATTAAAGCAGATGGTCTCGGGCAAAGGCGCTTGGTTGGTCGATTTCGACTAGTAAAATATCGGAAGTACTTGACACACGATAAAAAAATTGAACGACACTCAGACGATTGCTAATCCAGCCGTTAGCTGTTGTTTCAGCCTTGCCCATGGATGGCATGATACGCATGTCGTGCATGTATCGTCTGGTAATGTCATCCATATAGCAGTGCCCGTAAAATATATACTGGTCTCTCAAATTACACGTGTAACCCGCCGGTTTTACTTACAGACCTCGGGCCCTCGGTTTCATTACGCATGTATTTTACACATTGTTTTCGATGACGAGTAAATTACACTTGTATGTTAATACAGGTTTGAAATAAACCAGAGCTCCCAAGCGCAGCCTTACCGTTTCATGACGTCTCAGTTTCTCGAAGGTGCTCATAGGTGTCCGATGATCCTGGCTTCCTGAAGGAGTAGCGGGCGCTGTATCAGACCATCCGTAGGGCCCGTGAGGCCCTCTCCATTGTCCTTTAAGTTGTTGCGCTCGCCGTGGCGCCGAGCATTGTTAACATCGTCAACGAACATGAGGATTTAGGAGATGACTTTATTTTGACTGGATGACACTAGGGACCCACTAGGGCCATAGCCGTACGTACGCAAGTGCCTCCTTATTATGTACACCTATTTTTTTTTGCTTTCTCTTGGTTTCGTGACATCACAGTCCCACACCATTGTCAACCTATGTAGTCAATATAAACGAGAGAATTGCACAAGGTGCGGCCGACAGCTGGGACCAAGCAGCTCGAGCAGTATTTGTGTTTTTGAGGCATGAGCACTGCAGAGTTTTTCTTGGCGATGATTTAGTTGTTGTTCAGAGGAGAGCAGGGTATTAACTGGGCGGGCTGTGGCCCGTCTAGCCCAGGCCAGATATCCAGCCCAGATACTAATTTTTTTCAAGATGAAAATGGCTAGCCCAGCTATACGTCTTTTTGAGGAATACCCAGGCAAGGTCAACTTGTTATTCTCCGCTCCGCTGGGCTGCAAATCTTTCCTAGGAGGGATGCATTAGGCTTAATAGGAAAA
Source organism: Triticum dicoccoides (assembly GCF_002162155.2). NCBI lineage: Eukaryota > Viridiplantae > Streptophyta > Magnoliopsida > Poales > Poaceae > Triticum > Triticum dicoccoides. Next base: position 636,633,729 of record NC_041386.1, read on the forward strand.
TGGGCTTTAAAAATAATAAATGGGATGTAATTATAAAAATTGGGCAGTAACTATAAAAAATGCACCAAACACGAAATTACTTTATAAAAATCATTTATGGATTTTGAAAATCTTAAATTTTCATTGTTGCGCGCGCAATGTTTCGTTGGATTTTTACGTAATACAAATTTATATTTAATCTGACTAGAAATTTCGGGATAAAAATATTTCGGAGCCCATCAAAATGTGGGAAATTTTATTGAATTATGTCTTCAATGGTTGGTTGAAATTATTAATCATTGTCCTAGCTAGAAAATGGGTTGTACTTTTAACAAACTGTAAATGGGTTGTTGTAAATTCCATTAGAATTCCAAAATGGGATGTACATTCTTACAAAATGCAAATGGGCTATAAGTTCTTTGCCACACACTTTGTGGGCCTACTAAGTGATGCGTCCCCTAAAAAAATAAGTTGACTCGTATGCAAGGCTTTGCCAACTTATTATAGTCAACACACGGTTCTAGCAGCAGTGGTCATTGGATGTCTATCCAACGGATGTCGTGCTTCTTCTTCAATCTCGGATATTCTTAGCTTCGGCCACCCAAAAAATGATTCCTCCCCCTGACATCGGGGGCGCACCGTTTTGGAGGCTGACCTGTGGGCCTACTAAGTTGGAGCGTACCAAGGGCTTTGTCAACTTAGTCAATAATAAACATTTCTAGCTTCAGTGACCGTACGATGTCCATCCAACGGCCGTAGTGCTTCTTCAACCTCTGGTCTTCTTGGTCCAGCCGCCCAAAGCAGCGCCGGTCGTGCCGCCTGCTCCTGCCTCCCGTGGTCGGCTGTGCTGCCGCGGAGGCCTCACCGCCCCCATACTACTCCCACCGCTGGCCAGGGCATCCCTCCACTCACCCACACCCCTGTTATTCTGCGGTGATGGCAGCCTCACACCGCAGCCGAACCAGTGAACCCTCGTACTCCTCTCCGCGCGGGCTTCCACTACTGCGTCTTCCCCGGCTCCATGTCGTCACCTTCCTAGGCCTCGTCGTTGTCCAGACCACCGCCCTGGTGCTCTCGGCGCGGCGTGGTCAACGTGGTCAACGACCGACTTCCATCGGAAGAGTATTGTACATGGAGAGGCTGACAGCTGGGTCCAGGCGGCCGCAAGGAAGTGCCTCCTTATTACGCACAAAATAATTATTTCTCCACCTTACAGCAGGGACCCATCGGATGGGCCACCTTATTTCACAAAAAAACGTTTCCCCCCTGACTGCTCAGACCCACCGGATGGGTCAGCGTATTTCGCGAAAAAAAACGTTCCCCCCGATGTCAGCTCGGACCCACCGGAAGTGCCTCCTTATTACGCACAAAAATGAATACTCCCCCTGCTAGCTGGGACCCACCATGGTGGGAGGCTGACTTGTGGGCCTACTAAGTTGACTGGGACGGGGGCCTTTGTCAACTTTAGTCAATATGAATTATTCTAGCTCTAGTGACCGTACGATGTCCATCCAACTGCCGTAGTGCTTCTTCAACCTCTGGTCTTCTTGCTCCAGCCGCCCAAAGCAGCGCCGGTCGTGCCACATGCTCCTGCCTCCCTGGCCGGCTGTGCTGCCGCGGAGGCCTCACCGCCCCCTACTATTCCCACCACTGGCCAGGCCCTGCGGCGACGGCAGCCTCACACCGCAGCCGAACCAGTGAACCTTCGTACTCCTCTCCGCGTGGCTTCCACTGTCACGTCTTCCCCGGCTCCCTATCGTCCCCTTCCTAGGCCTCGCCGTCATCCACCGCCCTGGTGCTCTCGGCACGGCGTGGTCAACATGGTCAAGGAACGACTTCCATCGGACATGGACTGTACGTGGAGAGGCTGACAGCTGGGTCCACAACCGCAGCAAGGAAGTGCCTCCTTATTACATGCAAAATAATTATTCCTCCACCTGACAGAGGGGATCCACCGGACGGGCCACCGTATTTCACGAAAAAAACGTTTCCCCCCTGACTGCTGGGACCCACCAGCTACACCTTCGCACGCAAGGAAGTGCGTCCGGGCAAAAAAAAAACATGATTCACCCCCCTGACTACTGGGACCCACCAGCTACATCTTCGCACGCAAGGAAGTGCCTGACAGTTGGGACCCACCTGGTTGAAGCGTACGTAGCGTTGTCATTCTAGTCGCGAACATGTACGTACATATATACTGGTCGATGTAGAGGCGCGCACGTGTCGTAGTAGAGGCGCACACGTAGCATGTACACGTACGTACAACGGTCAGGGTGCAAGAAAGAAAATACGGCCACGTATGTGTACACACGGGCGGGGTCTCGAACGCTTACTCGTGCATACGTACGGCGAGGGCTCGTGTACATGGCTGGGTCGGAACGGAGAAACAACGTCGTCATCGTGTTCATGGGGAGGCAACGGAATGCGTCGTGTTCATGGGGAGGCAACGGAATGCGTCGTGTTCATCGGGAGGGCTTGGACGGAACAGGCGATGGAAACGAGGCCTGGCGTACCGCAGAACGGAGGAAACGGCCTTGTGTTCGACTGGCCATGTTCGAAACGGGATCCTGTTCATCGGGAGGGGTCTGGCGTACCACAAAACGGAGGAAACGGACCTCCTACGGTCGAAACGGGGGTCCTGTTGATTGGGAGGGGTGTGGCGTACCACAAAACGGACGAAACGGACTTGTGTTGGAGCGCTACGGTCAAAACGGGGGTCCTGTTCATTGGGAGGGGTGTGGCGTACCGCAAAACGGGACTCCACGGGATACTGTTCATCTCCACCGTCGACCCCCTCCAGCCTCCACGAGCTACTGTTCATCCACCGTCGACCTCCTCCAGCCTCAACCTGCAACTGTTCATCCACGGGCTCCTGTTCATCCAGCCTCCACCGCGCGCTACTCCACCGGCTACTGTTCAACCAGCCCTCTCCACGGGCTCCTGTTCAACCACCCCTCCATGGGCTACTGTTCATCCTGCCCTCCACCTTCTACTATTCATCCTGCCCTCCACAGGGTGGTCCTGTTCATCCAGCCCTTCACAGGGTCCTGTTCATCCAGCCTCAACCGGCTCGATCGATCGGGGTCCTGTTCATCTAGAGGCAACACCACGGGGTCCTGTTCATCCACCCCCACCGGGAACTGTTCATCCAACCCCCCTGAGGGAGTCCTAGATTAGGGGGTGTCCGGATGGCCGGACTATACCTTCAGCCGGACTCCTGGACTATGAAGATACAAGATTGAAGACTTTCTCCCGTGTCCGGAAGGGGCTTTCCTTGGCGTGGAAGGCAAGCTTGGCGATACGGACATGCAGATCTCCTACCATTGTAACCGACTTTGTGTAACCCTAGCCCTCTCCGGTGTCTATATAAACCAGAGGGTTTTAATCCGTAGAACAACATACACAACAACAATCATACCATAGGCTAGCTTCTAGGGTTTAGCCTCTCCGATCTCGTGGTAGATCTACTCTTGTACTACCCATATCATCAATATTAATCAAGCAGGACGTAGGGTTTTACCTCCATCGAGAGGGCCCGAACCTGGGTAAAACTTCGTGTCCCTTGCCTCCTGTTACCATCCGGCCTAGACGCACAGTTCGGGACCCCCTACCCGAGATCCGCCGGTTTTGACACCGACATTGGTGCTTTCATTGAGAGTTCCCCTGTGTCGTCGCCATCAGGCTTCATGGCTCCTACCATCATCAATGGCGATGTAGTCCAGGGTGAGACCTTCCTCCCCGGACAGATCTTCGTCTTCGGCAGCTTCACACTACGGGCCAATTCACTTGGCCATCTGGAGAAGATCGAAAGCTATGCCCCTGGCCGTCAAGTCAGATTTGGAAGCTTAAACTACACGGCTGACATCCGCGGGGACTTGATCTTCGATGAATTCGAGCCACTGCCGAGCGCGCCGCACTGTCACGACGAGCATGATCTAGCTCTGCCACTGAACAGTGCCCTGGAGGCCGCACCCGCATCAGCTTCGACCCTTAATTCGGAGCCAACTGCACCGATCGAGGATGGGTGGTTGGACGCCGCCTCGGGGGCTGCGATCCCAACGGCGATCGAGCCGAACACCAGCCCCGCACTCTGCGAGACTCGTGACTCCAAGGAGCCGGACTCCTCTCCGGACTCCGAAACCTCCGCGCCCCAGCCGATCGAATCTGATTGGGCGCCGATCATGGAGTTTACTGCCGCGGACATCTTTTAGCACTTGTCTTTCGGCGATATTCTGAAGACACTAAACTCTCTCTCTTTATCAGGAGAGCCCTGGCCGGACTACGGTCAGCAAGGTTGGGATTTGGACGATGAAGAAATTCAAAGCCCACCCACCACCCACTTTGTAGCCACTGTCGACGACTTAACCGACATGCTCGACTTCGACTCCGAAGACATCGACGGTATGGACACCGATGAAGGAGACGATGAACAACCAGCGCCTATCAGGCCCTGGAAAGCCACCTCGTCATATGACATATACATGGTGGACACCCCAAAAGAAGGAGATGGCGATGGACTAGTGGAGGATGACCCCTCCAAGAAACAGCCTAAGCGCCGGCATCAGCGGCGCCGCTCAAAATCCCGCCAAAACAAATACGGTGATTCCAGCACGGGAGATAATAATACTCCGGAAAGTGCCGAAGAAAACCCCCTCCAGCAAGATTTAGCATAGGAGGATGGAGAAACCAACCCTCATGAGAGAGTGGCAGACAAAGAGGTCGAGGACAATAACTATATGCCTCCCTCCGAAGACGAGGCAAGCCTCGACGATGACGAATTCGTCATGCCAGAGGATCCCGTCGAGCAAGAGCGTTTTCAATGCAGGCTTATGGCCACGGCAAGAAGCCTCAAGAAAAAACAGCAACAACTTAGAGCTGATCAAGATTTGCTAGTCGACAGATGGACTGAAGTCCTTGCGGTCGAATAGCATAAACTCGAACGCCCCTCCAAGAGCTACCCAAAGCGCAGGTTGCCACCCCGATTAGAGGAGGAAGCACTTGATGCGCTGACCGGCCACCTCGTGGCCGCGACAGAGAGGCCTCTCGGCCCTCCACTCAAGCCGCACCCCATACCAAGGCACGGGAATATGCACCGGACTTACGAGATATGTTGGAGGACAAGGCAAGGCAAACAAGATCGATCTATGGATCGCGTGGGCGCCCCACGACTCGAGACGGTATCCATCATGCCGGCCACAAATTCGGCAGGGCCGAACACAGTAGACAAAGCTCATTGGAGCTACGTCATGATATAGCCCAGTATAGAGGCGCCGCACACCCACTATGCTTCACAGACGAAATAATGGATCATCAAATCCCCGAGGGTTTCAAACCCGTAAATATCGAATCATATGATGGCACAACAGATCCTGCGGTATGGATCGAGGATTATCTCCTTCATATCCACATGGCCCACGGCGATGATTTCCACGCCATCAAATACCTCCCACTCAAGCTTAAAGGACCAGCTCGGCATTGGCTTAACAGCTTGCCAACAGGATCAATCAGTTGTTGGGAGGACCTGGAAGCCGCATTCCTCGACAATTTCCAGGGCACTTATGTGCGACCCCCAGACGCCGATGACCTAAGTCACGTAATTCAGCAGCCAGAGGAATCGGCCAGGCAATTCTGGACATGGTTCCTAACAAAGAAAAATCAAATAGTCGACCGTCCGGACGCTGAGGCCCTAGCAGCCTTCAAGCACAATATCTGTGACGAGTGGCTTGCCCGGCACCTTGGACAGGAAAAGCCGAAGTCTATGGCAGCACTCACGACACTAATGACCCGCTTTTGCGCGGGAGAAGACAGTTGGCTTGCTCGTAGCAACAATATGACCAAGAACCCTGGTAATTCGGATACCAGGGACAGTAGTGGCAGGTCGCGTCGCAATAAGCAGAAGCGCCGCATTAACGGCGACAATGCTGAGGATACGATAGTTAATGCCGGATTCAGAGGCTCTAAATCCGGTCAGCGGAAAAAGCCATTCAAAAGGAATCCTAGGGGCCCGTCCAGTTTGGACCGAATACTCGACCGCTTGTGCCAGATACATGGCACCCCCGAAAAGCCGGCCAATCACACCAACAGGGATTGTTGGGTGTTCAAGCAGGCAGGCAAGTTAAACACCGAAAATGAAGACAAGGGGCTGCATAGCGATGACGACGAGGAGCCCCGGCCGCTGAACAATAGTGGACAAAAGGGTTTTCCCCCACAAGTGCGGACGGTGAACATGATATATGCAACCCACATCCCCAAAAGGGAGCGGAAGCGTGCGTTAAGGGATGTATACGCGGTAGAGCCAGTTACCCCAAAGTTCAACCCATGGTCCTCCTGCCCGATCACCTTTGATCGAAGGGACCATCCCACTAGCATCCATCATGGCGGATTCACCGTATTGGTTCTAGACCCAATTATTGACGGATTTCATCTCACTAGAGTCCTTATGGACGGCGGCAGTAGCCTGAACCTGCTTTACCAGGATACAATGCGGAAAATGGGCATAGATCCCTCGAGGATTAAGCCCACCAAAATGACCTTTAAAGGCGTAATACCAGGTGTAGAGGCCAACTGTACAGGCTCGGTCACACTTGAAGTGGTCTTTGGATCTCCGGATAATTTCCGAAGCGAGGAGTTAATCTTCGACATAGTCCCATTCCGCAGTGGCTATCACGCACTGCTCGGGCGAACCACATTCGCCAAGTTCAATGCGGTACCGCACTACGCATACCTTAAACTCAAGATGCCAGGCCCTCCAGGAGTAATTATGGTCAGTGGAAACACCGAACGCTCCCTCCGAACAGAGGAGCACACGGCGGCCCTTGCAGTGGAAGTACAAAGCAGCCTCTCCAGGCAGTTCTCCAGTCCGGCCATTAAACGACCGGACACCGTCAAGCGCGCCCGGAGTAACCTACAACAAGACCGCCTGGCACGATCCGAGCAGGCGTAGCAATGCGGCCCCAACCCCAACCCTCGCAAAAATGTGACACCAGTACTTCGCGTACATAACTACGCTCTAGAAATACCGTGGGTACAGGGGAAGGGGCACCATCACGGCACGCCCGAAACACGGCTTAAACCGCACCAGGGGCTGCCGATTTTTTAATTTTCTCTTACTTTCAGGACTCCACACTTCGGAAGGCCTGTTCGGCAGTTCAATTGCCGCACAAACGATGCAAGAACCAGGGAAGCAGACAAGCTGCGCTGCATTACGGAACTCCCAGGTGGTCTCTATCACGAGAAGTATACCTGTTTCGCATACTATTCCGCAGCTTGCCCCTGGAACGGACATGTTACATAGTCCAACCTTTTGCTTATCACATTATTTGTATCGTTCTTCTTTGATCGCAGCCCTCTTTAATAAACAGTGCATAGCTTTTGTCTATTTTTGCATTACTCTTTATATATATATATATACATATATATATATACATATATATATATATATATATATATATGTTCCTTAATGACATATTGCACCCGTACACTTTGGTACGGCCTAAATACGCCAGGGGCTTTAGTACCCCTCAATATGGTGTGAGAAGTCCGAACACTTTAACAAGTGCGGCACCCCGAACTTATAGCATTATATGCATCGGCTCCGAATCATGTCTTGGGTTAATAGTTGGGTTTGCCCGGCTCCTATGTTTTGGTGCCTTACGTTCCTCTATATCGGCTAAGGTAGCACTAGGAGAACCACTGCGATTGTGCCCTAGTTGAGATGGGTCGAGCACCTCAGTGGAGAAAGCTAAAATTGACTGTCATGATGAAGCGAGAGCTGGTCGCTGTTCGAGAGGTTTTCTCGAGTCCCTAACGACTTATGCCGCTTAGAGCGAGGAGCCGGCTCTGTTTGGCCAAGGCGTGGATAGCGCCCCGAACTCGGTCTTCCAAATACCAGGAGCTTCGCCGAAATTTAAAATTATAGAACTCTATGGCTAAGTGAGAGTGTTCACGCATTATAGTCTGATTGCCTTGTTCGTTCGGCTGAGCGCCTCCCTCGAAGGACCCAAACATGGGAAAAAGAGCGCTCAGGTTTATCCCCGAACACCCCAGCACTAGCGGCACGGGGGCAGAAGCCGACGACTTGCCATCTCTCAGAATTGATAAACAGCCGCACAGAAAGTAATATTTTAAATTCCAACAGCATTGCTTAGCGCATATGAACAAGTTTTCAGCGCACAGGACAAAACGAGCAAGTTTCACTCAAAAATTACATCCCTAGAACATTCATCCACCACAAGGCAGGCACCCTTCAGAACATTCTTATAATAATTCTCGGGCTTGTGATGCTCTTTCCCCGGTGGTGGCCCGTCCTTCACAAGCTTCTCAGCATCCAGCTTGCCCCAGTGCACCTTAGCACGGGCAAGGGCCCTACGGGCACCTTCAATGCAGACGGAGCGCTTGATGACTTCGAGCCTTGGACAGGCCTCCACCAGCCGCCGCACCAGCCCGAAATAGCTCCCAGGCAGAACCCCTCCAGGCCATAGCCGAACTATGAGGCCCTTCATGGCCTGTTTGGCCGCCTTGTGGAGCTCGACCAGTTGCTTCAGCTGGTCGCTCAGGGGCACGGGGTGTCCGGCCTCAGCATACTGAGACCAGAACACCTTCTCTGTCGAGCTGCCCTCCTTGGCTCGATAGAATGCGGCGGCATCGGACACACTCCTGGGAAGATCTGCGAACGCTCCTGGAGAGCTCCGGATTCGGGTAAGTAACAAGTAACTCACGTTTATGTGTTTGCTTTGCATAAAGAATGCCTTACCCGCCGCTATCTTCTACACCTCATCCAACTCCTGGAGGGTCTTCTGGGATTCGGCCTTGGCAGACTTGGCATTTTCAATAGCCACCGCGAGCTCGGACGCTCTCGTCTTTGAGTCAAGCTCCAAACTCTCATGTTTTTCCATGAGAGCCTGGAGCTCTTGTCGTACCTTGCCAACCTCGGCCTCATACTTCTCCCGCTCGGTGCGCTTCGTGGCCGCCCTCTTCTCGGCCTCGACCAGCGCTTGCTTAAGGGTCGCCACCTCAGATGTGGCCCCTACAATAGCCACGATAATCCTGTCATTTTTTGCAATTGCACCTTTTTATATATGTTTAAACAAGGTATTTCTTACCTTCATTGTCCTCGAGCTGCTTCTTGGCATGCCCGAGCTCTTGCTCGGACCGCTCGAGGTTCTGCTTTAGCGTGTCCACTTCCGCAGTCAGTGCGGCGGACGCAAGCAGAGAAGCCTGCATACGCATATTGACTCCCTTTTGTTAGACTCCTGCGAATTTTATTTGATCCTCTATTCGGCTTTTCTTCCCGAACGCCAAACAGAGCATCAGGGGCTACTATCTATGCGGTAATATTATTTACACATTCTTTACTTAACTCAAAGCCTGTTAAAAGGCTAGTACAAGCTTCAGTCAGTCCACTCTTGGTGGACTGAACCTTCTGGACCACCGCACTCATAATGGTGCGGTGCTCCTCGTCGATGGAGGCGCCTTGGAGCGCCTCCAACATATTGTCCGGCGCCTCCGGTTGGACGGGGGTCACCGGCACGGTGGGATTGCTCCTCTTGGAAGGGGGTCCCCCGCCGGACTCTGGAACCTTTGAAGGTTCTGGAGCGGTGTCTGGCCTAGAGCTAGACTTGGAGCCCTGAGGGGTTTCATCCCCTTTATTCCTGGAGTCCGGGAGGTCGCCTTGCGGCGCCTCCAGGACCACCTCCTCCCGGCTTGGAACCTGTTGGGACAACACTTCGGTGTCGTCCGTAGGGCGGGGGGAGGAAGCTGTCGGAAGCGAGTTCACATCCGACGAGTCTAGTGAGCCGCTCGATGACGCGTCGAGCCGGTCTTTGGGTGGGCTGCATAAACATATTCTACATAAGGGAAAGCTGTGCAATAAACAAATACTATGAATTACTCTGGTATCTGGATACTTACGATTTTGCCAGGGGCTTGGCCCTGGGCGTCCACTCCTCTCCGCCGTCGTCAGCGTCGATGAGTAGTCCGGAGGATGGATTTTCCCCTTCTTGGACCCTCCGGCCTCCCCATAGAGGGCGGCCTTCCTTTTCTTCTCTCCTCCCACTAGAGGGGGAGAGGTCTCTTCTTCTTCTTCCCCGTCTTCACGGGAGGAATGCGCCTCGGAACCGTCGGATGATGGATCCGACACCTCCTGGCGCCGGGCACTCTTTCGAGTCCCCGTGGCCTTTTTCGCGGCCTTCTTCCCTGGCACCACATAGGGTGCCGGAACCAGCAGCTTCGCCAAGCGAGCGTCCGCTGGGCCTTCGGGCAAAGGAGCCGGACAGTTGATCTGTCCAGACGTCACCTGCCAACCCTGTCAAAGGTAAGGGAGCTTAGATCCCGCATGGAGTCAAACTATGAAAAACTGATACCTTGTAAAAGGAAAAAAATAGCTTACCGCATGAGCGTGACGCTGCATACTGAATCCGCGATCCTCGGTAGCGGATGCGGGGGCCTCGGCACCCTTGAAAAGCACCTTCCAGGCATCTTCGTACGTCGTTTCGAAGAGCCTGCTCAGAGTTTGGTGCCGCGCCGGGTCGAACTCCCACAGGTTGAAAGCCCGTTGTTGACACGGGAGGATCAGGCGGATGAGCATAACCCCACGACAAGTTTGAGCTTCTTGTCCACCAGGGTTTGGGAGCATGTTTGGAGTCCGGTCAGCTCTCCTTTTTTACCCCACGACAGGCCCGTCTCCTTCCAGGAGGTGAGCCGCGTAGGGGGTCCGGATCGAAACTCGGGGGCTGCGACCCATTCGGGGTCGCACAGCTCGGTGATGTAAAACCACCCCGATTGCCACCCCTTTAGGGTCTCCACAAAGGAGCCCTCGAGCCATAAGACGTTGGCTATCTTGCCCACCATGGCGCCTCTGCACTCCGCCTGGTTGCCGCGCACCACCTTCGGCTTGACATTGAAAGTCTTGAGCCATAGGCCGAAATGGGGGCGGATGCGGGGGAAAGCCTCGCACACGACGATAAACACCGAGATGTTGAGGACAAAGTTCGGGGCCAGACCGTGGAAATCCAGGCCATACTAGAACATGAGCCCCCGGACAAATGGGTGAAGAGGGAAGCCCAGTCCGCGGAGGAAATGGGGGAGGAACACCACCCTCTCATGGGGCCTAGGGGTGGGGATGAGCTGCCCCTTTTTGGGAAGCCAGTATGCAATGTCGTTAGACAAGTATCCGGCCTTCCTCGGTTTTTTGATGTGTCCCTCTATGACGGAGGAGACCATCCGCTTGCCTCCCGGTCCGGACATGGCTGGAGAATGTTGAGGTGGGGAGTGCGGACTTGGGCGCTGGAGCTCGAGTGTGCGAGAATGGATAAGCAAGGGAGGAAGAAGGCGTAGGTGAAAAGGTGGATCCTTATCCCCTTATATGGGTAGACGCAACTACGTGTCCCCACCAGCCTGGTAAAACTCGCTTATCTCCAAGCGTCATAATCAATGGCGCGGTTGGGTTACCCACGCTCGTATTGATGAGAATCCCGGAATAAGGGGACACGATCTCTGCTTTAACAAGACGTGCCAAGGAAACCGCCTCACATGACGCGCTGAGGTGGGATAATGAAACGACTCGGATAAAGGCTTGCCCGTGGTGTGTCACGCTACGGAATACGTCAGCGGATTAGATTGGTGTAAATATTATTCTCTCTATGGCAATATGTGGAAACTTATTTTGCAGAGCCGGACACTATCTTTGTGTTCAAAATCTTCTATGAAGTATTTGGAGGAGGAAACCGCCTTGCAATGCCGAAGACAATCTGCGCGCCGGACTCGTCGTCATTGAAGCCTAGTTCAGGGGCTACTGAGGGAGTCCTGGATTAGGGGGTGTCCAGATGGCCGGACTATACCTTCAGCCGGACTCCTGGGCTATGAAGATACAAGATTGAAGACTTTGTCCCGTGTCCGAAAGGGACTTTCCTTGGCGTGGAAGGCAAGCTTGGCGATACAGATATGTAGATCTCCTACCATTGTAATCGACTTTGTGTAACCCTAGCCCTCTCCGGTGTCTATATAAACCGGAGGTTTTAATCTGTAGAACAACATACACAACAACAATCATACCATAGGCTAGCTTCTAGGGTTTAGCCTCTCCAATCTCGTGGTAGATCTACTCTTGTACTACCCATATCATCAATATTAATCAAGCAGGACGTAGGGGTTTACCTCCATCGGGAGGGCCCGAACCTAGGTAAAACTTCGTGTCCCTTGCCTCCTATTACCATCCGGCCTAGATGCACAGTTCGGGACCCCCTACCCGAGATCCGCCGGTTTTGACACCGACACCCCCCCTCCCCCCGCCCCCGCAACGCTCACTCTTCATCCAGGGGCAGCATCGATCGGCTTTAGTTAGCAGCAGTAGCGAAGGAATCGCTCGATCGGGTTCAGTTAACAGCCATCGATCGATCGCTCGGGTTCAGTAACACGTAGCCTGCAGTGCAATCGCTCGGGTTCAGTTAGAGCCCAACGCCTCGCTCGGGTTCAATTAGAGCCAACGCCTCGCACACACGCGTGTACGTGTATGAGAGAAACGTGCATCGCTCGGCCCCAGACCTCCCACCGTAACCGGGAACTCCCCGAAATTTTCCTCGTCCTCGCTTCTACCACGGTTTTTTCCGTCATGGACGGCCCAAAGAATGTCATGCAGTTGCGTCTCCGGCCTGCCCAGGACAAAAAGCCCATTTTCTGTCATAGAAGTAGGAGCCCACCACATCTATGATGATACCGGGTTTTGTCACAATTATCGTCATAGAAGTGTCATATGTATGACAGAAAAAAATTTCGTTCGACCCAAAATGTCACGGATGTGTCTTTTTTTGTAGTGTTAACCCTGGGTTTAAGGTGAATACACCAGGCTTCCAAGTCGTGGCTTGATAACCAATTACAAGGGTCCTTTCAAACTCTTTGTTGCGTTGCACAAAGAGCCCCCAAGTAACTTTATGAGCTGTGCTCAGTGTGCGCCCATGTTTGAGTTTGTGCTTTGTGCAACACTCTCTTTGGCTCCACATGATTTCCTTTGTGGCTTTAAAGCCCATCAAGAGGTGTAGCTATGGTGTGATAACAACCAAGCCCCCTAGTGAACTTCCTTTCCGGTTTTTTAAACCAATCAACAGGTGTAGCTATGTTTCAGATATGACCAAGCCCCCTAGTGACTTTGTGCGGCTGCAAAAGCCGGTTTAACAAAATTTTGCTTTTGTTAGTGGGAACCCTTGTAAGCACACACATGATGTAAAAAGAACAGAGACCACGCTTTATTTGCGGCTCCGGTTTATTTATATAATATATACATTGTCATAAATATGTACATATGAAAAAGCCGATGGCTCAAGTATAGTAAGGCCGAAGAAGAGCTATGTTCCATGGCCGCTTGGTCTCCTCCTCCGATTTACGTGAGTCTTTGTGCTCTCGAACATCAATGAGGTAGTATGACCCGTTGTGCAGATTCTTGCTGACCATAAAGGGTCCTTCCCAAGGTGGGTATAACTAGTGCATATCAGTCTGATCCTGGATGAGCCGGAGCACCAAATCGCCTTCTTGAAAGGTTCTGGTATTAACCCGGCGGCTGTGATAATGTCGGAGATCTTGTTGATAAATCGCCCTACGTGCTACTGCAAGATCATGCTCTTCATCCAACAGGTCCAGGGAATCCTGGCGTGCCTTCTCATTATCAGCTTCAACGTAGGCTGTCACACGGGGCGAGTCATGACGGATGTCACTAGGAAGAACTGCCTCCGCTCCATAAACCATGAAGAAAGGTGTGTAACCCGTAGACCTATTGGGTGTGGTGTTGATGCTCCATAACACAGAAGGTAGCTCCTCAACCCAACAACCCGGTGTCCGCTTCAAAGGAACCATAATCCTGGGTTTGATACCTCGTAAAATTTCTTGATTTGCCCTCTTTGCTTGACCATTAGACTGGGGGTGAGCCACTGATGCTATATCGAGCCGGATGTGCTCACGTTGGCAAAATTCTTCCATCTCCCCTTTTGACAGATTAGTACCATTATCAGTTATAATACTGTGTGGAAAATCAAACCGGAATATCACCTTTTTGATGAATTTAACCGCCGTGGCCGCATCACACTTACTGACTGGTTCTGCCTCCACCCATTTGGTAAATTTATCAACTGCTACTAACAGGTGGGTCTTTTTGTCCTTGGATCGCTTGAAGGGTCCAACCATATCAAGCCCCCAAGTCGCAAATGGACAAGTTATTGGAATCATCCTCAAGTCTTGAGTCGGAATGTGCACACGGCAGGCAAATTTTTGACAACCGTCACATCTCTTAACTAAATCTTCCGCATCAGCATGAGCTGTTAACCAGTAAAAACCATGGCAAAAAGCTCTAGCAACCAAAGACTTTGAACCGGCGTGGTGGCCACAATCCCCTTCATGGATTTCTCGCAAAATCTCACAACCCTCTTGAGGAGAAACACAACATTGAAGTGGTCCTGAAACATTGTAATGATGTAGCTCCCCATTGAGTATGGTCATGGACTTGGAACGCCGAATTATCTATCGGGCCCATGTTTCATCGTCTAGTAACTCGCCCCGGTTCATGTAAGCCAGATATGGGATTGTCCAATCCGGTATGACGTGCAAAGCTGCCATCAATTGAGCCTCCAGATCAGGAATAGCCAACTCTTCTTCTGTTGGTACCTTGACTGGCGGATTATGCAATACGTCAAGAAAGACATTTGGCGGAACTGGTTTACGCTGAGAACCAAGACGACTTAAAGCGTCCGCCGCTTCATTCTTTTGCCGGTCTACATGGTCCACCTGATAACCTTTGAAGTGACCAGCCACTGTATCCACCTCTCGCCGATATGCAGCCATGAGTGGGTCTTTAGAATCCCAAGTGCCAGAAACATGTTGAGCCACCAGATCTGAATCCCTGAAGCACTTAACCCGGCTTAAGTTCATTTCCTTAGCCATCCGAAGATCGTGGAGTGAAGCCTCATATTCAGCTGCATTGTTAGTACAAGGGAACATTAAACAGAGGACATAACAAAACTTGTCACCTCGTGGGGAAGTTAGTATGACTCCAGCCCCCGAGCCTTCCAACTGTCTGGACCCATCAAAATGAATAGTCCAATATGTATTATCTGGTTTTTCTTCTGGTGCCTGTAACTCTGTCCAATCATTGATCAAGTCCACGAGTGCCTGGGATTTTATCGCTGTGCGGGGTATATATTTGAGCCCATGAGGTCCAAGCTCAATAGCCCACTTGGCAATCCGGCCAGTTGCTTCTCTGTTTTGAATGATATCTCCCAGAGGGGCTGAACTGACCGCTGTGATGGGATGGCCCTGAAAATAGTGTTTAAGCTTCCGGCTTGCCATAAACACTCCATACACCAGCTTCTGCCAATGTGGATACCTCTGCTTTGACTCAATGAGCACCTCACTAATATAATAAACCGGCCGTTGAACTGGATATTCCTTGCCAACCTCCTTGTGCTCCACCACAATAGCCACGCTAACAGCTCGGGCATTAGCAGCCACATATAGCAATAACGGTTCCTTATCGATCGGCGCTGCAAGCACAGGCGGTTCAGCTAATTGCCTCTTCAGATCCTCAAACGCTTTATTGGTTGCCTTGCTCCAGACAAAATTATATGTTTTCTTAAGCATCTGATATAAAGGGATGGCCTTCTCTCCAAGGCGACTGATAAACCGGCTCAAAGCTGTAATTCGGCCGGCCAGACGTTGAACGTCATTGATACACGCCGGTTTAGCCAAAGATGTAATTGCTGGAAAATTTTCCGGATTAGCCTCAATGCCTCTGTTTGACACCAGAAAACCCAAGAGCTTGCCTGCCGGGACACCAAAGACACACTTCTCCTGATTGAACATCATCTTGTAAACCCGGAGGTTGTCAAAGGTTTCTCTCAAATCATCTATCAATGTTTCCTCCTTTCTGGACTTAATCACAATATCATCCACATATGCATGAACATTGCGCCCAATCTGCTTATGAAGGCAATTATGAACACAGCGTTGATAAGTTGCCTGGGCACTCTTGAGTCCAAAGGGCATGGAGACATAGCAGAAGGCTCCAAAGGGAGTTATGAAAGATGTCTTCTCCTGGTCCTTAACGGCCATTTTAATCTGATGATAACCAGAATAAGCATCCAGAAAACACAAACGGTCACAACCTGTCGTAGCATCAATTATTTGATCAATACGAGGGAGAGCAAAGGGGTCTGCAGGGCAAGCCTTGTTTAAATCTGTGTAATCCACACACATACGCCAAGTGCCATTTTTCTTAAGAACCAGTACGGATGAAAGACCTCCACGATAAACCCTGCGGCCAACAACCGAGCTACCTCTTCACCGATAGCCTTACGCCTTTCTTCATTGAAGCGGCGGAGAAACTGTCACACCGGCTTAAACTTAGGATCAATGTTAAGTGTGTGCTCAGTGAGTTCCCTCGGTACACCTGGCATGTCAGAAGGCTTCCATGCAAAGATGTCCCGGTTCTCACGGATGAACTCGATGAGCGTGCTTTCCTATTTGGGATCCAGGTTAGCGCTGATACTGAACTGTTTGGATGAATCGCCGGGAACAAAATCAACCATCTTAGTATTTGTAGCCAATTTGAACTTCAACGCCAGATCATGTTCCGTAGTCGGCTTTTCCAAAGAGGTCATATCTGCCGAATCAACTTGCTCTTTATAGAATTTCAACTCCTCCTTAGCACAAACCAACTCAGCATAAGCCGCATCACCTTCCTCACATTCCAAAGCGATCTTTCTGCTTCCATGTACTGTGATAGTCCCCTTATGACCTGGCATTTTAAGCTGTAGGTAAACATAACACGGCCGCGCCATGAATTTAGCATAAGCCGGCCGCCCAAACAAGGCGTGGTACGGACTTTTGATTTTTACCACCTCAAAAGTCAATGTTTCTGATCTTGAATCATAATCATCTCCAAAAGACACCTCTAAGGCTATCTTGCCCACTGGATATGCCGATTTACCAGGCACCACACCATGAAAAACGGTATTTGACGGTTTAAGATTCTTATCTATCAACCCCATACGGCGAAATGTATCATAATATAGAATATTGATACTACGTCCCCCATCCATGAGCACTTTGGTGAACTTGTATCCCCCAACTTGAGGGGCCACCACCAGGGCCAAGTGACTCGGATTGTCAACCCGAGGTGGATGATCCTCTCTACTCCACAAAATGGGTTGCTCAGACCAGCGCAAATACTGAGGCACTGCCGGTTCAACAGAGTTTACTGCCCTCTTGTGAAGCTTCTGATCACGCTTACACAAACTAGTAGTGAAGACATGATATTGCCCGCTATTTAGCTGCTTGGGATTGCTCTGGTAACCCGACTGCTGCTGCTGCTGGTTCTCATGATTGTTGTAACCTCCCTGGTTGCCTTGGTGCCCTTGATTGATGTGTCCGGTTTGGTTGCCTTGAAACCCTAAACCGGAACCGCCACCTCCGTAACCTGGCCCGTGGAAACCACCTCCTGAACCGTCGGGCGGGCCATTATCATACTGGAACATATTGGAGTTCTTGAAATCCCGCATGATATAATAGTCCTTCCAAAGATGCGATGCTGGCTTCTCCTTTGATCCATGCTTTGGACAAGGTTGATTTAATAGGCGCTCCAAATTGGGGCCTGAACCTCCGCCCCTCTGGGGCTGCTTGCCCTTACAGCGCTGGCCATTCTCCTGAGCATTGGTGTTAGCGACAAAGTCCAAGATGCTGTTGGCTTTGCGCTTACCACTGTTCCCATGGCCTGTCAGATTATGCTGCTGACCCTTGGCATTACCGTTCTTCTTCCCTTTCCCCGGTTTGTCCTCCTCTGAGTCCGGGTCCTTGACCAAAGCGGCCATGAGCGTTGACATATCATTGCAGTGACGTTTGAGCCTTCCTAACTTCTGTTTGAGAGGCAGAAAACGACAATTGCCCTCCAATGTTAGTACTGCGGTATCTGCATTGATACGATCCGATGAGTGCAAAATCGCTGAGACCCGCTTGACCCAATGGGTCATGGACTCTCCCTCCTCTTGGACACAAGCGGCCAGATCCACGATTGACATCGGCTGCTTACTTGTATCTTTGAAGTTCTGGATAAACCGGTGCTTCAATTTGGCCCATGATCCTACAGAGTTAGTTGGTAAGCTCTTCAACCAGGTACGAGTTGTTCCTTCCAACATCATGGTGAAGTATTTAGCACATACTGCCTCATCCACATCTAACATCTCCATTGCCATCTCATAGCTTTCCACCCATGCCTCTGGATGCAAATCGGCGGTGTAATTTAGTACCTTGCGAGGTCCCTTGAAGTCCTTGGGCAATCTCACATTACGCAAAGCGGGGGTGAGACACAGCACCCCTAAGGAACTGAATACAACACTTGGCTCTACTGAAGCGGTAGGGTGAACCGTAGTATGTTGTCGTGCTCTGTGTCGAGCTGCTAACTCGGCCTCCCGACGCTCGCGGCCATGATCCACAACATCCTGCGCATTAGCACCTCCCCCTGTCGAGTTGTGTCCTCGCGGCGAATTTCGGCGACGTGCACTGCTTGACACAGTCGGTTCATCCTCAACGTGTCTGCTATAGCTCCGGCTCGTACGGGGAGTGGAATGAATCCTCTCACGACTGTGTGAATATGCCTGTTGCTGATTTAGCGCCGTTTGCAGGAGATCTCTGGCCCGACGTGCCTCAGTCGCAACTGGTGATTCACCATCGGTTGGGAGGGCTGCCAGGCGTGAAGCGGCGGCCACGATATTGTCCAATGGGTTGGAATAATGCCCGGGAGGTGTTGGTACATACTGTGGCACAACGTTGTTCTGACGGGGCGGGTCCATCATGCGCGGTTGAACCGGCGCTCCTGTTCCTGGTACCTCCGCCCGGTTCAGTAAGGGCTGGTTACTAGCTCCTGCTCCTGGTGTGTTGAAGAGATTTCGCAGCTCATAACCCGACGGGAGATGTGATCGATACCTTCTTCTCATGACTTCTTCGGAAGCGTTCTGATCCAGCCTAATCCGGTAGGCCTGTGCTTATAATTCAGCCCGTTCTGTAGCCATCCTAGCGTTCTCCGCCGCTAGGTCCGCTTTAGCCTGGGCTATCTGATCCTTTACCTTTGCAATCTCCGCGTTGTGCTGATCCCTGGCTGCTGCATCCACTTCTGCGGCCATCAATGTTGCCAAAGCATCGAACAAGTCAGACAGGACTTGAGCCGGAGGCGGTGCAGAGCTTCCTGCCCCCGCCGGTGTGGTCGTTGTTGAACCGGAGATTATTGCTGCGGTAGCCGACAAATGAGGCACTGATTGTGTGCCGACCATGAAGATGGCGGCCCAGTTTGGCAGATCAGGGGAATCCGGAATACTATTGCCCTCGGATCCTCCATTAATCCGTCCATCCTGCAATTGTTAGAGCGATTTGGTCTCCCCAAAAGACTCGTCGTCGGAACAGACAACGGTTTCACCATCGGATGTCGGTCCGTCCTCGTATTCTGCTCCATGGATGACACCTACGAAAACATGCTTCGCCAGGGGCTGAACCGGCGAAGAACTTGCACGCTGAGCCATTTCGATGATGTTAGTGCAGGTGTCTGGCTCAGGGGCCGGTTCGCCAATCTTGCCGATGAAAACGTGAATCCCACCAAAGGGGACCCGGTATCCATATTCAATTGAATCGGCCTCGGGATCCCATCCTTCGTTGTCGATGTAGAGCTTGCCGCGTCGACTCTTCGTCATCCGGCCCACAGCGTATCCCTTGAGTCCATCAAAGCTGTCCTTCAAGAACTCGAAACCATCATGCGATAGCCCCACGGTGGGCGCCAACTATCGTGGGTTTGTCACGACAGATGTCCTTGTGAAAGGACTTAGTCGTGGAGCCATCGCAATGGGTTAGCTTAAAGGGGTTAAACCGGACAAGGGCACACGGGGAGTTTTATACTAGTTCGGCCCCTTCAAGGAAGGTAAAATCCTACGTCTAGTTGTGATTGGTATTGGTAGGATTTCGAAGGCCACGGAGCGAATCCGCTTTGTCTGGCTCTCGAGTTGTTGTCCCTCAACCGCTGTTGGGTCGTCCCTTTATATACATAGGTTGACGCCTGTCAGTTTACAGAGTCCCGAAGCCAGATTATAAACGTGTCCGGTTCAGTCTCCACACTTCCTATCTTACAAAACAAGTTACATGATTAAGTCGGTTTACATCTACAGGCCTTAACTCACTTCTGGGCCTTGGGCCTTCATAAAGCGTCATCATCTTCACGTCTTCATGGGCTTCCAATCGTCATAAAGTTAACCCGGCTACTCCTGGCCGGTTTAGGTCCAATAATAATATCCCCAACAAAGTGCCAAAAAGATTTTCAAGATCATAAGAAGTATGATTATCTTCCACAATTATGTTTTCATGAGGCAAAACAGTAATAGGAGCAGCATTATTTGGGGGAGATATCTTTTTGCCTCTCTTCCTTTTTCTTTTCTTCTTCTTCACCACATCATGTGTGGGTTCAATCCTCTTTTTGGAGCTCCTTATTAATGAGATTGGTTGAATAGGAGGCTCTTCCTCGTTACCTGATTCATCATAAGAAATAATAGGAGGGTATTGGGAAGTCTCTTCCCTTTCATTAGTATTCTCTTTATCTCCTATTTGTTTTCTTTTATTTATGTAGTTGGCAATATAAGGATTTTCAATACAATTCACCGCACATTTCATATAAATTTCCTCTAGATCAAAACCAAGAAGTTTATAACGGGCAAATTCTAGAAGATGCTTAGTTATATGTTTCATTTCTTCGTAACCCATAAGCAAACTGAGTTCATAATAATGTGCAAGGGAAATCAAGTCATCACAATTTTTGGACACGATTAGATCATGAGACAATCTGCATCGGATAGCTAAATGACCCTGTTCATTGCAAAGTCCACAAGTACGGCCAAGAAAATTTAAATTTTCAGCACAATCATCTAGCCTTTGTTGCAACAATTTAGTTTCTAAGTACTTATGCCTCTTGCAATATCTATATTCCCTATTTGGTGTGTACTTACAAACCCAATGCACTCCACAAAAATTGACATGTTTATAGGAGACATTTTCATCATAACTAGTGCAATCATCATTAGTACCATGGATATTCAAGGATTTCATACTAACAACATTGCAATCATGCTCATCATTCAGAGATTTAGTGCCAAACATTTTAATGCATTCTTCTTCTAACACTTTGGCACAATTTTCCTTTCCATCGTACTCACGAAAGATATTAAAAAGATGAAGCGTATGAGGTAGAATCAATTCCATTTTTTGTAGTTTTCTTTTATAAACTAAACTAGTGCTAAAACAAGAAACAAAAAGATTCGATTGCAAGATCTAAAGATATACCTTCAAGCGCTAACCTCCCCGGCAACGGCGCCAGAAAAGAGCTTGATGTCTACTACACAACCTTCTTCTTGTAGACGTTGTTGGGCCTCCAAGTGCAGAGGTTTGTAGGACAGTAGCAAATTCCCTCAACTGGATGACCTAAGGTTTATCAATCCGTGGGAGGCATAGGATGAAGATGGTCTCTCTCAAGCAACCCTGCAACCAAATAGCGAAGAGTCTCTTGTGTCCCCAACACACCCAATACAATGGTAAATTGTATAGGTGCACTAGTTCGGCGAAGAGATGGTAATACAAGTGGTATATGGATGATAGATAAAGGTTTTTGTAATCTGAAAATATAAAAACAGCAAGGTAACTAATGGTAAAAGTGAGCGTAAACGGTATTGCAATGCTAGGAAACAAGGCCTAGGGTTCATACTTTCACTAGTGCAAGTTCTCTCAACAATAATAACATAATTGGATCATATAACTATCCCTCAACATGCAACAAACATTCACTCCAAAGTCACTAATAGTGGAGAACAAACGAAGAGATTATGGTAGGGTACGAAACCACCTCAAAGTTATTCTTTCCAATCAATTTGTTGGGCTATTCATATAAGTGTCACAAACAGCCCTAGAGTTCGTACTAGAATAACACCTTAAGACACAAATCAACCAAAACCCTAATGTCACCTAGATACTCCAATGTCACCTCAAGTATCCATGGGTATGATTATACGATATGCATCACACAATCTCAGATTCATCTATTCAACCAACACATAGAACCTCAAAGAGTGCCCCAAAGTTTCTACCGGAGAGTCAAGACAAAAACGTGTGCCAACCCCTATGCATAGATTCCCAAGGTCACGGAACCCGCAAGTTGATCACCAAAACATACATCAAGTGGATCAATAGAATACCCCATTGTCACCACGGGTATCCCACGCAAGACATACATCAAGTGTTCTCAAATCCTTAAAGACTCAATCCGATAAGATAACTTCAAAGGGAAAACTCAATCCATTACAAGAGAGTAGAGGGGGGAGAAACATCATAAGATCCAACTATAATAGCAAAGCTCGCGATACGTCAAGATCGTACCACCTCAAGAACACGAGAGAGAGAGAGATCAAACACATAGCTACTGGTACATACCCTCAGCCCCGAGGGAGAACTACTCCCTCCTCGTCATGGAGAGCACCGGGATGATGAAGATGGCCACCGGAGAAGGATTCCCCCTCCAGCAGGGTGCCGGAACGGGTCTAGACTGGCTTTCGGTGGCTACGGAGGCTTCTGGCGGTGGAACTCCCGATCTATTGTGCTCCTCGATAGTTTTAGGGTATATCGATATATATAGGCGGAAGAAATACATCAGGGGAGCCACGAGGGGCCCACGAGGGTGGAGGGCGCGCCCAGGGGGGTGGGCGCGCCCCCCTGCCGCGTGGCTTCCTCGTTGATCCCCTGACGTGCACTCCAAGTCACCTGTATTGCTTTCTTTCCAAAAATAACTTTTCTGAAGGTTTCAATCCGTTTGGACTCTGTTTGATATTCTTTTTTCTTCGAACCCCTAAAACAAGGAAAAAACAGAAACTGGCACTGGGCTCTAGGCTAATAGGTTACTCCCAAAAATCATATAAAATAGCATATAAATGCATAAAAAACATCCAAGGTTGATAATATAATAGCATGGAATAATAAAAAATTATAGATACGTTGGAGACGTATCAGCAGGCAGGAGTGGGTCTACTTGTCACGGACGTGATGCCTATATACATGATCATACCTAGATATTCTCATAATTATTCGCTTTTCTATCAATTGCTCAACAGTAATTTGTTCACCCACCGTAATACTTATGCTATCTTGAGAGAAGCCACTAGTGAAACCTATGGCCCCCAGGTCTATTTTCCATCATACAAGTTTCCAGTCTATTTTATTTTGCAATCTTTACTTTCAATCTATATCATAAAAGTATCAAAAATACTTATCTTATTATTATCATCTCTATCAGATCTCACTCTTGCAAGTGGCCGTGAAGGGATTGACAACCCCTTAATCGCGTTGGTTGCAAGGTTCTTATTTGTTTGTGTAGGTACGAGGTGACTCGCGCGTGGTCTCCTACTGGATTGATACCTTGGTTCTCAAAAACTGAGGGAAATACTTACGCTGCTTTACTGCACCACCCTTTCCTCTTCAAGGGAAAACCAACACAGTGCTCAAGAGGTAGCAAGAAGGATTTCTGGCACCGTTGCCGGGGAGATCTACGCCAAGTCAAGACATACCAAGTACCAATCACAATCTTATCCTTCGCATTACATTATTTGCCATTTGCCTCTCGTTTTCCTCTCCCCCACTTCACCCTTGTTGTTTTATTCGCCCTCTCTTTTTGTTCGCCTCTTTTCCGCTTGCTTAATCATTATGGCTAGTCCTATATTCGCTCCTTTGTCTCCCGAGAATGAAGTTCTTAATTTTAAACAAAGGGAGGGAGAAAATCTAAAAGATGCCTGGTATAGAATTTGCAAAGCACAAAGTAGATCTACTAGAAAGCAATCTACTTCCATTCTTCTTCGCAATTTTTATTGAGGCATCACTCCTTGGAATAGATGTATTCTTGATACCATTACCGGAGAAAATTTCTTGGGTAGCCATACTTTTGATTCTTATAATGCTATGATAGATTTGTTTGGCCCACCACCTCTTTTGGTTAATGGAACTATTTTAACTTTGGAACATGTGATGCAATGGCTTGAAATTATTGAAAATAAAGTTGCCACCATAGAGTTAATAGATTGGATAGAAAGATCCATAACCAAATTACCCAATACGGATCTAAGGTAGGAGTTGCTCTTAAAAAATTTAAAGAAAAGGGACCTATGGTTAATGAAAAGATAGATCAAGATTCCACTAGAATTGATAAAATTGAGGATATTATTACCAACCTTGGGTCTGCCTTTTCTTCTGTGAAAAACACTCCTCCTAATGCTAAGATTTCCAAATTGATGTATGTTCCTTAAAAGAAGGGTGAAACTTCTAGTAAGGAAAATGCGGACCTCAAATCCATAAGTGTTCACCTCAATTTTCTCACTATCCTTAAGGAACCTTTTGCTACATATGATTTTCTTGATTTCATGCCTAGGAGTTTGATTATTAATAAAAAGAAAGAAACTCCTAAAAGCTATAGGTGTCTTATTGAAGAATTGCCTACCAAAGATGACAATACCTAGATCTATCCTTACTTATATGCCTAGCTAAGGGCGTTAAATGATAGCGCTTGTTGGGAGGCAACCCAATTTTATTTTTATCCCTTGCTTTTTGCTCCTGTTTAGTAATAAATAATTTATCTAGCCTCTGTTTTGGTTGTGTTTTTTGTGTTTAATTATTGTTTGTGCCAAGTAGAACCATTGGGAAGACTTGGGGAAAGTCTTTTTGATCTTGCTGTAAAAAACAGAAACTTTAGCGCTCACGAGAATTGCTGCCATTTTTTATTGGAGAGTGATATTTAGTTGATTCTTTTTGAAGATGGTTAATAGATAAATTTCTCCCGTCCAGAAATTTATTTTAGAATTTTTTGTATTCCATAAGTATTCAAAACCTACGGATTACTACAGACTGTTCTGTTTTTGACAGATTCTGTTTTTCGTGTGTTGTTTGCTTATTTTGATGAATCTATGCCTAGTAATAGAGTTTATGAACCATAGAAAAGTTGGAATATAGTAGGTTTAACACCAATATAAATAAAGAATGATTTAATTACAGTACCTTGAAGTGGTGGTTTGTTTTCTTTTACTAACGGAGCTCACGAAGATTTTCTGTTAAGTTTTGTGTTGTGAAGTTTTCAAGTTTTGGGTAAAAATTTGATGGATTATGGAACAAGGAGTGGAAAGAGCTTAAGCTTGGGGATGCCAAAGGCACCCCAAGGTAAAATCCAAGGACATCAAAAAGCCTAAGCTTGGGGATGCCCCGGAAGGCATCCCCTCTTTCGTCTTTCTCTATCGGTAACTTTACTTGGAGCTATATTTTTATTCGCCACATGATGTGTTTTGCTTGGAGCGTCTTGTATGATTTGAGTCTTTGCTTTTTAGTTTACCACAATCATCCTTGCTGTACACACCTTTTGAGAGAGACACACATGAATTGGAATTTATTAGAATACTCTATGTGCTTCACTTATATCTTTTGAGCTATATAGTTTTTGCTCTAGTACTTCACTTATATATTTTAGAGCACGGTGGTGGTTTTATTTTATAGAAATAATTGATCTCTCATGATTCACTTATATCTTTTCCTACCAATCTATCCCCCTAGGAGCATGCACGTAGTACTTTGTTTCGGTAACTAATAGATTTTTGCAATAAGTATGTGAGTTCTTTATGACTAATGTTGAGTCCATGGATTATACGCACTCTAACCCTTCCATCATTTCTAGCCTCTTTGGTACCGTGCATTGCCATTTCTCACCTTGAGAGTTGGTGCAAACTTCACCGGTGCATCCAAACCCCGTGATACGATACGCTCTATCACACATAAACCTCCTTATATCTTCCTCAAAACAGCCACCATACCTACCTATTATGGCATTTCCATAGCCATTCCGAGATATATTGCCATGTAACTTTCCATCGTTCCGTTTATTATGACACGCATCATCATTGTCATATTGCCTTACATGATCATGTAGTTGACATCGTATTTGTGGCAAAGCCACCATTCATAATTATTTCATACATGTCACTCATGAGTCATTGCACATCCCGGTACATCGCCGGAGGCATTCATATAGAGTCATATCTTGTTCTAGTATCGAGTTGTAATCATTGAGTTGTAAATAAATAGAAGTGTGATGATCATCAGTAATAGAGCATTGTCCCATAAAAGAAAAAAAGAAAGGCCAAACAAAAAAAGAAGGCCCAAAAAATAAAAATAAAAATAAAAAAGGGGGCAATGCTACTATCCTTTTTTCCACACTTGTGCTTCAAAGTAGCACCATGATCTTTATGATAGAGAGTCTGTTGTTTTGTCATTTTCATATAGTAGTGGGAATTTTTCATTATAGAACTTGGCTTGTATATTCCAACAATGAGCCTCCTCAAGTGCCCTAGGTCTTCGTGAGCAAGCAAGTTGGATGCACACTCACTTAGTTTCTTTTGTTGAGCTTTCATACATTTATAGCTCTAGTGCATCCGTTGCATGGCAATCCCTACTCCTTTCATTGACATCAATTGATGTGCATCTCCCTAGCCCATTGATTAGCCACGTCGATGTGAGACTTTCTCCTATTTTGTCTTCTCCACATAACCCCCTTCATTATATTCTGTTCCACCCATAGTGCTATATCCATGGCTCTCGCTCATGTATTGCATGAACGTTGAAAAAAGTTTGAGATTACTAAAGTATGAAACAATTGCTTGGCTTGTCATCGAGGTTGTGCATGATGAGAGCATTCTTGTGTGACGAAAATGGAGCATGACCAAACTATATGATTTTGTAGGGATGAACTTTCTTTGGCCATGTTATTGTGAGAAGACATGATTGCTTAGTTAGTATGCTTGAAGTATTATTATTTTTATGTCAATATTAAACTTTTATCTTGAATCTTTCGGATCTGAACATTCATGCCACAATAAAGAAAATTACATTGAGAAATATGTTAGGAAGCATTCCACATCAAAAATTCTATTTTTATCGTTTACCTACTCAAGGACGAGTAGGAATTAAGCTTGGGGATGCTTGATACATCTCCAACGTATCTATAATTTTTGATTGTTCCATGCTATTATATTATCTGTTTTGGATGATAACGGGCTTTATTTACACTTTTATATTATTTTTGGGCCTAACCTATTAACCGGAAGCCCAGCCCAAATTGCTGTTTTTTTGCCTATTTCAGTGTTTCGCAGAAAAGGAATATCAAACGGAGTCCAAACGGCATGAAACCTTCGGGGGCGTGATTTTTGGAACAAACGTGATCTAGAGGACTTGGAGTGGACGTCAAGCAATCAACGAGGAGGCCACGAGGCAGGGGGCGCGCCTACCCCCCTAGGCACGCCCTCCACCCTCGTGGGCCCCTCGTTGCTCCACCGACCTACTTCTTCCTCCTATATATATTCATATACCCCACAAACATCCAGGAGCACCACGAAACCCTATTTCCACTGCCGCAACCTTCTGTACCCAAGAGATCCCATCTTGGGACCTTTTCCGGAGCTCCGCCGGAGGGGGCATTGATCACAGAGGGCCTATACATCAACTCCATGGCCCCTCCGATAATGTGTGAGTAGTTTACCTCAGACCTTCGGGTCCATAGCTAGTAGCTAGATGGCTTCTTCTCTCTCTTTGGATCTCAATACAAAGTTCTCCTCGATTCTCTTGGAGATCTATTCGATGTAATCTTCTTTTGCGGTGTGTTTGTCGAGATCCGATGAATTGTGGGTTTATGATCAAGTTTATCTATGAGCAATATTAGGATCTTCCCTAAATTCTTTTATGTATGATTGGTTTATCTTTGCAAGTCTCTTCGAATTATCAGTTTGGTTTGATCTACTAGATTGATCTTTCTTGCAATGGGAGAAGTGCTTACCTTTGGGTTCAATCTTGCGGTGCTCGATCTCAGTGACAGAAAGGGAAATGACACGTATTGTATTGTTGCCATCGAGGATAAAAAGATGAGGTTTACATCATATTGCATGAGTTTATCCCTCTACATCATGTCATCTTGCTTAAGGTGTTACTCTGGTCTTATGAACTTAAGACTCTAGATGCATGCTGGATAGTGGTCGATGTGTGGAGTAATAGTAGTAGATGCAGGTAGGAGTCGGTCTACTTGTCACGGACGTGATGCCTATATACATGATCATACCTAAATATTCTCATAATTATTCGCTTTTCTATCAATTGCTCGGCAGTAATTTGTTCACCCACCGTAATACTTATGATGTCTTCAAAGAAGCCACTAGTGAAACTTATGGCCCCCGGGTCTATTTTCCATCATACAAGTTTCCAATCTATTTTATTTTGCAATCTTTACTTTCAATCTATATCATAAAAATGCCAAAAATACTTATCTTATTATTATCATCTCTATCAGATCTCACTTTTGCAAGTGGCCGTGAAGGGATTGACTAAACTTGAGGATATTATTACAAACTTAGGGTTTGCCTTTTCTTCCGTGAAAAATACCCCAAATCATCTTACTACTAAAGTTGCCAAGTTCATGTATGTGCCTAAAAATAAAGGTGAATCTTCTAGTAAGGAAAATGCGGATCTCAAATCAATAAGTGTTCACCCCAACTTTCTCACTATCATTAAGGAACCTTTTGTTACAAATGAATTTCTTGATTTCTTGCCTAGGAGTTTGATCATTAATAAAAAGAAGGAAACTCCTAAGGGATATAAGTGTTCCATTGAAGAAATACCTACCAAAGATGACAATACCTAGGTCTATCCTTGTTTTTATGCCTAACTAGGGGCGTTAAACGATAGCGCTTGTTGGGAGGCAACCAATTTTATTTTTGTTTCTTTCTTTTTGCTTCTGTTTAGTAATAAATAAATTATCTATCCTATGTTATGATTGTGTCTTTTATGTTGTAATTAGTGTTTGTGCCAAGTAAAGCCTTTAGGATCTTCTTGGATGATTGTTGTTTGATCTTGCTGAAAAAAAAGAAAGTTTGCGCTCACGAGAATAATTTTCATTTTTAACCAGAGAGCGATAAAATACTGATTCCAATTGCATTAGATCAATATAGAAATTATTGAGGTCGTACTAATTTTGTAGGATTTTTGGAATTACATAAGTATTCGAAACCTACAGATTACTACAGACTGTTCTGTTTTTGACAGATTCTGTTTTTCAGGTGTTGTTTGCTTATTTTGAAGAATCTATGCCTAGTATCAGGGGGTATGAACCATAGAGAAGTTGGAATACAGTAGGTTTAACACCAATATAAATAAATAATGTGTTAATTACAGTACCTTGAAGTGGTGGTTTTTTTCTTATACTAACGGAGCTCATGAGATTTTCTGTTGAGTTTTGTGTTGTGAAGTTTTCAAGTTTTTGGGTAAAGAGTTGATTGATTTGGGGAATAAGGAGTTGAAGCCTAAGCTTGGGGATGCCCATAGCACCCCAAGGTAAAATTCAAGGACAACCAAAAGCGTAAGCTTGGGGATACCCTGGAAGGCAACCCCTCTTTCATCTTCGCCCATCGGTAACTTTACTTGAGGCTATATTTTTATTCACCACATGATATGTGTTTTGCTTGGAGCGTCTTGTATGATTTGAGTCTTTGCCTTTTAGTTTACCACAATCATCCTTGCTGTACAAACCTTTTAGTGAGACACACATGAATCGGAATTTATTAGAATACTCTATGTGCTTCACTTATATCTTTTGAGCTAGATAATTTTGCTCTAGTGCTTCACTTATATCTTTTTAAGAGCACGGTGGTGGTTTTATTTTATAGAAATTATTGATCTCTCATGCTTCACTTATATAATTTTGAGAGTCTTTTAGAGCAGCATGGTAATTTTCTTTGGCTATAAAATTAGTCTTAATATGATAGGCATCCAATATGGGTATAATAAAAACTTTCATATATAGTGCATTGAATACTATGAGAAGTTTGATACTTGATGATTGTTTTGAGATATGAAGATCGTAATATTAGAGTCATGTTAGTTGAGTAGTTGTGAATTTGAGAGATACTTGTGTTAAAGTTTGTGATTCCCGTAGAATGCACGTATGGTGAACCGTTATGTGATGAAGTCGGAGCATGATTTATTTATTGACTGTCTTCCTTATAAGTGGCGGTCAGGGACGAGCGATGGTCTTTTCCTACCAATATATCCCCCTAGGAGCATGCACGTAGTACTTTGTTTTAGTAACTAATAGATTTTGCAATAAGTATGTGAGTTCTTTATGACTAATGTTGAGTCCATGGATTATACGCACTCTCACCCTTCCACCATTGCTAGCCTCTCTAGTACCGCGCAACTTTCGCCGTTACCATAAACCCACCATATATCTTCCTCAAAATAGCCACCATACCTACCTATTATGGCATTTCCATAGCCATTCCGAGATATATTGCCATGCAACTTTCCACCATTCCGTTTATTATGACACGCTTCATCATTGTCATATTGCTTTGCATGATCATGTAGTTGACATCGTATAAGCCACCATTAATAATTCTTTCATACATGTCACTCTTGATTCATCGCATATCCCGGTACACCGCCGGAGGCATTCGCATAGAGTCATATTTTTGTTCTAGTATCGAGTTGTAATTCTTGAGTTGTAAGTAAATAAAAGTGTGATGATCATCATTATTAGAGCATTGTCCCAGTGAGGAAAGGATGATGGAGACTATGATTCCCCCACAATTCGGGATGAGACTCCGGATGAGAAATAAAAAAGGCCATTAAAAATAGAGGAGAAAAGGCCCAAACAAAAAAATAAAAAGAGAGAGAAAAATAGAGAAGGGGCAATGTTACTATCCTTTTACCACACTTGTGCTTCAAAGTAGCACCATGATCTTCATGATAGAGAGTCTCCTATGTTGTCACTTTCATATACTAGTGGGAATTTTTCATTATAGAACTTGGCTTGTATATTCCAATGATGGGCTTCCTCAAAATGCCCTAGGTCTTCGTGAGCGAGCAAGTTGGATGCACACCCACTTATTTTATTTTTGAGATTTCATACACTTATAGATCTAGTGCATCCATTGCATGGCAATCCCTACTCACTCACATTGATATCTATTGATGGCCATCTCCATAGCCCGTTGATACGCCTAGTTGATGTTAGACTATCTTCTCCTTTTTTGTCTTCTCCACAACCACCATTCTATTTTACCTATAGTGCTATATCCATGGATCACGCTCATATATTGCGTGAAGATTGAAAAAGTTTGAGAACGTCAAAAGTATGAAACAATTGCTTGGCTTGTCATCAGGTTGTGCATGATTTAAATATTTTATGTGGTGAAGATAGAGCATAGCCAGACTATGTGATTTTTTAGGGATAACTTTCTTTGGCCATGTTATTTTGAGAAGACATAATTGCTTAGTTAGTATGCTTGAAGTATTATTATTTTTATGTCAATATTAAACTTTTATCTTGAATCTTTCAGATCTGAACATTCATGCCACAATAAAAAGAATTACTTTGAAAGTTTTTTTAGGAAGCATTCCACATCATAAATTCTGTTTTTATCATTTACCTACTCGAGGACGAGTAGGAATTAAGCTTGGGGATACTTGATACGTCTCCAACATATTTATAATTTTTTAGTGTTCCATGCTATTATATTATCTCTTTTGGATGTTTAATGGGCTTTATTATGCACTTTTATATTATTTTTGAGACTGACCTATTAACCGAAGGCCCACTGCAAAATTGGTGTTTTTTTGCCTACTTCAGTGTTTCGCAGAAAAGGAATATCAAATGGAATCCAAACGGAATGAAACCTTCGCGAGGATCGTTTTTGGAACAAACACAATCCAGGAGACTTTGAGTGGACGTCAAGGAAGAAACGAAGTGGCCACGAGGTAGGAGGGCGCGCCCAGGGGGTAGGCGCGCCCCCCACCCTCGTGGGCCCCTCATGGCTTCGCCGACCTACTTCTTTCGCCTATATATACTCATATACCCCGAAAACATCTGAGAGCACCATCAAACCCTATTTTCACCGCCGCAACCTTCTGTACCCGTGAGATCCCATCTTGGGGCCCTTTCCGGCGCTCCGCTAGAGGGGAAATCGACCACGGAGGGCTTCTACATCAACACCATAGCCTCTTCGATGAAGTGTGAGTAGTTTACCACAGACCTTCGGGTCCATCGTTATTAGCTAGATGGCTTCTTCTCTCTCTTTGGATCTCAATACAAAGTTCTCCTCGATTCTCTTGGAGATCTATTCGATGTGATTCTTTTTGTGATGTGTTTGTCGAGATCCGATGAATTGTGGGTTTATGATCAAGCTTATCTATGAACAATATTTGATTCTTCTCTAAATTCTTTTATGCATGATTTAAATATCTTTGCAAGTATCTTCGAATTATCAATTTGGTTTGGCCTACTAGATTGATCTTTCTTGCAATGGGAGAAGTGCTTGGCTTTGGGTTCAATCTTGTGGTGTCCTTTCTTAGTGACAGCAGGGGCAGCAAGGCACGTATTGTGTTGTTGCCATCGAGGATAAAAAGATGGGGTTTATATCATATTGCTTGAGTTTATCCCTCTACATCATGTCATCTTGCCTAATGTGTTACTCTGTTCTTATGAACTTAATACTCTAGATGCATGCTGGATAGCAGTCGATGTGTGGAGTAATAGTAGTAGATGTAGAATCGTTTCGGTCTACTTGTCACGAACGTGATGCCTATGTACATGATCATGCTTAGATATTCTCATAACTATTCGCTTTTCTATCAATTGCTCGACAATAATTTGTTCACCCACCGTAGATTATGCTATCTTGAGAGAAGACACTAGTGAAACCTATGGCCCAGGGGTCTATTCTCCATTATATTATTTTCCCGTCAACTAGCTATTTCTGTCGCCGTTTATTTTGCAATCTTTACTTTTCAATATATACAACAAAATTACCAAAAATATTTATCTTATTATCTTTATCAGATCTCACTTTTGCAAGTGGCCGTGAAGGGATTGACAACCCCTTTATCGCGTTGGTTGCAAGGTTCTTGATTGTTTGTGCAGGTACGAGGGACTTGCGTGTAGTATCCTACTGGATTGATACCTTGGTTCTCAAAAACTGAGGGAAATACTTACATTACTTTGCTGCATCACCCTTTCCTCTTCAAGGAAAAACCAACGCAAGCTCAAGAGGTAGCAGGGCAATGCAGTCAAGTAGCTCCTACCAGGTGGCAGCCTCCAGAGACCCAAATGGTCTTCGGAAGGCGAGGCGCCCTAAGTCAATAAGGGCCCTCTCAACCGACATCCTAGGATCAACGGCGATGGAGAAGAGGTCACGGAAGCATGCGGCAAAGGGGGAATCGCCCACCCAGCGGTGAAACCAGAACAGAGTCGCAGCTCCAGATCCAACCAAGATGGATGTCCCGATGCGAAGCACCGGGAGCAGCTGGATGACCGACTACCAGAACTGGGAGCCGCCAGTTTTCTGGAAGAATGCGAGGGGCTGCCCACGAAGGTATTTGTTCCGAATAATGTCTAAATAGAGGCCACACCTTGCCCTTGAGAGATCCGCCAAAGCCAGCGAGATAGTAGGGCGATGTTCATGCGCTTAGAGCACATGATCCCAAGGCCCCCGTGCTCCCGAGGCTTGCATATGTTCGGCCAGCTGACCATATGGTATTTCTATCTATCGTTGTCGCCCGCCCAGTAGAAACAAGATTGAACTTTGGCGATCTCATGATGCAGGGTTTCGTGTAGGCTATAGAAGCTCATGAGGAACAAGAGGAGACTGTGCAAGGATGAGTTTATGAGAATCATCCGGGCCGCCTTAGACAGCCATCTCCCCTGCCAGGGTTCAATACGTGTCTGCAACTTTGCCACGGTCGGGCACAAGTCAGCCACGGTGAGCCTAGAGTCACTAATGGGAGTCTCTGGGTAGGTCGTGTGGAAGGTGCCCAAGCGGCAGTTAAGCCGGTTGGCGTTGCCCAGGCATTCGTCCTGGGAGTAGCCCATCACCATCACATCACTCTTGTCGAAGTTGATCTTGAGGCCAGACATTTGTTGGAAGCAGAGGAGGAGGAACTTCAGATTCGAGATGCCAGTATTCGAGCCTTCCACCATAATGATGGTGTCATCAGCGTATTGGAGGTGGGAGATTTCGGAGCCGTCGGCCAAGTGAGGAGTAATCCCATGAATATGGCCAGCCGCCTTGGCCTTGTCAAGGATGGCGGCAAGAGTGTCGACCACCATGTTGAACAAGAATGGGGAGAAGGGGTCGCCCTGTCTAACACCACAAAGGGTGGGGAAGTAGGGACCAATCTCCCCATTGATGTTCACGGCCGTGCGACCGCAGGAGACCAGCTGCATCACTTGGGTGATCCAACGGTCATGATCGAAGCCCTTTCAGAGCAAAACTTCACGAAGGAAGGACCAACTGACTGTCTCGTAGGCCTATTATGGCATTTCCATAGCCATTCCGAGATATATTGCCATGCAACTTTCCACCGTTCCGTTTATTATGACACGCATCATCATTGTCATATTGCCTTACATGATCATGTAGTTGACATCGTATTTGTGGCAAGGCCACCATTCATAATTATTTCATACATGTCACTCATGAGTCATTGCACATCCCGGTACACCGCCGGAGGCATTCATATAGAGTCATATCTTGTTCTAGTATCGAGTTGTAATCATTGAGTTGTAAATAAATAGAAGTGTGATGATCATAAGTAATAGAGCATTGTCCCATAAAAAGAAAAAAAGAAAGGCCAAACAAAAAAAAGAAGGCCCAAAAAATAAAAATAAAATAAAAAAGGGGGCAATGCTACTATCCTTTTTTCCACACTTGTGCTTCAAAGTAGCACCATGATCTTTATGATAGAGAGTCTGTTGTTTTGTCATTTTCATATACTAGTGGGAATTTTTCATTATAGAACTTGGCTTGTATATTCCAACAATGAGCCTCCTCAAGTGCCCTAGGTCTTCGTGAGCAAGCAAGTTGGATGCACACTCACTTAGTTTCTTTTGTTGAGCTTTCATACATTTATAGCTCTAGTGCATCCGTTGCATGGCAATCCCTACTCCTTTCATTGACATCAATTGATGTGCATCTCCCTAGCCCATTGATTAGCCACGTCGATGTGAGACTTTCTCCTGTTTTGTCTTCTCCACATAACCCCCTTCATTATATTCTGTTCCACCCATAGTGCTATATCCATGGCTCTCGCTCATGTATTGCATGAACGTTGAAAAAAGTTTGAGATTACTAAAGTACGAAACAATTGCTTGGCTTGTCATCGAGGTTGTGCATGATGAGAGCATTCTTGTGTGACGAAAATGGAGCATGACCAAACTATATGATTTTGTAGGGATGAACTTTCTTTGGCCATGTTATTTTGAGAAGACATGATTGCTTAGTTAGTATGCTTGAAGTATTATTATTTTTATGTCAATATTAAACTTTTATCTTGAATCTTTCGGATCTGAACATTCATGCCACAATAAAGAAAATTACATTGAGAAATATGTTAGGAAGCATTCCACATCAAAAATTCTATTTTTATCGTTTACCTACTCAAGGACGAGTAGGAATTAAGCTTGGGGATGCTTGATACATCTCCAATGTATCTATAATTTTGATTGTTCCATGCTATTATATTATCTGTTTTGGATGATAGCGGGCTTTATTTACACTTCTATATTATTTTTGGGCCTAACCTATTAACCGGAAGCCCAGCCCAAATTGCTGTTTTTTTGCCTATTTCAGTGTTCCGCAGAAAAGGAATATCAAACGGAGTCCAAACGGCATGAAACCTTCGGGGGCGTGATTTTTGGAACAAACATGATCCAGAGGACTTGGAGTGGACGTCAAGCAATCAACGAGGAGGTCACGAGGCAGGGGGCAGACCTACCCCCCTAGGCGCGCCCTCCACCCTAGTGGGCCCCTCGTTGCTCCACCGACCTACTTCTTCCTCCTATATATATTCATATACCCCACAAACATCCAGGAGCACCATGAAACCCTATTTCCACTGCCGCAACCTTCTGTACCCAAGAGATCCCATCTTGGGACCTTTTCCGGAGCTCCGCCGAAGGGGGCATTGATCACAGAGGGCCTATACATCAACTCCATGGCCCCTCCGATGATGTGTGAGTAGTTTATCTCAGACCTTCGGGTCCATAGCTAGTAGCTAGATGGATTCTTCTCTCTCTTTGGATCTCAATACAAAGTTCTCCTCGATTCTCTTGGAGATCTATTCGATGTAATCTTCTTTTGCGGTGTGTTTGTCGAGATCCGATGAATTGTGGGTTTATGATCAAGTTTATCTATGAGCAATATTAGGATCTTCCCATAATTCTTTTATGTATGATTGGTTTATCTTTGCAAGTCTCTTCGAATTATGAGTTTGGTTTGGCCTACTAGATTGATCTTTCTTGAAATGGGAGAAGTGCTTAGCTTTGGGTTCAATCTTGAAGTGCTCGATCCCCGTGACAGAAAGGGAAACGACACGTATTGTATTGTTGCCATCGAGGATAAAAAGATGGGGTTTACATCATATTGCATGAGTTTATCCCTCTACATCATGTCATCTTGCTTAAGGCGTTACTCTGTTCTTATGAACTTAAGACTCTAGATGCATGCTGGATAGCGGTCGATGTGTGGAGTAATAGTAGTAGATGCAGGTAGGAGTCGGTCTACTTGTCACGGACGTGATGCCTATATACATGATCATACCTAGATATTCTCATAATTATTCGCTTTTCTATCAATTGCTCGGCATTAATTTGTTCACCCACCGTAATACTTATGATGTCTTCAAAGAAGCCACTAGTGAAACCTATGGCCCCCGGGTCTATTTTCCATCATACAAGTTTCCAATCTATTTTATTTTGCAATCTTTACTTTTAATCTATATCATAAAAATGCCAAAAATACTTATCTTATTATTATCATCTCTATCAGATCTCACTTTTGCAAGTGGCCGGGAAGGGATTGACAACCCCTTTATCACGTTGGTTGTGAGGTTCTTATTTGTTTGTGTAGGTACGAGGTAACTCGCGCGTGGTCTCCTACTGGATTGATACCTTGGTTCTCAAAAACTGAGAGAAATACTTACGCTACTTTACTGCACCACCCTTTCCTCTTCAAGGGAAAACCAACGCAGTCCTCAAGAGGTAGCAAAAGTTCTCCTCGATTCTCTTGGAGATCTATTCGATGTAATTCTTTTTGCGGTGTTTTTGTCAAGATCCGATGAATTGTGGGTTTATGATCAAGATTATCTATGAACAATATTTGATTCTTCTCTGGATTATTTTATGCATGATTTAAATGTCTTTGCAAGTCTCTTTGAATTATCAGTTTGGTTTGGCCTACTAGATTGATCTTTTCTTGCAATGGGAGAAGTGCTTGGCTTTGGGTTCAATCTTGCGGTGTCCTTTCCTAGTGACAGCAGGGGCAGCAAGGCGCGTATTGTATTGTTGCCATCGAGGATAAAAAGATGGGGTTATATCATATTGCTTGAGTTTATCCCTCTACATCATGTCATCTTGCCTAATGCGTTATTCTGTTCTTATGAACTTAATACTCTAGATGCATAGTGGATAGCGGTCGATGTGTGGAGTAATAGTAGTAGATGCAGAATCATGTCGGTCTACTTGTCACGGACGTGATGCCTATATACATGATCATGCCTAGATATTCTCATAACTATTCGCTTTTCTATCAATTGCTTGACAGTAATTTGTTCACCCACCGTAGGTTATGCTATCTTGAGAGAAGCCACTAGTGAAACCTATGGCCCCCGGGTCTATTCTCCATTATATTATTTTCCCGTCAACTAGCTATTTCTGTCGCCATTTATTTTGCAATCTTTACATTTCAATCTATACAACAAAAATAACAAAAATATTTATCTTATTATCTTTATCAGATCTCACTTTTGCAAGTGGCCGTGAAGGGATTGACAACCCCTTTATCGCGTTGGTTGCAAGGTTCTTGATTGTTTGTGCAGGTACGAGGGACTTGCGTGTAGTCTCCTACTGGATTGATACCTTGGTTCTCAAAAACTGAGGGAAATACTTACGCTACTTTGCTACATGACCATTTCCTCTTCAAGGGAAAACCAACGCATGCTCAGGAGGTAGCAAGAAGGATTTCTGGCACCGTTGCCGGGAACATCTACGCACAAGTCAAGACATACCAAGTACCCATCACAAACTCTTATCCCTCGCATTACATTGTTTGCCATTTGCCTCTCATTTTCCTCTCCCCCACTTCACCCTTGCCTTTTTATTCACCTCTTTTCCGTTCGCCCTTTTTCCGCATGTCTCTTTTCGCTTGCTTCTTACGTGTCCGTGTGTTAGATCGTTTGTTTCTTCATCATGGCTAGTACTTCTATCGTTGTTAGTACTCCCGATCATGAAGTTCTTAATTTTAAACAAAGGGGGGAGAAAATCTAAAATATGCTTGGCATAGAATTTGCAATGCTTAGAATAGATCTACTAAGAAGCAATCCACTTCCGTTCTTCTTCGCAATTTTTATGTAGGCATCACTCCTTAGAACAGATATATTCTTGATACCATTACCAGAGGGAATTTCTTGGGTAGCCATACTTTTGATCTTATAATGCTATGTTAGATTTGTTTGGCCCACCACCTCTTTTGGTTAATGGAACTATTTTAACTTTGTAACATGTCATGCAAAGGCTTGAAATTATTGAAAATAAAGTTGCCACTTTAGAGTTGATTGAAAATTTTGATAAAAATGTCCACAACCAAATTACCCAATACGGATCTAAGGTAGGAGTTGCTCTTAAAAAATTTAAAGAAAAGGAACCCATAGTTAACGAAAAGATAGATCAAGATTCCACAAGAATCGATAAACTTGAGGATATTATTACAAACTTAGGGTCTGCCTTTTCTTCCGTGAAAAATACCCCAAATCATCTTACTACTAAAGTTGCCAAGTTCATGTATGTGCCTAAAAATAAAGGTGAATCTTCTAGTAAGGAAAATGCAGATATCAAATCAATAAGTGTTCACCCCAACTTTCTCGCTATCATTAAGGAACCTTTTGCTACAAATGAATTTCTTGATTTCTTGCCTAGGAGTTTGATCATTAATAAAAAGAAGGAAACTCCTAAGGGATATAAGTGTTCCATTGAAGAAATACCTACCAAAGATGACAATACCTAGGTCTATCCTTGTTTTTTATGCCTAGCTAGGGGCGTTAAACGATAGCGCTTGTTGGGAGGCAACCAATTTTATTTTTGTTTCTTTCCTTTTGCTTCTGTTTAGTAATAAATAAATCATCTAACCTCTGTTATGATTGTGTTTTTTATGTTGTAATTAGTGTCTGTACCAAGTAAAGCCTTTAGGATCTTCTTGGATGATTGTTGTTTGATCTTGCTGAAAAAACAGAAAGTTTGCGCTCACGAGAATAATTTTCATTTTTAACCAGAGAGCGATAAAATACTGATTCCAATTGCAGTAGATCAATATACAAGTTATTGAGGTCGTACTAATTTTGTAGGATTTTTGGAATTACATAAGTATTCGAAACCTACAGATTACTACTGACTGTTCTGTTTTTGACAGATTCTGTTTTTCAGGTGTTGTTTGCTTATTTTGAAGAATCTATGCCTAGTATCAGGGGGTATGAACCATAGAGAAGTTGGAATACAGTAGGTTTAACACCAATATAAATAAATAATGAGTTCATTACAGTACCTTGAAGTGGTGGTTTTTTTTCTTATACTAACGGAGCTCATGAGATTTTCTGTTGAGTTTTGTGTTGTGAAGTTTTCAAGTTTTTGGGTAAAGAGTTGATTGATTTGGGGAATAAGGAGTTGAAGCCTAAGCTTGGGGATGCCCATAGCACCCCAAGGTAAAATTCAAGGACAACCAAAAGCGTAAGCATGGGGATACCCTGGAAGGCAACCCCTCTTTCATCTTCGCCCATCGGTAACTTTACTTGAGGCTATATTTTTATTCACCACATGATATGTGTTTTGCTTGGAGCGTCTTGTATGATTTGAGTCTTTGCCTTTTAGTTTACCACAATCATCCTTGCTGTACAAACCTTTTAGAGAGACACACATGAATCGGAATTTATTAGAATACTCTATGTGCTTCACTTATATCTTTTGAGCTAGATAATTTTGCTCTAGTGCTTCACTTATATCTTTTTAAGAGCACGGTGGTGGTTTTATTTTATAGAAATTATTGATCTCACATGCTTCACTTATATAATTTTGAGAGTCTTTTAGAGCAGCATGGTAATTTGCTTTGGCTATAAAATTAGTCTTAATATGATAGGCATCCAATATGGGCATAATAAAAACTTTCATATATAGTGCATTGAATACTATGAGAAGTTTGATACTTGATGATTGTTTTGAGATATGAAGATGGTAATATTAGAGTCATGTTAGTTGAGTAGTTGTGAATTTGAGAGACACTTGTGTTAAAGTTTGTGATACCCATAGAATGTGTTGGGTTTCGTAGTAATTTCAAAAAAATTCCTACGCACATGCAAGATCATGTGATGCATAGCAACGAGAGGGGAGAGTGTTGTCTACGTACCCACGCAGACCGTCTGCGGAAGCGTTGACGTAACGTAGAGGAAGTAGTCGTACGCCTTCATGATCCAACCGATCAAGTACCGAAACTACGGCACCTCCGAGTTCGAGCACAGGTTCAGCTCGATGACGATCCCCGGACTCCGATCCAGCAAAGTGTCGGGGAAGAGTTCCGTCAGCACGACGGTGTGGTGACGATCTTGATGCACTACAGCAGCAGGGCTTCGCCTAAACTCCGCTACAGTATTATCGAGGAATATGGTGGCTGGGGGCACCGCACACGGCTAAGGAATAGATCATGTGGATCAACTTGTGTGTTCTAGGGTGCCTCTACCTCAGTATATAAAGGACTAGAGGGGGGAGGCTGGCCGGCCACAGGAGGCGCGCCAGGAGAGTCCTACTCCCTATGGGAGTAGGATTCCCCCCCCCCCAATCCTAGTTGGAATAGGACTCCTTGAGGGGGGAAAGAGAGAGAGGGGGCCAGCCACCTCTCCTAGTCCTAATAGGACTAGGGGAAGGGGGGAGGCGCGCGGCCACCTTGGGCTTCCCCTTTCTCCTTTCCACTAAGGCCCATCAAGGCCCATATGGTTCCCGGGGGGTTCCAATAACCTTCCCGGTACTCCGGTAAAATCCCGATTTCACCCGGAACACTTCCGATATCCAAACATAGGCTTCCAATATATCAATCTTTACGTCTCGACCATTTCGAGACTCCTCGT
Source organism: Triticum dicoccoides (assembly GCF_002162155.2). NCBI lineage: Eukaryota > Viridiplantae > Streptophyta > Magnoliopsida > Poales > Poaceae > Triticum > Triticum dicoccoides. The sequence goes on from NC_041386.1 coordinate 636,674,991, forward strand.
CATGTCCGTGATCACATCCGGGACTCTGAACAACCTTCGGTACATCAAAATGCATAAACTCATAATATAACTGTCATCGTAACCTTAAGCGTGCGGACCCTACGGGTTCGAGAACAATGTAGACATGACCGAGACACGTCTCCGGTCAATAACCAATAGCGGGACCCGGATGCCCATATTGGCTCCTACATATTCTACGAAGATCTTTATCGGTCAGACCGCATAACAACATACGTTGTTCCCTTTGTCATCGGTATGTTACTTGCCCGAGATTCAATCGTCGGTATCCAATACCTAGTTCAATCTCATTACCGGCAAGTCTCTTTACTCGTTCTGTAATACATCATCTCGCAACTAACTCATTAGTTGCAATGCTTGCAAGGCTTATGTGATGTGCATTACCGAGAGGGCCCAGAGATACCTCTCCGACAATCGGAGTGACAAATCCTAATCTCGAAATACGCCAACCCAATATCTACCTTTGGAGACACCTGTAATGCTCCTTTATAATCACCCAGTTACGTTGTGATGTTTGGTAGCACCCAAAGTGTTCCTCCGGCAAACGGGAGTTGCATAATCTCATAGTCATAGGAACATGTATATGTCATGAAGAAAGCAATAGCAACATACTAAACGATCGGGTGCTAAGCTAATGTAATGGGTCATGTCAATCAGATCATTCAACTAATGATGTGACCTCGTTAATCAAATAACAACACTTTGTTCATGGTTAGGAAACATAACCATCTTTGATTAACGAGCTACTCAAGTAGAGGCATACTAGTGACACTAAGTTTGTCTATGTATTCACACATGTATTATGTTTCCGGTTAATACAATTCTAGCATGAATAATAAACATTTATCATGATATAAGGAAATAAATAATAACTTTATTATTGCCTCTAGGGCATATTTCCTTCAGTCTCCCACTTGCACTAGAGTCAATAATCTAGATTATACAGTAATGATTGTAACACCCATGGAGCCTTGGTGCTGATCATGTTTTGCTCGTGGAAGAGGCTTAGTCAACGGGTCTGCAACATTCAGATCCGTATGTATCTTGCAAATCTCTATGTCTCCCACCTGGACTAGATCCCGGATGGAATTGAAGCGTCTCTTGATGTGCTTGGTTCTCTTGTGAAATCTGGATTCCTTTGCCAAGGCAATTGCACCAGTATTGTCACAAAAGATTTTCATTGGACCGGTTGCACTAGGTATGACACCTAAATCAGATATGAACTCCTTCATCCAGACTCCTTCATTTGCCGCTTCCGAAGCAGCTATGTACTCCACTTCACATGTAGATCCCGCTACGACGCTTTGTTTAGAACTGCACCAACTGACAGCTCCACCGTTTAATGTAAACACGTATCCGGTTTGCGATTTAGAATCGTCCGGATCAGTGTCAAAGCTTGCATCAACGTAACCATTTACGACGAGCTCTTTGTCACCTCCATATACGAGAAGCATATCCTTAGTCCTTTTCAGGTATTTCAGGATGTTCTTGACCGCTGTCCAGTGATCCACTCCTGGATTACTTTGGTACCTCCCTGCTAGACTTATAGCAAGGCTCACATCAGGTCTGGTACACAGCATTGCATACATGATAGATCCTATCGCTGATGCATAGGGAACATCTTTCATATTCTCTCTATCTTCTGCAGTGGTCGGGCATTGAGTCTTACTCAATTTCACCCCTTGTAACACAGGCAAGAATCCTTTCTTTGCTTGATCCATTTTGAACTTCTTCAAAATTTTGTCAAGGTATGTTGTTTGTGGAAGTCCAATTAAGCGTCTTGATCTATCTCTATAGATCTTAATACCTAATATGTAAGCAGCTTCACCGAGGTCTTTCATTGAAAAACTCTTATTCAAGTATCCCTTTATGCTGTCCAGAAATTCTATATCATTTCCAATTAATAATATGTCATCCACATATAATATCAGAAATGCTACAGAGCTCCCACTCACTTTCTTGTAAATACAGGCTTCTCCAAAAGTATGTATAAAACCAAATGCTTTGATCACACTATCAAAACGTTTATTCCAACTCCGAGAGGCTTGCACCAGTCCTTAAATGGATCGCTGGAGCTTGCACACTTTGTTAGCTCCCTTTGGATCGACAAAACCTTCTGGTTGCATCATATACAACTCTTCTTCCAGAAATCCATTCAGAAATGCAGTTTTGACATCCATCTGCCAAATTTCATAATCATAAAATGCGGCAATTGCTAACATGATTCGGACAGACTTAAGCATCGCTACGGGTGAGAAGGTCTCATCGTAGTCAATCCCTTGAACTTGTCGAAAACCTTTTGCGACAAGTCGAGCTTTGTAGATAGTAACATTACCATCAGCGTCAGTCTTCTTCTTGAAGATCCATTTATTCTCAATTGCTTGCCGATCATCGGGCAAGTCAACCAAAGTCCATACTTTGTTCTCATACATGGATCCCATCTCAGATTTCATGGCTTCAAGCCACTTTGCGGAATCTGGGCTCATCATCGCTTCTTCATAGTTCGTAGGTTCATCATGATCTAGTAGCATGATTTCCAGAACATGATTACTGTACCACTCTGGTGCGGATCTTACTCTGGTTGATCTACGAGGTTCAGTAGTATCTTGTTCTGAAGTTTCATGATCATTATCATTAATTTCCTCACTAACTGGTGTAGGTGTCACAGGAACAGTTTTCTGTGATGTACTACTTTCCAATAAGGGAGCAGGTACAGTTACCTCGTCAAGTTCTACTTTCCTCCCACTCACTTCTTTCGAGAGAAACTCCTTCTCTAGAAAGTTTCCGAATTTAGCAACAAAAGTCTTGCCTTTGGATCTGTGATAGAAGATGTATCCAATAGTTTCCTTTGGATATCCTATGAAGACACATTTCTCCGATTTGGGTTCGAGCTTATCAGGTTGAAGCTTTTTTAATAAGCATCGCAGCCCCAAACTTTTAGAAACGACAACTTTGGTTTCTTGCCAAACCATAGTTCATAAGGTGTCGTCTCAACGGATTTTGATGGTGCCCTATTTAACGTGAATGCGGCCGTCTCTAGAGTGTATCCCCAAAACGATAGCGGTAAATCAGTAAGAGACATCATAGATCGCACCATATCCAGTAAAGTACGATTACGACGTTCAGACACACCATTACGCTGAGGTGTTCCGGGTGGCGTGAGTTGCGAAACTATTCCACAATTTTTGAAATGTACACCAAACTCGTAACTCAAATATTCTCCTCCACGATTAGATCGTAGAAACTTTATTTTCTTGTTACGATGATTTTCAACTTCACTCTGAAATTCTTTGAACTTTTCAAATGTTTCAGACTTATGTTTCATTAAGTAGATATACCCATATCTGCTTAAATCATCTGTGAAGGTGAGAAAATAACGATATCCGCCACGAGCCTCAATATTCATCGGACCACATACATCGGTATGTATGATTTCCAACAAATCTGTTGCTCTCTCCATAGTACCGGAGAACGGTGTTTTAGTCATCTTGCCCATGAGGCACGGTTCGCAAGTACCAAGTGATTCATAATCAAGTGGTTCCAAAAGTCCATCAGTATGGAGTTTCTTCATGCGCTTTACACCGATATGACCTAAACGGCAGTGCCACAAATAAGTTGCACTATCATTATCAACTCTACATCTTTTGGCTTCAACATTATGAATATGTGTATTACTACTATCGAGATTCAATAAGAATAGACCACTCTTCAAGGGTGCATGACCATAAAAGATATTACTCATATAAATAGAACAATCATTATTCTCTGATTTAAATGAATAACCGTCTCGCATTAAACAAGATCCAGATATAATGTTCATGCTCAACGCTGGCACCAAATAACAATTATTTAGGTCTAATATTAATCCCGAAGGTAGATCTAGAGGCAGCGTGCCGACCGCGATCACATCGACTTTGGAACCGTTTCCCACGCGCATCGTCACCTCGTCCTTAGCCAATCTTCGCTTAATCCGTAGCCCCTGTTTTGAGTTGCAAATATTAGCAACAGAACCAGTATCAAATACCCAGGTGCTACTGCGAGCATTAGTAAGGTACACATCAATAACATGTATATCACATATACCTTTGTTCACCTTGCCATCCTTCTTATCCGCCAAATACTTGGGGCAATTCCGCTTCCAGTGACCAGTCTGCTTGCAGTAGAAGCACTCAGTTTCAGGCTTAGGTCCAGACTTGGGTTTCTTCTCTTGAGAAGCAACTGGCTTGCCGTTCTTCTTGAAGTTCCCCTTCTTCTTTCCTTTGCCCTTTTTCTTGAAACTAGTGGTCTTGTTGACCATCAACACTTGATGCTCCTTCTTGATTTCTACCTCCGCAGCTTTCAGCATCGCGAAGAGCTCGGGAATAGTCTTGTTCATCCCTTGCATATTATAGTTCATCACGAAGCTCTTGTAGCTTGGTGGCAGTGATTGGAGGATTCTGTCAATGGCGCAATCATCTGGAAGATTAACTCCCAATTGAATCAAGTGATTATTATACCCAGACATTTTGAGTATATGCTCACTGACAGAACTGTTCTCCTCCATCTTGCAGCTATAGAACTTATTGGAGACTTCATATCTCTCAATCCGGGCATTTGCTTGAAATATTAACTTCAACTCTTGGAACATCTCATATGCTCCATGACGTTCAAAACGTCGTTGAAGTCCCGATTCTAAGCCGTAAAGCATGGCACACTGAACTATCGAGTAGTCATCAGCTTTGCTCTGCCAGACGTTCATAACATCCGGCGTTGCTCCTACAGCAGGCCTGGCACCCAGCGGTGCTTCTAGGACGTAATTCTTTTGTGCAGCAATGAGGATAATCCTCAAGTTACGGACCCAGTCCGTGTAATTGCTACCATCATCTTTCAACTTTGCTTTCTCAAGGAACGCATTAAAATTCAACGGAACAATAGCACGAGCCATCTATCTACAATCAACATAAACAAGCAAGATACTATCAGGGACTAAGTTCATGATAAATTTAAGTTCAATTAATCATATTACTTAAGAACTCCCACTTTAGATAGACATCCCTCTAATCTTCTAAGTGATCACGTGATCCAAATCAACTAAACCATAACCGTTCATCACGTGAGATGGAGTAGTTTTCAATGGTGAACATCGTTATGTTGATCATATCTACTATATGATTCACGCTCGACCTTTCAGTCTCCGTGTTCCGAGGCCATATCTGTATATGCTTGGCTCGTCAAGTATAACCTGAGTATTCCGCGTGTGCAACTGTTTTGCACCCGTTGTATTTGAACGTAGAACCTATCACACCCGATCATCACGTGGTGTCTCAGCACGAAAAACTTTCGCAATGGTGCATACTCAGGGAGAACACTTCTTGATAATTTAGTGAGAGATCATCTTATAATGCTACCGTCAATCAAAGCAAGATAAGATGCATAAAAGGATAAACATCACATGAAATCAATATAAGTGATATGATATGGCCATCATCATCTTGTGCTTGTGATCTCCATCTCCGAAGCACCGTCATGATCACCATCGTCACCGGCGTGACACCTTGATCTCCATCGTAGCATCGTTGTTGTCTCGCCAAGCTTATGCTTCTATGACTATCACTACCGTTTAGTAATAAAGTAAAGCATTACATCGCGATTGCATTGCATACAATAAAACGACAACCATATGGCTCCTGCCAGTTGCCGATAACTCGGTTACAAAACATGATCATCTCATACAATAAAATTCAGCATCATGCCTTGACCATATCACATCACAACATGCCCTACAAAAACAAGTTAGACGTCCTCTACTTTGTTGTTGCAAGTTTTACGTGGCTGCTACGGGCTTAAGCAAGAACCAATCTCACCTACGCATCAAAAACCACAACGATAGTTTGTCAAATAGACTCTGTTTTAACCTTTGCAAGGACCGGGCGTAGCCACACTCGGTTCAACTAAAGTTGGAGAGATAGTCGCCCGCAAGCCACCTGTGTGCAAAGCACGTCGGGGGAACCGGTCTCGCGTAAGTGTACGCGTAATGTTGGTCCGGGTCGTCTCGTCCAACAATGCCGCCGAACCAAAGTATGAAATGCTAGTAGGCAATATGACTTATATCGCCCACAACTCACTTGTGTTCTACTCGTGCATATAACATCAACATAAATAACCTAGGCTCGGATGCCACTGTTGGGTTTCGTAGTAATTTCAAAAAATTTCCTACGCACACGCAAGATCATGTGATGCATAGCAACAAGAGGGGAGAGTGTTGTCTACGTACCCACGCAGACCGACTGTGGAAGCATTGACGTAACATAGAGCAAGTAGTTGTACGTCTTCATGATCCAACTGATCAAGTACCGAAACTACGGCACCTCCGAGTTCGAGCACACGTTCAGCTCGATGACGATCCCCGGACTCTGATCTAGCAAAGTGTCGGGGAAGAGTTCCGTCAGCACGACGGCGTGGTGACGATCTTGATGCACTACAGCAGCAGGGCTTCGCCTAAACTCCGCTACAGTATTATCGAGGAATATGGTGGCTGGGGGCACCACACACGGCTAAGGAATAGATCATGTGGATCAACTTGTGTGTTCTAGGGTGCCTCTACCTCAGTATATAAAGGACTAGAGGGGGGAGGCTGGCCGGCCACAGGAGGCGCGCCAGGAGAGTCCTACTCCCTCTGGGAGTAGGATTCCCCCCACCCCCCCAATCCTAGTTGGAATAGGACTCCTTGAGGGGGGAAAGAGAGAGAGGGGGCCGGCCACCTCTCCTAGTCCTAATAGGACTAGGGGAAGGGGGGATGCGCGCGGCCACCTTGGGCTTCCCCTTTCTCCTTTCCACTAAGGCCCATCAAGGCCCATATGGTTCCCGGGGGGTTCCAATAACCTTCCCGGTACTCCGGTAAAATCCCGATTTCACCCGGAACACTTCCGATATCCAAACATAGGCTTCCAATATATCAATCTTTACGTCTCGACCATTTCGAGACTCCTCGTCATGTCCGTGATCACATCCGGGACTCTGAACAACCTTCGGTACATCAAAATGCATAAACTCATAATATAACTGTCATCGTAACCTTAAGCGTGCGGACCCTACGGGTTCGAGAACAATGTAGACATGATCGAGACACGTCTCCGGTCAATAACCAATAGCGGGACCCGGATGCCCATATTGGCTCCTACATATTCTATGAAGATCTTTATCGGTCAGACCGCATAACAACATACGTTGTTCCCTTTGTCATCGGTATGTTACTTGCCCGAGATTCAATCGTCGATATCCAATACCTAGTTCAATCTCGTTACCGGCAAGTCTCTTTACTCGTTCTGTAATACATCATCTCGCAACTAACTCATTAGTTGCAATGCTTGCAAGGCTTATGTGATGTGCATTACCGAGAGGGCCCAGAGATACCTCTCCGACAATCGGAGTGACAAATCCTAATCTCGAAATACGCCAACCCAACATCTACCTTTGGAGACACCTGTAATGCTCCTTTATAATCACCCAGTTACTTGTGACGTTTGGTAGCACCCGAAGTGTTCCTCCGGCAAACGGGAGTTGCATAATCTCATAGTCATAGGAACATGTATATGTCATGAAGAAAGCAATAGCAACATACTAAACGATCGGGTGCTAAGCTAATGTAATGGGTCATGTCAATCAGATCATTCAACTAATGATGTGACCTTGTTAATCAAATAACAACACTTTGTTCAAGGTTAGGAAACATAACCATCTTTGATTAACGAGCTAGTCAAGTAGAGGCATACTAGTGACACTAAGTTTGTCTATGTATTCACACATGTATTATGTTTCCGATTAATACAATTCTAGCATGAATAATAAACATTTATCATGATATAAGGAAATAAATAATAACTTTATTATTGCCTCTAGAAAAGGAATATCAAACGGAATCCAAACGGAATGAATCCTTCGCGAGGATCGTTTTTGGAACAAACACAATCCAGGAGACTTTGAGTGGACGTCAAGGAAGAAACAAAGCGGCCACGAGGTAGGAGGGCGCGCCCAGGGGATAGGCGCGCCCCCCACCCTCGTGGGCCCCTCGTGGCTTCGCCGACCTACTTCTTTCGCCTATATATACTCATATACCCCGAAAACATCTGAGAGCACCACGAAACCCGATTTCCACCGCCGCAACCTTCTGTACCCGTGAGATCCCATCTTGGGGCCTTTTCCGGCGCTCCACTGGAGGGGAAATCGACCATGGAGGGCTTCTACATCAACACCATAGCCTCTTCGATGATGTGTGAGTAGTTTACCACAGACCTTCGGGTCCATCGTTATTAGCTAGATGGCTTCTTCTCTCTCTTTGGATCTCAATACAAAGTTCTCCTTGATTCTCTTGGAGATCTATTCGATGTAATTCTTTTTGCGATGTGTTTGTCGAGATCCGATGAATTGTGGGTTTATGATCAAGCTTATCTATGAACAATATTTGATTCTTCTCTAAATTCTTTTATGCATGATTTAAATATCTTTGCAAGTATCTTCGAATTATCAATTTGGTTTGGCCTACTAGATTGATCTTTCTTGCAATGGGAGAAGTGCTTGGCTTTGGGTTCAATCTTGCGGTGTCCTTTCCTAGTGACAGCAGGGGCAGCAAGGCACGTATTGTGTTGTTGCCATCGAGGAAAAAAGATGGGGTTTATATCATATTGCTTGAGTTCATCCCTCTACATCATGTCATCTTGCCTAATGTGTTACTCTGTTCTTATGAACTTAATACTCTAGATGCATGCTGGATAGCAGTCGATGTGTGGAGTAATAGTAGTAGATGCAGAATCGTTTCGGTCTACTTGTCATGAACGTGATGCCTATATACATGATCATGCCTAGATATTCTCATAACTATTCACTTTTCTATCAATTGCTCGAAAATAATTTGTTCACCCACCATAGATTATGCTATCTTGAGAGAAGCCACTAGTGAAACCTATGGCCCCGGGGTCAATTCTCCATTATATTATTTTCCCGTCACCTAGCTATTTCTGTCGCCGTTTATTTTGCAATCTTTACTTTTCAATATATACAACAAAAATACCAAAAATATTTATCTTATTATCTTTATCAGATCTCACATTTGCAAGTGGCCGTGAAGGGATTGACAACCCCTTTATCGCGTTGGTTGCAAGGTTCTTGATTGTTTGTGCGGTACGAGGGACTTGCGTGTAGTATCCTACTGGATTGATACCTTGGTTCTCAAAAACTGAGGGAAATACTTACAGTACTTTGCTGCATCACCCTTTCCTCTTCAAGGAAAAACCAACGCATGCTCAAGAGGTAGCAGGGCAATGCAGTCAAGTAGCTCCTACCAGGCGGCAGCCTCCTGAGACCCAAATGGTCTTCGGAAGGCGAGGCACCCTAAGTCAATAAGGGCCCTCTCAACCGACATCCTAGGATCAACGGCGATGGAGAAGAGGTCAGGGAAGCACGCAACAAAGGGGGAATCACCCACCCAGCGGTCAAACCAGAACAGAGTCGCAGCTCCAGATCCAACCGAGATGGATGTCCCGATGCGAAGCACCGGGAGCAGCTGGATGACCGACTACCAGAACTGGGAGCCGCCAGTTTTCTGGAAGAAGGCGAGGGGCTGCCCACGAAGGTATTTGTTCCGAATAATGTCTAAATAGAGGCCACACCTTGCCCTTGAGAGATCCACCAAAGCCAGCGAGATAGTAGGGCGATGTTCATGCGCTTAGAGCACATGATCCCAAGGCCCCCGTGCTCCCGAGGCTTGCATATGTTCGGCCAGCTGACCATATGGTATTTCTATCTATCGTTGTCGCCCGCCCAATAGAAACGAGATTGAACTTTGGCGATCTCATGATGTAGGGTTTCGTGTAGGCTATAGAAGCTCATGAGGAATAAGAGGAGACTGTGCAAGGATGAGTTTATGAGAATCGTCCGGGCCGCCTTAGACAGCCATCTCCCCTTCCAGGGTTCAATACGCGTCTGCAACTTTGCCACGGTCGGGCACAAGTCAGCCACGGTGAGCCTAGAGTCACTAATGGGAGTCCCCAGGTAGGTCATGTGGAAGGTGCCCAAGCGGCAGTTAAGCCGGTTGGCAATGCCCAGGCATTCGTCCTGGGAGTAGCCCATCACCATCACATCACTCTTTTCGAAGTTGATCTTGAGGCCAGACATTTGTTGGAAGCAGAGGAGGAGGAACTTCAGATTCGAGATGCCAGTCTTCGAGCCTTCCACCATAATGATGGTGTCATCAGCGGATTGGAGGAGGGAGATTCCGGAGCCATCGGCCAAGTGAGGAGTAATCCCATGAATATGGCCAGCCGCCTTGGCCTCGTCAAGGATGGCGGCAAGAGCGTCGACCACCATGTTGAACAAGAATGGGGAGAAGGGGTCGCCCTGTCTAACACCACAAAGGGTGGGGAAGTAGGGACCAATCTCCCCATTGATGTTCATGGCCGTGCGACCGTAGGAGACCAGCTGCATCACTTGGGCGATCCAACGTTCATGATCGAAGCCCTTTCAGAGCAAAACTTCATGAAGGAAGGACCAACTGACTGTCTCGTAGGCCTTATGGAAATTGCGCTTCAGGACGACCGCCTTGAGATGCTTAGAGAGGACCTAATGGAGCAATTCATGGAGATGAGTAATGTGATCTGCCCTTGGATGAAGGCGGACTGGTTGGGATGCGTAATGTGATCCGCCAGCAGGGTCACCCTATTGGCGTTCTTTCTTTTTTACAATGGAAAGATCTAATAATATTGACCCCATTGGCACTACACGGACTTCATCTTTCATACAAACAGGTCTGTGGCGCTACTTTCATTAAAGAACCAAAGAATCCAAGTTTGGCTGGTTACAAAGCATCATCAACACTGAAAGGCTCCTCTCTTTGAAGCCATTATCAAAAATGACATCAACATAATGAAATACAGCCCCGTACACCGCCCTCACAGCCCCCACGACCACCTCCCGAGCTGGATTACCTACCTAGTTTTATTTTAGGGGATGTTGTGCTGAGCCCCAGCAAGACTTTTTTATTTTATTTTATGCTCTCTCACTATTTGAACTCCTCTTTGCAAGAACTTTGTCGTTGGTCGTTGCTTTATAATATAAAGTGGGGGGAACCCTTTACCATCGTAATGAAATGCAGTAATCGAAATACCCATGCGTTGTAAGGATAAAACAATATTTCAAGAGTGCTAGCGTGTGACTGATTGTCCTCCGCCGCAGTGGTGTTGACTGTGTTGTGACAACGTTGGTGGCTAATTATTTCAAGTGTATATGAAGCAGTAGATTATGGCATGTTTCAGAAAGATTCTCTACTATTAGAGCATGGTTAATAGTATAGCCAACTGCTGGCTGCTACGTCTTGAGCTTGTGTTGGTTTTCCCCGAAGAGGAAGGGATGATGCAGCAGAGTAGCGTAAGTATTTCCCTCAATTTTTGAGAACCAAGGTATTGTTGGGGAACGTTGCAGAAAACAAAAAATTTCCTACGGTTTCACCAAGATCCATCTAGGAGTTCATCTAGCAACGAGTGATCGGATTGCATCTACATACCTTTGTAGATCACGCGTGGAAGCGTTCAAAGAACGGGGATGAGGAAGGCGTACTCGACGTGATCCAAATCACTGGAGATCCTAGCGCCGAACGGACGGCACCTCCGTATTCAACACACGTACGGTCAGCGTAACGTCTCCTTCTTCTTGATCCAGCAAGGGGGAAGGAGAGGTTGAGGAAGATGGCTCCAGCAGCAGCACGACGGCGTGGTGGTGATGGAGCTGCAGTACTCCGGCAGGGCTTCGCCAAGCACTATGGAGGAGGAGGAGGTGTTGGAGAGGGAGAGGGAGAGGGAGGCACCAAAGGCAAAGGTAAGAGATCCTCCCTTCCCCCCACTATATATAAGGGGCCTAAGGGGGGGCGCCGGCCCTAGGAGATCCAATCTCCTAGGGGGGCGGCGGCCAAGGGAGGAATCCCTCCTCCCCAAGGCACCAAGGAGGTGCCTTCCCCTTCTAGGACTCTTCCTTTAGGGTTTCCCCCACCCTAGGCGCATGGGCCCTAGGGGGAAGTGGCGCCCCAGCCCACTTTGGGCTGGATCCCTTCCCACTTCAGCCCATGGGGCCCTCCGGGATAGGTGGCCCCACCCGGTGGACCCCCGGGACCCTTCCGGTGGTCCCGGTACAATACCGGTGACCCCAAAACTTGTCCCGATGGCCGAAATAGCACTTCATATATATAATTCTTTACCTCCGAACCATTTCGGAACTCCTCGTGACATCCGGGATCTCATCCGGGACTCCGGACAACATTCGGGTTACTGCATATACATATCCCTACAACCCTAGCGTCACCGAACCTTAAGTGTGTAGACCCTACGGGTTCGGGAGACATGTAGACATGACCGAGATCGCTCTCTGGTAAATAACCAACAGCGGGATCTGGATACCCATGTTGGCTCCCACATGCTCCTCGATGATCTCATCGGATGAACCACTATGTCGAGGATTCAAGCAACCCCGTATACAATTCCCTTCGTCAATTGGTATGTTACTTGCCCGAGATTCGATCGTCGGTATCCCAATACCTTGTTCAATCTCGTTACCGGCAAGTCACTTTACTCGTACTGTAATGCATGATCCCGTGACCAGACACTTGGTCACATTGAGCTCATTATGATGATGCATTACCGAGTGGGCCCAGTGATACCTCTCCGTCATACGGAGTGACAAATCCCAGTCTTGATCCATGTCAACCCAACAGACACTTTCGGAGATACCCGTGGTATACCTTTATAGTTACCCAGTTACGTTGTGACGTTTGGTACACCCAAAGCACTCCTACGGTATCCGGGAGTTACACGATCTCATGGTCTAAGGAAAGGATACTTGACATTGGAAAACTCTAGCAAACGAACTATACGATCTTGTGCTATGTTTAGGATTGGGTCTTGTCCATCACATCATTCTCCTAATGATGTGATCTCGTTATCAATGACATCCAATGCCCATAGTCAGGAAACCATGACTATCTATTGATCAACGAGCTAGTCAACTAGAGGCTTACTAGGGACATGTTGGTGTCCATTATTCACACATGTATTACGATTTCCGGATAACACAATTATAGCATGAATAAAGACAATTATCATGAACAAGGAAATATAATAATAATCCTTTTATTATTGCCTCTAGGGCATATTTCCAACAGTCTCCCACTTGCACTAGAGTCAATAATCTAGTTACATTGTGATGAATCGAACACCCATGGAATTCTGGTGTTGATCATGTTTTGCTCTAGGGAGAGGTTTAGTCAACGGATCTGCTACATTCAGGTCCGTGTGCACTTTACAAATATCTATGTCTCCATCATGAACATTTTCATGAATGGAGTTGAAGCGACGCTTGATGTACCTTGTCTTCTTGTGAAACCTGGGCTCCTTGGCAAGTGCAATAGCTCCAGTGTTGTCACAGAAGAGCTTGATCGGCCCCGACACATTGGGTATGAATCCTAGTTCGGTGATGAACTCCTTCACCCAAATTGCTTCATGCGCTGCCTTCGAGGCTGCCATGTACTCCGCTTCACATATAGATCCCGCCACGACGCTCTGCTTGCAACTGCACCAGCTTACTGCCCCACCATTCAAAATATACACGTATCCGGTTTGTGACTTTGAGTCATCCAGATCTGTGTCGAAGCTAGCGTCGACGTAACCCTTTACCACAAGCTCTTCGTCACCTCCATAGACGATAAACATTTCCTTAGTCCTTTTCAGGTACTTCAGGATATTCTTGACCGCTGTCCAGTGTTCCTTGCCGGGATTACTTTGTACCTTCCTACCAAACTTACGGCAAGGTTTACATCAGGTCTGGTACACAGCATGGCATACATAATAGAACCTATGGCTGAGGCATAGGGGATGACACTCATCTCTTCTATATCTTCTGTCGTGGTCGGACATTGAGCTGAGCTCAATTTCACACCTTGCAACACAGGCAAGAACCCCTTCTTAGACTGATCCATATTGAACTTCTTCAATATCTTATCAAGGTATGTGCTTTGCGAAAGACCTATGAGGCGTCTTGATCTGTCTCTATAGATCTTGATGCCTAATATATAAGCAGCTTCTCCAAGGTCCTTCATTGAAAAACTCTTATTCAAGTAGGCCTTGATCCTGTCCAAAAGCTCTATATCATTTCCCATCAAAAGTATGTCATCTACATATAATATGAGAAATGCTACAGAGCTCCCACTCACTTTCTTGTAAACACAGGCTTCTCCATAAGTCTGCGTAAACCCAAACGCTTTGATCATCTCATCAAAGCGAATGTTCCAACTCTGAGATGCTTGCACCAACCCATAAATCGAGCGTTGGAGCTTGCACACCTTGTCAGCATTCTTAGGATCGACAAAAGCTTCCGGCTGCATCATATACAATTCTTCCTTAAGGAAACCATTAAGGAATGCCGTTTTGACATCCATTTGCCATATTTCATAATCATAGAATGCGGCAATCGCTAACATGATTCGGACGGACTTCAGCTTCGCTACCGGTGAGAAAGTCTCATCGTAGTCAACCCCTTGAACTTGTCGATAACCCTTAGCGACAAGCCGAGCTTTATAGATGGTCACATTACCGTCCGCGTCTGTCTTCTTCTTAAAGATCCATTTATTTTCTATGGCTCACCGCTCAACAGGCAAGTCAGTCAAAGTCCACACTTCGTTTTCATACATGGATCATATCTCGGATTTCATGGCTTCTAGCCATTTGTCGGAATCCGGGCCCGCCATCACTTCTTCATAGTTCGAAGGTTCACCGTTGTCTAACAACATGATTTCCAAGACAGGGTTGACGTAGCACTCTGGTGCGGAACGTGTCCTTGTGGACCTACGAATTTCAGTAGGAGCTTGATCAGAAGTATCTTGATCATCATCATTAACTTCCTCTCTAGTCGGTGCAGGCACCTCAGGAACATTTTCTTGAGTTGCGCCATTTTCCGGTTCAAGAGGTAATACTTCATCAAGTTCTAGTTTCCTCCCACTTACTTCTTTCGAGAGAAACTCTTTCTCTAGAAAGGATCCATTCTTGGCAACAAAGATCTTGCCTTCGGATCTGAGGTAGAAGGTATACCCAATAGTTTCTTTAGGGTATCCTATGAAGACGCATTTTTCCGACTTGGGTTCGAGCTTTTCAAGTTGAAGTTTCTTGACATGAGCATCGCATCCCCAAACTTTTAGAAATGACAGCTTAGGTTTCTTCCCAAACCATAATTCAAACGGTGTCGTCTCAACGGATTTCGACGGAGCCCCATTTAAAGTGAATGCAGCAATCTCTAAAGCATAGCCCCAAAAAGATAGCGGTAAATCGGCAAGAGACATCATAGATCGCACCATATCTAATAGAGTGCGATTACGACGTTCGGACACACCATTACGCTGAGGTGTTCCAGGCGGCGTGAGCTGTGAAACTATTCCACATTTTCTTAAGTGTGTGCCAAACTCGTGACTCAAGTATTCTCCTCCACGATCTAATCGTAGGAACTTGATTTTTCTGTCACGTTGATTCTCAACCTCACTCTGAAATTCCTTGAACTTTTCAAAGGTCTCAAACTTGTGTTTCATTAAGTAGACATACCCATAGCTACTCAAGTCATCAGTGAGGGTGAGAACATAACGATAGCCACCGCGAGCCTTAACACTCATTGGACCGCACACATCAGTATGTATGATTTCCAATAAGTTGGTTGCTCGCTCCATTGTTCCTGAGAACGGAGTCTTGGTCATTTTACCCATGAGGCATGGTTCGCACGTGTCAAATGATTCGTAATCAAGAGTCTCTAAAAGTCCATTAGCATGGAGCTTCTTCATGCGTTTGACACCTATGTGACCAAGGCGGCAGTGCCACAAGTATGTGAGCCTATCATTATCAATCTTACATCTTTTGGTATTCACACTATGAATATGTGTAGCATTACGCTCGAGATTCATTAAGAACAAACCATTCACCATCGAAGCATGACTATAAAACATATCTCTCATATAAATAGAACAACCATTATTCTCGGATTTAAATGAGTAGCCATCTCGAATTAAACGAGATCCTGATACAATGTTCATGCTCAAAGCTGGCACTAAATAACAATTATTAAGGTTTAAAACTAATCCCGAAGGTAAATGTAGAGGTAGCGTGCCGATGGCGATCACATTGACCTTGGAACCATTCCCGGCGCGCATCGTCACCTTGTCCTTTGCCAGTCTCCGCTTATTCCGCAGCTCCTGCTTTTAGTTACAAATGTGAGCAACTGCACCGGTATCAAATACCCAGGAGCTACTACGAGTACTGGTAAGGTACACATCAATTACATGTATATCACATATACCTTTCGTTTTGTCGGCCTTCTTGTCCGCTAAGTATTTGGGGCAGTTCCGCTTCCAGTGACCACTTTCCTTGCAATAAAAGCACTGAGTCTCGGGCTTGGGTCCATTCTTTGGCTTCTTCCCGGCAACTTGCTTGCCGGGCGCGGCAACTCCCTTGCCATCTTTCTTGAAGGTTTTCTTACCCTTGCCTTTCTTGAACTTAGTGGTTTTATTCACCATCAACACTTGATGTTCCTTTTTGACTTCTACCTCTGCTGATTTCAGCATTGCAAATACTTCAGGAATGGTCTTTTCCATCCCCTGCATATTGAAGTTCACCACAAAGCTCTTGTAGCTCGGTGGAAGCGACTGGAGGATTCTGTCAATGACCGCGTCATCCGGGAGATTAACTCCCAGCTGAGTCAAGCTGTTATGTAACCCAGACATTGTGAGTATGTGCTCACTGACAGAACTATTTTCCTCCATCTTACAGCTAAAGAATTTGTCGGAGACTTCATATCTCTCGACCCGGGCATGAGCTTGGAAAACCATTTTCAGCTCTTCGAACATCTCATATGCTCCGTGTCTCTCAAAATGCTTTTGGAGCCCCGGCTCTAAGCTGTAAATCATGCCGCACTGAACGAGGGAGTAGTCATCGGTACGTGCCTGCCAAGCGTTCATAACGTCTTGTTCTGCAGGGAGAACAGGTGCATCACCTAGCGGTGCTTGTAGGACATAATCTTTCTTGGCAGCTATGAGGATGATCCTCAGGTTCCGGACCCAGTCCGTGTAGTTGCTGCCATCGTCTTTCAGCTTGGTTTTCTCTAGGAACGCGTTGAAGTTGAGGACTACGTTGGCCATTTGATCTACAAGACATATTTGTAAAGATTTTAGACTAAGTTCATGATAATTAAGTTCATCTAATCAAATTATTCAATGAACTCCCACTTAGATAGACATCCCTCCTGTAATCTAAGTATAACATGATCCGAGTTAACTAGGCCGTGTCCGATCATCATGTGAGACGGACTAGTCAACGTCGGTGAACATCTTCATGTTGATCGTATCTTCTATACGACTCATGCTCAACCTTTCGGTCTTCTGTGTTCCGAGGCCATGTCTGTACATGCTAGGCTCGTCAAGTCAACCTAAGTGTTCTGCATGTGTAAATCTGTCTTACACCCGTTGTATGTGAACGTTAGAATCTATCACACCCGATCATCACGTGGTGCTTCGAAACAACGAACTGTGGCAACGGTGCACAGTTAGGGGGAACACTTTCTTGAAATTATTATGAGGGATCATCTTATTTACTACCGTCATTCTAAGCAAACAAGATGAAAAACATGATAAACATCACATGCAATCAAATAATAATAGTGACATGATATGGCCAATATCACATAGCTCCTTTGATCTCCATCTTGGGGCTCCATGATCATCTTGTCGCCGGCATGACACCATGATCTCCATCATCATGATCTCCATCATCGTGTCTCCATGAAGTTGCTCGCCAACTATTACTTCTACTACTATGGCTAACGCGTTTAGCAATAAAGTAAAGTAATTTACATGGCGTTTCTCAATGACACGCAGGTCATACAAAAAATATAGACAACTCCTATGGCTCCTGCCCGTTGTCATACTCATCGACATGCAAGTCGTGATTCCTATTACAATAGCATGAACATCTCATACATCACATATAGATCATTCATCATTCATCACAACTTTGGCCATATCATATCACAAAGCACTTGCTGCAAAAACAAGTTAGACGTCCTCTAATTGTTGTTGCAAGTTTTACGTGGCTGAAGTAGGGTTCTAGCAACAACGTTTTCTTACCTACGTGAAAGCCACACCGTGATTTGTCAACTTCTATTTACCCTTCATAAGGACCCTTTTCATCGAATCCGCTCCAACTAAAGTGGGAGAGACAGACAACCGCCAGCCACCTTTATGCAACTTGTGCATGTTAGTCGGTGGAACCGGTCTCACGTAAGCGTACGTGTAAGGTTGGTCTGGGCCGCTTCATCACACAATACCGTTGAAGCAAGATAAGACTAGTAGCGGCAAGAAAGTTGACAACATCAACGCCCACAACAAATTGTGTTCTACTCGTGCAAGAGAACTACGCATAGACCTAGCTCATGATGCCACTGTTGGGGAACGTTGCAGAAAACAAAAATTTTCCTATGGTTTCACCAAGATCCATCTAGGAGTTCATATAGCAATGAGTGATCGGATTGCATCTACATACCTTTGTAGATCACGCGCGGAAGCGTTCAAAGAACGGGGATGAGGAAGGCGTACTCGACATGATCCAAATCACCAGAGATCCTAGCGCCGAACGGACGGCACCTCCGTGTTCAACACACGTACGGTCAGCGTAACGTCTCCTTCTTCTTGATCCAGCAAGGGGGAAGGAGAGGTTGAGGAAGATGGCTCCAGCAGCAGCACGACGGCGTGGTGGTGATGGAGCTGCAGTACTCCGGCAGGGCTTCGCCAAGCACTATGGAGGAGGAGGAGGTGTTGGAGAGGGAGAGGGAGGCACCAAAGGCAAAGGTAAGAGGTCCTCCCTTCCCCCCACTATATATAGGGGGCCTAAGGGGGGGCACCGGCCCTAGGAGATCCAATCTCCAAGGGGGGGGGGCGGCCAAGGGAGGAATCCCTCCTCCCCAAGGCACCTAGGAGGTGCCATCCCCTTCTAAGACTCTTCCTTTAGGGTTTCCCCCACCCTAGGCGCATGGGCCCTAGGGGGAAGTGGCGCCCCAGCCCACTTTGGGCTGGATCCCTTCCCACTTCAGCCCATGGGGCCCTCCGGGATAGGTGGCCCCACTCAGTGGACCCCCGGGACCCTTCCGGTGGTCCCGGTACAATACCGGTGACCCCGAAACTTGTCCCGATGGCCGAAATAGCACTTCCTATATATAATTCTTTACCTCCAAACCATTCCGGAACTCCTCGTGACGTCCGGGATCTCATACGGGACTCCGAACAACATTCGGGTTACTGCATATACATATCCCTACAACCCTAGCGTCACCGAACCTTAAGTGTATAGACCCTACGGGTTCGAGAGACATGTAGACATGATCGAGATCGCTCTCTGGTCAATAACCAACAGCGGGATCTGGATACCCATGTTGGCTCCCACATGCTCCTCGATGATCTCATCGGATGAACCACTATGTCGAGGATTCAAGTAACCCCGTATACAATTCCCTTTGTCAATCGGTATGTTACTTGCCCGAGATTCGATCGTGGGTATCCCAATACCTCGTTCAATCTCGTTACCGGCAAGTCACTTTACTCGTACCGTAATGCATGATCCCGTGACCAGACACTTGGT
Source organism: Triticum dicoccoides (assembly GCF_002162155.2). Classification (NCBI taxonomy): domain Eukaryota; kingdom Viridiplantae; phylum Streptophyta; class Magnoliopsida; order Poales; family Poaceae; genus Triticum; species Triticum dicoccoides. Next base: position 636,694,688 of record NC_041386.1, read on the forward strand.
CACATTGAGCTCATTATGATGATGCATTACCGAGTGGGCCCAGTGATACCTCTCCGTCATACGGAGTGACAAATCCCAGTCTTGATCCGTGTCAACCCAACAGACACTTTCGGAGATACCCGTAGTATACCTTTATAGTTACCCAGTTACGTTGTGACGTTTGGTACACCCAAAGCACTCCTACGGTATCCGGGAGTTACACGATCTCATGGTCTAAGGAAAGGATACTTGACATTGGAAAACTCTAGCAAACGAACTATACGATCTTGTGCTATGTTTAGGATTGGGTCTTGTCCATCACATCATTCTCCTAATGATGTGATCTCATTATCAATGACATCCAATGCCCATAGTCAGGAAACCATGACTATCTATTGATCAACGAGCTAGCCAACTAGAGGCTTACTAGGGACATGTTGGTGTCCATTATTCACACATGTATTACGATTTCCGGATAACACAATTATAGCATGAATAAAGACAATTATCATGAACAAGGAAATATAATAATAATCCTTTTATTATTGCCTCTAGGGCATATTTCCAACAGGTATCAATCCAGTAGGAGCCCATGCTCAAGTCCCTCGTACCTGCACAAAGCGATAGCTACTCGCAACCAACGCGATTAGGGGTTGTCAAGCCCTTCACGGTCACTTACGAGAGTGAGATCTGATAGATATAATGTTTTTGGTATTTTTGATATAAAAATGCAAAGTAAAAAGTAAAGGCAAAGTAAAAAAGCAAAGCAAGATTATAGTGGAGATTGATATGATGAAAATAGACCCGGGGGCCATAGGTTTCACTAGTGGCTTCTCTCAAGAGCATAAGTATTCTGCGGTGGGTGAACAAATTACTGTTGAGCAATTGACAGAATTGAGCATAGTTATGAGAATATCTAGGCATGATCATGTATATAGGCATCACGTCCGTGACAAGTAGATCGAAATGATTCTGCATCTACTACTATTACTCCACTCATCGACCGCTATCCAGCATGCATCTAGAGTATTAAGTTAAAAAACAGAGTAACGCCTTAAGCAAGATGACATGATGTAGAGAGATAAATTCATGCAATATGAAATAAACCCCATCTTGTTATCCTCGATGGCAATGACACAATACGTGCCTTGCTGCCCCTTCTGTCACTGGGTAAGGACACCGCAAGATCGAACCTAAAGCTAAGCACTTCTCCCATGGCAAGAACTACCAATCTAGTTGGCCAAACCAAACGGATAATTCGAAGAGACTTGCAAAGATAACCAATCATACATAAAAGAATTCAGAGAAGATTCAAATATTATTCATAGATAGACTTGATCATAAACCCACAATTCATCGATCTCAACAAACACACCGCAAAAAGAAGATTACATCGAATAGATCTCCACAAGAGAGGGGGAGAACTTTGTATTGAGATTCAAAGAGAGAGAAGAAGCCATCTAGCTACTAACTATGGACCCGAAGGTCTGAGGTAAACTACTCACACTTCATCGGAGAGGCTATGATGATGTAGAAGCCCTCCGTGATGACGGCCCTCTTCCAGCGGAGCTCCGGAACAGGCCCCGAGATGGGATCTCGTGGATACAGAAAGTTGCGGCGGTGGAATTAGGTTTTTGGCTCATGTTCTGATCGTTTGGGGGTACGTGTGTATATATAGGAGGACGAAGTACGCCGGAGGAGCAACGAGGGGCCCACGAGGCAGGGGGCGCGCCCTAGGGGGGGCGCGCCCCCACCCTCGTGACCGCCTCTTTTGTTCCTTGGATAAGGGTCCAAGTCTCCCGGATCATGTTCGGTGAGAAAATCACGTTCCCGAAGATTTTATTCCGTTTGGACTCCGTTTGATATTTTGTTTATCTGAAACACTGAAATAGGCAAAAAAACAGCAATTCTGGGCTGGGCCTCCGGTTAATAGGTTAGTCCCAAAAATAATATAAAAGTGGAAAATAAAGCCCAATATAGTCCAAAATAGTAGATAATATAGCATGGAGCAATCAAAAAATATAGATACGTTGGAGACGTATCACTGGCTATAAGCCATTGCCATGTCATATATAGCCCATCTTATAGCGAATATTTACAATAGTTGATTAGAAGAGTGTACTACTTTTTTATTATATGGCCCACCTTTCACTCTCACAAAGTGCCTAGGAGCACGTGCTAGAGTTGTCTCTTCACCAAGAGCCCTCTTACCTTCTCTCTCCTCTTTTCTTTCCTCCAACTAAGCAAGAATATACTAGATTATTTCTTATAGCCAGCTGACTCAGCTCTATTGTACTTGCTCTTAGGGAAACGAAATTGATGTGCAGTGTTGCTGTCATCCATCAGATGGCGCGAACTTCAGCGTTGTCCACAAATCGTGTGTGTGGCATCGTGTGTATAGCAGGGTTCTTAGACTAGCCATAGTGGAGAGTAACATACACTACTAACATACACATTATCCTAGGCTAGGTTACTACCTTCATAGTGGGTAGTAACATAAGTGTGGTGTCATGCAAAACTTTATTTATCAGGTTATAGACTCATATTGTTTTGACATATGTGATGTTACAGTGACATATTATGTTACTAGAAACATCTCTCTTCATTAATTACTTGACACATCAGCTTTTTTGCCTACGTGGCATCTATGTTAGCACTAGTGCAGAACCGGGCAATAGCACCGGTTTGTAAGGCCTTTTAGTGCCGGTTTGGTAACCGGCGCTAAAATGTAGGCACTAAAGGCCTCCCCTTTAGTACCGGTTCAGCACGAACAGGTGCTAAAGGGCAACCACGTGGCACGAGCCAACTTCGGGGGCAGGGAGCCCTTTAGTACCGGTTGGTGTCACCAACCGGTATTAAAATGTTGGGGGGGTTTGGATTTATGATTTCTTTTTCATTTAATTTTGTGTTTTCCATTTAATTCTTTTTCGTTTGCTGGTATTTTACGATACTACATATTGTACACGTTATGCATATATATAAATAGAATTTCTAGTAGAACCGATCATAATATATATATATATATATATCATTGAATGTCTCACAACCACCATTAATTAATTCACACATATATACACACATGTATATATATATATAATTTCTCCTAATTGGCGCCTTCAGAGCCAGTGGCATTAGCCTAGCTAATTGATGCCTTCGGAGCACGATAACAATTGGAAGTGGTTCATGGGGGCGGTAGCGGGTAATAGTATTCTCCTTTGGGATATATGACCTGGTCGAGCAAAAATCCCGCTATTTCCTCTTGAATTGCTTCTATGCGGTCCTATGCTAGGAGCTTGTCCCGCACCTCTTTGAACTATTAAGAAGGAGATCAATATGCATGTGTATTAGTTGTGTGACTAGATATCGATAATGGTGTAAAAATTGTGAATAGTGTTCTGACAATCAATATCGTACCCACTCCTGTCTTTGAGATTTGCTCCTTTCAGACGCCATCATGCGAATGTTCTCGCAAACGTAGTATGCACATAGATCATTCCCCGGCGCCTGCTTCAGGGCCTTTACGAGAATGGAATTTTGATCAGATAATAATTAATCAAGCATGATAATTAAAGAGATGGCAGCTAGCTAGTACTACTTAATTACTTACCTTGGGTCGATACCATTTTAGACTTTGTTTCCATGGGCCTGGAGTGACCCTGATGAACTCTGCCCAAGCCCTGCCCGCCGACAAAGAAAATGAATAAATGGGTTATTAAATAGTTGTTATCAGGAAATGACGAACTAATTAAATAGGCCAAGATATAGTTAATAATGATTGAAATTACGTGTTGACTATCCCCTTCACGATGCTGTAGTCACTTGCTTTCTTAAGTAGCGAGTCTAGTACTTCAACTGTTCCTTCATCAACTTTAATGATTAACAAGATCCAGTGAAATCTGCATGCACACACGTTTGCATGTCTTAATTAAGCGGGCATATATATGTAAGCAAAAACATGTAGCTATAGCTAGTAGGGAAAAACAGAATTTGTAGTACAAGACAGTGTGACTCACTGGAAGTTGTAAGGAAGTAGTATATCTTCATTGTATTTGAGTTCCTTGAAGAACTGTAGCATGCTTTCCTCTACACATTTTGCGTGATATGGATCTATTTTCCATGTGTATTCATTAATGGTATTTGGGTCAATGAACCCAATGCCATAGCATCCACCTTTTTTAATTTCATAAATCTTCATCCTGCATAATACCACAGAAAAGAATATAGTGAGGATAATTACAGGTAATGATTGATCAAAATGATCAGCTAGCTTGAGACTTCAATTACACAAAGAAATCACTTACAGACAATAGCAACTGACGATAGATTTGTCGAGTGCGTCTTTATTGTATAGCTGAAAAAGTTCTGAATACTCAATGGTCACAGCTTTCTTATGGTAGTAATGCTCCTCGTTGACATTCACCATGAGGGACTCTCGATTGGAAATCTTGGTAATATCCATGTACCATTGATGCAATGCATACATTCTCGTTGGGAGCTTATTGACCTCCTCTGGCTCGACCAAAGGTTGGCCCCGGGCATATTTCCGTTTTATTTCCTCCTCTCTAGTCGGAGACATGGGCTCGATATCGAGGAGTTTTCCAACAGTGATCCCGATCGGTTCAGCCTACGCAATATGCTCCTCGGTTATTACCACATCGCCCAGCCCGGGAACGTTAACGGTTTGCCCACAATAATATTGGGCGCGCCTACTCTCATGTGTTGTTGGCACAACAAGCGGGGGATTGATTGCGCCGCCTGTTCTCCCAGCTGGGGAACGGTTTTACCGCATTTTTTGCCAGCTGATTTGCTCGAGCTCGAGCTCGCCTATTTCTATAGATGTGCTCAATTTAACTTCCTGAGGTGGCGCTCATAGTCTGTGTCAACAGGCTTGGGAGCTGGTGGTCTAGCCATACGAATGAAGTGGTCAATCATTTCCACAGGCACTTTCTCCCTTGGCGGCGGTGGCGGTTTCGGTGCAAAATGGGCTTCCACCTCGGCCTTCGATATGGCTGCATTTTCCTCCTCGGACTTGTCGTAAGGCCTCTGCGGAAGAGGCGCGAGGCTTGGACCATATTGAAATCGCTTGCCTCCGCCTGTACCTGCCGTACTACCTCGACTTGTACCGCTATGCACCATAGCTGAGGCGGCTCTCTTCCGTGATTGCTGAGGCGGCGAAGACGGCTGACGTGGCTGAGTTGGAGGAGGAGGAGTGGCCTGAAGCTGTGCCGGACATGGAGGAGGAGTGGCCTGAAGCTGTGCCGGACTTGGAGGAGGAGTGGCCTCACGCTTTGCCGGACTTGGAGGAGGAGTGGCCTGAAGTTGTGCTGGACTTGGAGGAGGAGTGGCCTGACGCGTTGGTGGACTTGGAGGAGCGGGAGTCTGCTGACTCGGTGGCGGACTGCGACGAGGAGTCGGATGACGCGGTGTCGGTGGCCTTCGAAAGATGATGCAATCCTTTCTCCATAGGATGACACGATGGTTGGCCTCTCCTAGTGTGTGCTCATCGTCACCTCCAGGAATGTCAAGCTCTAGCCCCGAATATTGGTCCACCACCTCATCAACCAAGACACGAGCATAGCCCGCTGGAATCGGGTTGCAATGGAAGGTTGCCTCGGGGGGATTTGTAAAAGCAAGGGCATCCGCCACCTTCATGGATATGTTCTTCATTTTGAAGTGTAGCTCGCAGTTAGTGTTCTCCATGATGTCATCCACTGGGTAGCTATCCAGCAATGCATCGCCGGGGGCGGAACCCACGCTGCTTCTCGGCATGGATGGGACGGTGCTATCCATTGGTGGATCATCCGCTAGCTGCTGAGACCCCCTTTGCTGGCTAAGTGAGTCGATCTGCTCCTGCTGATTCTAGGCCTTGAAGGCGTTCATAGTCTAGATTCCTCTGCTCCTCCTCCATCTTCCTCTTTTTCTCCTCCGCAATCTTCTTTCTCACACGGGTTCTGTAGTCGGCGTTCCAGTCCGAAAACCCCTCATACCACGGAATAGCGCCCATGCCTCGTGTTCTTCCCGGGTGTTCAGGATTTCCCAGGGCACGCGTAAGCTCGTCGTTCTCTCTGTTGGGCTCGAACAACCTGGATCGAGCCTCTTCTATTGCAACAAGTAGCTTATCTTCGGCTCTGTCCAGACATGCCTTCTTGGAAACTTTGCCTGTCTTCGGGTCCAACTCCCCCCCATGCGCATAGAACCAAGTCCTGCACCTGGGGGGCCAGCTCAATGTTTCTAGAGTGACACCTGCATCCAGCATCTCTTTCTCAGACTTATCCCACTTAGGCATTCCCACCGCATAGCCACCTGGCCCCAGCTTATGGAACTTATCCTTTTTTGCGGCATTGGCCTTGTTTATTCTCGACCGTTCCTTAGATAATTCCGAATCCTTGAATTTCACAAAATCGTCCCAATGAGCACTTTGGTTCTCTAGTGTTCCCTCGAATACTGGAGTCTTCCTTCCTCCGTTAACGTACTTGGCCCATTCATGAATCTTGTGGTTCTTGAATGCAACCGCCATCTTCCTAAGAGCAGCGTCCTTGACTTTCTCCACATCTGCATTTGTGAAATGATCTGGTAGGGTGAAATGTTCCATGAGCGTTTCCCAAAGCAACTGTTTTTGTCTGCATCGACAAAAGTAACTCCTGGACGTGGCTTTGATGGCTCTCTCCATTCTTGAAGGGAGATCGGGAGTTGGTCCTTCACAAGAACTCCGCACTGACGAACGAACTTGTCCGCAATCTTCTTAGGCGTGAATGGTTCGCCATTAGGTTTGATTGCATCGATATTGTACTTTACGCCCTCCTTCAACTTTTTGTTCGGGCCTTGTTTCATCCTGTTGCCTGAAGATTTGCTCAATCCGGATGGCTGAAATAAGAAAGATCGATTCGTTAATATATCTTCAAGTCATTTAAAACATGTGATGATCACCAGATGCGTGCTTATATAAATATATATACCTCGCCGGTCTTTGTTGTTTCAAGATCAACATTTTCTTCGTCATGTTCATAGTTCACGACTTCATCAATTCGGTCGTCGCGATCGAATATCATATCACCCTCCCCGGTGTTGTTTAGATATTCAGAGCCGTCATAATCTTCTTCATTCTGATCATCATCTGGCCCGCGAGGATTGCGTATGATATTGAACAGGGCCTCTTCTCCCTCTCTGTCGGTATTGTCCGCCATAGGTTTTGTTTAACTAATCCAAAAGAAATATATTCAAATTACAATGCATGGATGCAATCAATTAATAAGGAAAAACTGAATCAATCATAGTACATAATAAGCATCATCGAATATAATCTCGAATACGTTGTCTCGAATAATAGATATAATCTCGAATACATCGTCTCGAATAATAGATATAATCTTGAATACATCGTCTCGAATAATAGATATAATCTCGAATACATCATCTCGAATAATATATAATCTCGAATACATTGTCTCGAATATTATATATCGAGTACATCACTGGCTAGGTAGCTAATAAAGATCGAATACTACAAAAGAATCTAGGACACTCGCGGTTCCTGCGGCGAGGGCGGTGGACACCCAAAGAGAAGGAACCCTCACAGGATCATAGCTGAAGTGAGATCCCTGAAGAAACTGCCAGGTATTGGAGAACCTGCCGCCCTCTAACGCAACCATGTAGCGATGGACGTGCTCGTCCTCCTCCCTGACACGGCGACGTACCACCTCCGGCGGGGCCGGCTCCCTCCGCACCAAAACTGGCCCACACGAACGCCACCAAACGAGATCAGGGTCGATGACGGGACCCGGAGCTGGGTTCCTCATCAAGTGGTGTGCCCCTCCAGGCAGCACCTCCCAATGCCAGCCCGGCGGAGCCCAGTTCCGGACATGGGTCAGCCGGACGTCGTCGCGGACGGGTCGACGGCGAGGATGCGGGCCGGGCATCGTCGAGAACAAATACTAGCTATATGCCCGCAAAAAGTAACATTTTTTTAATGATTGGATTTTGATAACTAAAATTTCTAACATTTCTATATAACTAACATTCCTATAACATTTCTAACAATGCTATATAACTAACATTTCTATAACATTTCTAATATTTCTATAACTAAAAAACAGAAAAAAAAATTATAACATTTCTATATATATAACTAACATTTGTATAACATTTCTAATATTTATATAACTAAAAAAAGAAAAATTTCTAACTTTTTTATAACTATTTCTATAACTAAAAAACAGCAAAATTTCTAACAATTCTAACTATTTTATAACTATTTCTATAACTAAAAAACAGAAAAATTTCTAACAATTCTAACATTTCTATAACATTTCTAACAATGCTATATAACTAACTATTTCTATAACTAAAAAAAGAAAATTTTCTAACAATGTTATATGTGTGTGTGTGTGCTCACCGGCGAGGCGAGAGGCGAGAGGCGATGGGGGGCGGCGACGGGGACGGCGACGGGCGCGGCAACGACAGGGATGGCGACGATGGGGGATTGGACAGGGCGGCGATGACGGGGACGGGCTAGGGCGGCGACGACGGGGACGGGACGGCGATGATGGGGACGGGGACGACGCGGGACGGGCCGGGACGGCGCGGCGGTGACGACGGGGACGACGGGGCGGCGACGACAGGGACGGGGGCGGCGACGAGGTTATGGAGACGGGGGCGGCGGGCGACGGGGCAGAGGAGAAGAATCAGAGGAGAAACTGAAATTTTTGAAGTGTTTAGTTATATAGGATGGACCTTTAGTACCGGTTGGAGCCACCAACCGGTACTAAAGGCCTGTTTTGGCCAGGCCAAGCGGCAGGAACCGCACCCCCTTTAGTGTCGGGTGGTGGCTACAACCGGTACTAAAGGCCCCCCTTTAGTACCGGTTGGTGCTACCACCCGGCACTAAAGGGGGTGCGCTGGCGCAGGTGCGGTGCGAAATGATTAGTCCCACCTCGCTAGCCGAGGGGCGTCCGCACTGGTTTAAAAGCCCCAGTGCGGTAGCTCCCTCGAGCTCCTCTCGAAAGCAGGCCTACTGGGCCTAAATGTTCTGTGCTTCCTTGTGGGCCTACTGGGCCTTTGCGGGCCTGCATCCTGGCCCAACAACAGGTTGGGTTTCTAGTCGTATGCAGGCCGCTATGGCGCAGTAGGTGGGCTTTTTTTCTTATTTTTTTTGCTTTATTTATTTTTGTTTGAGTTGTTTTTTTGCTGTATTTAGAGTTTCTTTGTGAATATTTTTGCTTTAGGTACAAAAAATTACAAACTTTCTGTTAGTACCGGTAGTTTACAAATTTGAATAGTTTAAATTTTGATTTATTTGAAATTTGTGTGAATCACTAGTTTGTGAATAACTTAACTTTGAGAATAGATTTTTTAGTGATTCTTTTTTCTTATGTTTAATATTAGTGTGTTTTATCATTATATTCAATTTGGTAATGCTTAGGTTATTTAAGAAATGCCTTTTGTAACGGATGAGTTTTCGCCCGAAACCCTGATACTTCGAAAGAGATTGTCCATTTAGTACACGAAGTGCATCCAGTTTTTGCGGTAACCCTCTCTACTTTTTTGCACATGCTATGTGGGTGAAATTATGATACCATGCCAACTTTCAACCTTTTCTGAGTTCATTTGAAATGCTTTTCAATTTCAGGGTCATTTAGCTTAAAAAATCAGTAAAGGCATGAAAGAATTTGTTTGCACATAAAATTTCTTCGCGTTTCAAATGCCAAAACACATAACTACCCTAACTATTACAGAGATTCCCTCCTGGGTGTGAAACACAGAAGAAAGTGATGATAGTGAAGCCGATCACATCCCAGATCTTTGGGTGTGAAACTTTTTCTTCGCGTGTGTCCCTTTGCACCGTAACCATGGAAAATCTTCATCATTTAACGGGATGCTCGGGTCAATATTCACTGTGAATGGAGCAATTTCATCAAACTTTTCATAATCTTCTGACATGTCTGTCTTGTCATCCACTCCCACGATGTTTCTCTTCCCAGAAAGAACTATGTGCCGCTTTGGCTCATCGTACGATGCATTCGCTTCCTTATCTTTTCTTTTTCTTGGCTTGGTACACATGTCATTCACATAGAAAACATGTGCCACATCATTGGCTAGGACCAATGGTTCGTCTGCATACGCAAGATTGTTGAGGTCCACTGTTGTCATTCCGTACTGCGGGTCTTCCGTTACCCCGCCTCGTGTCATATTGACCCATTTGCACCGAAACAAAGGGACCTTCAAACCACGTCGATAGTCAAGTTCCCATATGTCCTGTATATAACCATAATATGTTTCCTTTCCTGTCTTGGTTTCTGCATCAAAGCGGACACCACTGTTTTGGTTGGTGCTCTTCTTATCTTGGGCGATCGTGTAAAATGTATTACCATTTATCTCGTACCCTTTGAAAGGCATTATATTCGAAGATGGTAACTGGGACAGCAAGTACAGGTCATCTTCAATAGAGGTGTCATGCATGGTACATGTCTGCAACCAGCTGGCGAAACTCCTGGTTTGTTCACGTGTAATCCAGTCATCAAACCACTCCGGGTGTTTGGAGCGTAGCAAATTATTGTGTTCATCCATATACGGAGCCACCAAGGCGGAATTCTGTAGAACTGTGTAGTGTGCTTCAGTGAGAGAATGTCCGTCCATACATATTATTTGTTCCCCTCCTAGCATGCCTTTTCCATCCAGTCTGCCCTTATGCCGCGATTCAGGAACACCAATCGGCTTAAGGTCAGGAATAAAGTCAATACAAAACTCAATGACCTCCGCATTTTCATGGCCCTTGGAGATGATTCCTTCTAGCCTAGCACGGTTATGAACATATTTCTTTAAGACTCCCATGAACCTCTCAAAGGGGAACATATTGTGTAGAAATACAGGACCCAAAACGTTAATCTCTTCGCATAGGTGAACTAGGACGTGCGTCATGATGTTATAGAAGGATGGTGGGAATACCAACTCGAAACTGACAAGACATTGCACCAAACCATTCTCTAACCTTGGTATGATTTCTGGATCGATTACCTTCTGAGAGATTGCATTGAGAAATGCACATAGCTTCACAATGGCTAATCGAACATTTTTCAGTAGAAGCCCCCTCAATGCAACCGGAAGCAGTTGCGTCATAATCACGTGGCAGTCATGAGACTTTAGGTTCTGGAACTTTTTCTCTGTCATGTTTATTATTCCCTTTATATTCGACGAGAAGCCAGACGGTACCTTAATACTAAGCAGGCATTCAAAGAAGATTTCCTTCTCTTCTTTGGTAAGAGCGTAGCTTGCATGACCCTGATGTATGCCGTCTTTTCCGTGCATACGTTACTGGTCCTCCCGTGCCTCAGGTGTATCTTTTGTCTTCCCATACACGCCCAAGAAGCCAAGCAGGGTCACACAAAGATTCTTTGTCACGTGCATCACATCGATTGCGGAGCGGACCTCTAGGTCTTTCCAATAGGGCAGGTCCCAAAATATAGATTTCTTCTTCCACATGGGTGCGCGTCCGTCTGCGTCATTCGAAATAGGTTGTCCACCAGGACCCTTTCCAAAGACCACCTTCAAATCCTTGACCATATCATGTACATCAGCACCAGTACGGTGGCGAGGCTTCGTCCGGTGATCCACCTCACCTTTGAAATGCTTGCCTTTCTTTCTTACGGGATGCCTGCTCAGAAGAAATCAACGATGTCCCAGGTACACATTCTTCTTACAATTAGCCAAATATATACTATCGGTATCGTCCAAACAGTGCGTGCATGCGTGGTATCCCTTGTTTGTCTGTCCTGAAAGGTTACTGAGAGCAGGCCAATCATTGATGGTCATGAACAACAACACCTTTAGGTCAAATTCTTCGCCCATGTGCTCATCCCACGCATGTACACCTGTTCCATTCCACAGTTGTAAGAGTTCTTCAACTAATGGCCTTAGGTACACATCAATGTCGTTGCCGGGTTGCTTAGGGCCTTGGATGAGCACTGGCATCATAATGAACTTCCGCTTCATGCACAACCAAGGAGGAAGGTTATACAAACATAGAGTCACAGGCCAGGTGCTATGGTTGCTGCTTTGTTCCCCAAAAGGATTAATGCCATCTGCGCTTAGACCAAACCATACGTTCCTTGCGTCATCTGCAAACTCCTTCCGTACTTTCTTTCGATTTTTCTCCACTGCGACCTGTCAGCGCGTACTCTCAACTTTCCGTCTTTCTTACGGTCTTATCTGTGCCATCGCATCGCCTTGGCATGCTCTTTGTTTTGGAACAAACGTTTCGACCATGGTATTATAGGAGCATACCACATCACCTTGGCAGGAATCTTCTTCCTGGGGCGCTCGCCCTCGACATCACCAGAGTCATCGCGGCTGATCTTATAGCGCAATGCACCGCATACAAGGCAAGCGTTCAAATCCTCGTACTCACGGAGGTAGAGGATGCAATCATTAGGGCATGCATGTATCTTCTGCACCTCTAACCCTAGAGGGCAGACAGCCTTGTTTGCTTGGTACGTACTCTCGGGCAATTCGTTGTCCTTTGGAAGCATATCCTTTATCATTACCAGCAACTTTCCAAATCCCTTGTCAGATACACCATTATCTGCCTTCCATTGCAGCAATTCCAGTGTGGTGCCCAGCTTTTTCTTGTCACCTTCGCAATTCAGGTACAACAATTTTTTGTGATCCTCTAACATGCGCTGCAACTTCTTCTTCTCCAAATCACTTGTGCAGTTTCTCTTTGCATCGGCAATGGCCCGACCTAGATCATCAACAGGCTCATCCGATGCCTCTTCTTCAGCTTCTTCCCGCATTGCCGGCTCAGCTTCTTCCCGCATTACCAGCTCAGCTTCTTCCCTCATTGTTGTATCATCTTATTCAGGGAACCCATGGCCAGGATAGCTGTCATTGTCCTCTTCTTCTTCATTGTCTTCCATCATAACCCCTCTTTCTCCATGCTTGGTCCAAACATTATAGTGGGGCATGAAACCGGACTCAAATAGGTGGACGTGAATGGTTCTTGACGTAGAGTAATTGCGACCATTCTTACAGCCATCACATGGACAATGCATAAAACCATCCGCTCGCTTGTTTGCCTCAGCCGCAAGCAGAAAAGTACGCACGCCATTAATGAACTCGGGAGAGCATCGGTCATCGTACATCCATTGCCGGCTCATCTTCAATACACAGCACCGAAAACATCAAATTAATACAATACATAAAGAGCATACAACACTTCAATGCAACAAACAAATAACTCTCTAGCTAAAGAATTTAAATACAACAACAAATGCGATCAAGATCGCAACTAAGGTAACAATTGATCCAACAGCATAATGATACCAAGCCTCACTATGAATGGCATATTTTCTAATCTTTCTAATCTTCAAGCGCATTTTCTCCATATTAATCTTGTGATCATCGATGACATCGGCAACATGCAACTCCAATTCCATCTTCTCCCCCTCAATTCTTTTCAATTTTTCCTTCAAATCCTCGTTTTCTCTTTCAACTAAATTTAACCTCTCGACAATAGGGTCGGTTGGAATTTCGGGTTCAACTACCTCCTACATACAAATATCTATGTCAACTTGATGGGCATAATTTGTCATAAACACGAAATGCAATGAATAGTTTTAAAAGAGAATATACCACATCTGAATCATAACCCGGACGAGGGCCGACGGGGACGGATATCAAAACCATGGCACTATGCATAACAAACAACGTATGGGTAAGATAATTATACGAGTAACTATATATCCAAATCACACAAACATCATTTTTTTTATATAAAACTTCATGAAAAAGAGGCTCACCACAAGGTGGTGCCGGCAACGGGACATTGCGAGCGATCGACGGTGGTTACGATGGAGACTTAGAAGGTACTAAGTAAACCACACCTACATATGCAAAACTAAGTGTTATTTTTCACCTCAAATTGCATATAAATCAAATACTAGCACATATATATAATTCCTCCCAAATTACTAAACTCAAAAATCAATCACTATATAAAGCATTGCACGAGCTAATCTAGCAATGAGAGATGAAAGGAAAGAGTTGCTAACCTTTGTGATCATTTGAATGGATGGGGGCCTTCAAATCTTGGGCAAAATGTGTGATGAGCTTGAGAGGAAGAGGGGAAAGAACAGAGAGGAGAGGGGAAAGGGGAAGAACAGAGCGAGCTCGGGTGGACGAAGGGTCTATGTAGGACGACCTTTAGTACCGGTTCGTGATACGACCCGGTACTAAAGGTGCTGGAGGGGCCCCAGACTGACAACATCCTGCCACCACTCACTTTAGTACCGGTTCGTGGCACGAACCGGTGCTAAAGGTTCGCCACGAACCGGTACTAATGAGAGCGGCCCGACTAGCCGTTGGACCGGCACTAATGTACACATTAGTGCCGGCTCAAATTCAAACCGGCACTAATGTGCTTCACGTTTGACCCTTTTTCTACTAGTGTAGACTAGTCACAGTGGAGAGTAACTTACACTAGTAACATACACACTATCCTAGACTCTACATAGTGGGTAGTAATATATGTGTAGTGTCATGCAAAGCTTCACTTATTAAGTTATAGACTCATTTTATGTTGGTATGTGTGATGTTACTCATAGAATGAGTAACTAGCTAAGTTACTTAATTTACATCTCTCCTCATTAACTCATTGTCACATAGGCAAATTTGTTGAGTTGGACCCAATGTTACTCTTGAAATTACTCCCACTGTGACCAGTGACCAGTTCACTACTTACTCCCACTATGGCTAGTTTTAGGGATAATACGATTGGAAAATCGCTATTATTAATTATGTGTTGGCCTTAACTACTTGACTAATCAATTGCATTAATAGCTCGGTTTCCAAATTGATTTGGCATGAAAAAATGTCTATTTAAACATACCTAATCAATTGCATACACAATTAATTACGTGTAATTAATTGCATTAATGACTTAATTTTCAAATTGATTTGGTACTTGGTTTCCAAATTAATTTGCATTAGTGTCTACGTGTGAAACTTTAAAGTATAGATTCTTTTTGACATTATATATTGTCCCTTTGGCTCTTGTTGGAATGTATAGTGCAAGAATGGACGGAAGGTCTACCATCGCTTGTTTTTTGGTGATGCTTGTGTTGTTCAAAAGCACATCTGCAGGTGTGTTCCCTCATTTGTTGTTCTTAAGTAGAGTTCCTTCAAAAGAAGAGCCTTGAAAAATCCACATAAAATTTCAAGATCATATTACCAAGAGTTTTCTCAAATGTGATGTTGATGCACATGCAACATTGAAAAATATTATGTTGGTATAATTTCCGTTATGTTTGTGGTACACCGACTGTGTGAATATAGAGCATAGCCAGACTATGTGATTTTTTAGGGATAACTTTCTTTGGCCATGTTATTTTGAGAAGACATAATTGCTTAGTTAGTATGCTTGAAGTATTATTATTTTTATGTCAATATTAAACTTTTATCTTGAATCTTTCGGATCTGAACATGCATGCCATAATAAAGAAAATTACATTCAGAAATATGTTAGGAAGCATTCCACATCAAAAATTCTGTTTTTATCGTTTACCTACTCAAGGACGAGTAGGAATTAAGCTTGGGGATGCTTGATACATCTCCAACGTATCTATAATTTTTTATTGTTCCATGCTATTATATTATCTGTTTTGGATGATAACGGGCTTTATTTACACTTTTATATTATTTTTGGGACTAACCTATTAACCGGAAACCCAGCCCAAATTGTTTTTTTCCTATTTTGGTATTTCGCAGAAAAGGAATATCAAACGGAGTCCAAACGGCATGAAACCTTCGGGGGCGTAATTTTTGGAACAAACGTGATCCAGAGGACTTGGAGTGGACGTCAAGCAATCAACGAGGAGGCCACGAGGCAGGGGGCGCGCCTACCCCCCTGGCGCGCCCTCCACCCTCATGGGCCCCTCATTGCTCCACCGACCTACTTCTTCCTCCTATATATATTCATATACCCCACAAACATCCAGGAGCACCATGAAACCCTATTTCCACCGCCGCAACCTTCTGTACCCAAGAGATCCCATCTTGGGACCTTTTCCGGAGCTCCGCCGGAGGGGGCATTGATCACAGAGGGCATATATATCAACTCCATGGCCCCTCCGATGATGTGTGAGTAGTTTACCTCAGACCTTCGGGTCCATAGCTAGTAGCTAGATGGCTTCTTCTCTCTCTTTGGATCTCAATACAAAGTTCTCCTCGATTCTCTTGGAGATGTATTCGATGTAATCTTCTTTTGCGGTGTGTTTGTCGAGATCCGATGAATTGTGGGTTTATGATCAAGTTTATCTATGAGCAATATTTGGATCTTCCCTGAATTCTTTTATGTATGATTGGTTTATCTTTGCAAGTCTCTTCGAATTATCAGTTTGGTTTGGCCTACTAGATTGATCTTTCTTGCAATGGGCGAAGTGCTTAGCTTTGGGTTCAATCTTGTGGTGCTCGATCCCAGTGATAGAAAGGGAAACGACACGTATTGTATTATTGCCATCGAGGATAAAAAGATGGGGTTTACATCATATTGCATGAGTTTATCCCGCTACATCATGTCATATTGCTTAAGGTGTTACTCTGTTCTTATGAACTTAATACTCTAGATGCATGCTGGATAGCGGTTGATGTGTGGAGTAATAGTAGTAGATGCAGGTAGGAGTCGGTCTACTTGTCACGGACGTGATGCCTATATACATGATCATACCTAGATATTCTCATAATTATTCACTTTTGTGTCAATTGCTCGACAGTAATTTGTTCACCCACCGTAATACTTATGATGTCTTCAAAGAAGCCACTAGTGAAACCTATGGCCCCCGGGTCTATTTTCCATCATACAAGTTTCCAATCTATTTTATTTTGCAATATTTACTTTCAATCTATATCATAAAAATACCAAAAATACTTATCTTACTATTATCATTTCTATCAGATCTCACTCTTGCAAGTGGTCGTGAAGAGATTGAAAACCCCTTTATCGCGTTGGTTGCGAGGTTCTTATTTATTTGTGTAGGTACGAGGTAACTCGCGCGTGGTCTCCTACTGGATTGATACCTTGGTTCTCAAAAACTGAGGAAAATACTTACGCTACTTTACTGCACCACCCTTTCCTCTTCAAGGGAAAACCAACGCAGTGCTCAAGAGGTAGCAAAAGTTCTCCTCGATTCTCTTGGAGGTCTATTCGATGTAATTCTTTTTGCGGTGTTTTTGTCGAGATCCGATGAATTGTGGGTTTATGATAAAGATTATCTATGAACAATATTTGATTCTTCTCTGGATTATTTTATGCATGATTTAAATGTATTTGCAAGTCTCTTCGAATTATCAGTTTGGTTTGGCCTACTAGATTGATCTTTTCTTGCAATGGGAGAAGTGCTTGGCTTTGGGTTCAATCTTGCGGTGTCCTTTCCCAGTGACAGCAGGGGAAGCAAGGCGCGTATTGTATTGTGACCAACGAGGATAAAAAGATGGGGTTATATCATATTGCTTGAGTTTATCCCTCTACATCATGTCATCTTGCCTAATGTGTTATTCTGTTCTTATGAACTTAATACTCTAGATGCATGCTGGATAGCGGTCAATGTGTGGAGTAATAGTAGTAGATGCAGAATCATGTCGGTCTAGTTGTCACGGACGTGATTCCTATATACATGATCATGCCTAGATATTCTCATAACTATTCGCTTTTCTATCAATTGCTTGACAGTAATTTGTTCACCCACCGTAGGTTATGCTATCTTGAGAGAAGCCACTAGTGAAACCTATGGCCCCCGGGTCTATTCTCCATTATATTATTTTCCCGTCAACTAGCTATTTCTGTCGCCATTTATTTTGCAATCTTTACATTTCAATCTATACAACAAAAATAACAAAAATATTTATCTTATTATCTTTATCAGATCTCACTTTTGCAAGTGGCCGTGAAGGGATTGACAACCCCTTTATCCGTTGGTTGCAAGGTTCTTGATTGTTTGTGCAGGTACGAGGGACTTGCGTGTAGTCTCCTACTGGATTGATACCTTGGTTCTCAAAACCTGAGGGAAATACTTACAGTACTTTTCTACATGACCCTTTCCTCTTCAAGGGAAAACCAACGCATGCTCAAGAGGTAGCAAGAAGGATTTCTGGTGCCGTTGCCGGGAAGATCTACGCACAAGTCAAGACATACCAAGTACCCATCACAAACTCTTATCCCTCGCATTACATTATTTGCCATTTGCCTCTCGTTTTCCTCTCCCCCACTTCACCCTTGCCGTTTTATTTGCCTCTTTTCCATTCGCCCTTTTTCCGCATGTCTCTTTTCGCTTGCTTCTTATGTGTTCGTGTGTTAGATCGTTTGTTTCGTCGTCATGGCTAGTACTTCTATCATTGTTAGTACTCCCGATCATGAAGTTCTAAATTTTAAACAAAGGGGGGGAGAAAATCTAAAAGATGCTTGGCATAGAATTTGCAATTCTTAGAATAGATCTACTAAGAAGCAATCCACTTCCGTTCTTCTTCGCCATTTTTATGTAGGCATCACTCCTTGGAACAGATATATTCTTGATACCATTACCGAAGGGAATTTCTTGGGTAGCCATACTTTTGATTCTTATAATGCTATGTTAGATTTGTTTGGCCCACCACCTCTTTTGGTTAATGGAACTATTTTAACTTTGGAACATGTCATGCAAAGGCTTGAAATTATTGAAAATAAAGTTGCCACTGTAGAGTTGATTGGAAATTTTGATAAACATGTCCACAACCAAATTACCCAATACGGATCTAAGGTAGGAGTTGCTCTTAAAAAATTTAAAGAAAAGGAACCCATAGTTAACGAAAAGATAGATCAAGATTCCACAAGAATCGATAAACTTGAGGATATTATTACAAACTTAGGGTCTGCCTTTTCTTTCGTGAAAAAGACCCCAAATCATCTTACTACTAAAGTTTCCAAGTTCATGTATGTGCCTAAAAATAAAGGTGAATTTTCTAGTAAGGAAAATGCGGATCTCAAATCAATAAGTGTTCACCCCAACTTTTTCGCTATCATTAGGGAATCTTTTGCTACAAATGAATTTCTTGATTTCTTGCCTAGGAGTTTGATCATTAATAAAAAGAAGGAAACTCCTAAGGGATATAAGTGTTCCATTGAAGAAATACCTACCAAAGATGACAATACCTAGGTATATCCTTGTTTTAATGCCTAGCTAGGGGCGTTAAACGATAGCGCTTGTTGGGAGGCAACCAGTTTTATTTTTGTTTCTTGCTTTTTGCTTCTGTTTAGTAATAAATAAATCATCTATCCTCTGTTATGATTGTGTTTTTTATGTTTTAATTAGTGTTTGTGCCAAGTAAAGCCTTTAGGATCTTCTTGGATGATTGTTGTTTGATCTTACTGAAAAAATCAGAAAGTTTGCGCTCATGAGAATAATTTTCATTTTTAACCAGAGAGCGATAAAATACTGATTCCAATTGCAGTAGATAAATATACAAATTATTGAGGACGTCCTAATTTTGTAGGATTTTTGGAATTACAGAAGTATTCGAAACCTACAGATTACTACAGACTATTCTGTTTTTCATGTGTTGTTTGCTTATTCTGATGAATCTATGCCTAGTATCGGGGGGTATGAACCATAGAGAAGTTGGAATACATTAGGTTTAACACCTATATAAATAAATAATGAGTTCATTACAGTACCTTGAAGTATTGGTTTTTTTTCCTTATACTAACGGAGCTCATGAGATTTTCTGTTGAGTTTTGTGTTGTGAAGTTTTCAAGTTTTTGGGTAAAGATTTGATGGATTTGGGGAATAAGGAGTGGAAGCCTAAGCTTGGGGATGCCCATAGCACCCCAAGGTAAAATTCAAGGACAACCAAAAGCGTAAGCTTGGGATACACCGGAAGGCAACCCCTCTTTCGTCTTCACCCATCGGTAACTTTACTTGAGGCTATATTTTTATTCACCACATGATATGTGTTTTGCTTGGAGCGTCTTGTATGATTTGAGTCTTTGCCTTTTAGTTTACCACAATCATCCTTGCTGTACACACCTTTTATAGAGACACACATGAATCGGAATTTATTAGAATACTCTATGTGCTTCACTTATATCTTTTGAGCTAGATAATTTTGCTCTAGTGCTTCACTTATATCTTTTTAAGAGCACGGTGGTGGTTTTATTTTATAGAAATTATTGATCTATCATGCTTCACTTATATAATTTTGAGAGTCTTTTAGAGCAGCATGGTAATTTGCTTTGGCTATAAAATTAGTCTTAATATGATAGGCATCCAATATGGGTATAATAAAAACTTTCATATATAGTGCATTGAATACTATGAGAAGTTTGATACTTGATGATTGTTTTGAGATATGAAAATGGTAATATTAGAGTCATGTTAGTTGAGTAGTTGTGAATTTGAGAGATACTTGTGTTAAAGTTTGTGATTCCCGTAGAATGCACGTATGGTGAACCGTTATGTGATGAAGTCGGAGCATGATTTATTTATTGATTGTCTTCCTTATGAGTGGCGGTCGGGGACGAGCGATGGTCTTTTCCTACCAATCTATCCCCCTAGGAGCATGCACATAGTACTTTGTTTTGGTAACTAATAGATTTTTGCAATAAGTATGTGAGTTCTTTATGACTAATGTTGAGTCCATGGATTATACGCACTCTCACCCTTCCACCATTGCTAGCCTCTCTAGTACCGCGCAACTTTCGCCGTTACCATAAACCCACCATATATCTTCCTCAAAACAGCCACCATACCTACCTATTATGGCATTTCCATAGCCATTCCGAGATATATTGCCATGCAACTTTCCACCATTCCATTTATTATGACACGCTTCATCATTGTCATATTGCTTTGCATGATCATGTAGTTGACATCGTATTTGTGGCAAAGCCACCGTTCATAATTCTTTCATACATGTCACTCTTGATTCATCACATATCCCGGTACACCGCCGGAGGCATTCGCATAGAGTCATATTTCTGTTCTAGTATCGAGTTGTAATTCTTGAGTTGTAAGTAAATAAAAGTGTGATGATCATCATTATTAGAGCATTGTCCCAGTGAGGAAAGGATGATGGAGACTATGATTCCCCCACAAGTCGGGATGAGACTCCGGACGAAAAATAAAAAAAGGCCATAAAAAGAAAGGAGAAAAGGCCCAAACAAAAAAATAAAAAGAGAGAGAAAAAGAGAGAAGGGGCAATGTTACTATCCTTTTACCACACTTGTGCTTCAAAGTAGCACCATGATCTTCATGATAGAGAGTCTCATATGTTGTCATTTTCATATACTAGTGGGAATTTTTCATAATAGAACTTGGCTTGTATATTCCAATGATGGGCTTCCTCAAAATGCCCTAGGTCTTCATGAGCGAGCAAGTTGGATGCACACCCACTTATTTTATTTTTGAGCTTTCATACACTTATAGCTCTAGTGCATCCATTGCATGGCAATCCCTACTCACTCACATTGATATCTATTGATGGGCATCTCCATGGCCCGTTGATACGCCTAGTTGATGTGAGACTATCTTCTCCTTTTTTGACTTCTCCACAACCACCATTCTATTTCACCTATAGTGCTATATCCATGGCTCACGCTCATGTATTGCGTGAAGATTGAAAAAGTTTGAGAATGTCAAAAGTATGAAACAATTGCTTGGCTTGTCATCGGGTTGTGCATGATTTAAATATTTTATGTGGTGAAGATAGAGCATAGCCAGACTATGTGATTTTTTAGGGATAACATTCTTTGGACATGTTATTTTGAGAAGACATAATTGCTTAGTTAGTATGCTTGAAGTATTATTATTTTTATGTCCATATTAAACTTTTATCTTGAATCTTTCGGATCTGAACATTCATGCCACAATAAAAAGAATTACTTTGAAAATTTTGTTAGGAAGCATTCCACATCAAAAATTCTATTTTTATCATTTACCTACTCAAGGACGAGCAGGAATTAAGCTTGGGGATACTTGATACGTCTCCAACATATCTATAATTTTTTATTGTTCCATGCTATTATATTATCTCTTTTGGATGTTTAATGGGCTTTATTATGCACTTTTATATTATTTTTGAGACTGACCTATTAACCGAAGGCCCACTGCAAAATTGGTGTTTCTTTGCCTATTTCAGTGTTTCGTAGAAAAGGAATATCAAACGGAATCCAAACGTAATGAAACCTTCGCGAGGATCGTTTTTGGAACAAACACAATCCAGGAGACTTTGAGTGGACGTCAAGGAAGAAACAAAGCGGCCACGAGGTAGGAGGGCGCGCCCAGGGGGTAGGCGCGCCCCCCCACCCTCATGGGCCCCTCGTGGCTCTGCCGACCTACTTCTTTCGCCTATATATACTCATATACCCCGAAAACATCCGAGAGCACCACGAAACCTTATTTCCACCGCCGCAACCTTCTGTACTCGTGAGATCCCATCTTGGGGCCTTTTCCGGTGCTCCGCTGGAGGGGAAATCGACCACGGAGGGCTTCTACATCAACACCATAGCCTCTTCGATGATGTGTGAGTAGTTTACCACAGACTTTCGGGTCCATCGTTATTAGCTAGATGGCTTCTTCTCTCTCTTTGGATCTCAATACAAAGTTCTCCTCGATTCTCTTGGAGATCTATTCGATGTAATTCTTTTTGCGGTGTGTTTGTCGAGATTCGATGAATTGTGGGTTTATGATCAAGATTATCTATGAACAATATTTGATTCTTCTCTAAATTCTTTTATGCATGATTTAAATATCTTTGCAAGTATCTTCGAATTATCAATTTGGTTTGGCCTACTAGATTGATCTTTCTTGCAATGGGAGAAGTGCTTGGCTTTGGGTTCAATCTTGCGGTGTCCTTTCCTAGTGACAGCAGGGGCAGCAAGGCACGTATTGTGTTGTTGCCATAGAGGATAAAAATATGGGGTTTATATCATATTGCTTGAGTTTATCCCTCTACATCATGTCATCTTGCCTAATGTGTTACTCTGTTCTTATGAACTTAATACTCTAGATGCATGCTGGATAGCAGTCGATGTGTGGAGTAATAGTAGTAGATG
This sequence comes from Triticum dicoccoides, assembly GCF_002162155.2. Taxonomy (NCBI): domain Eukaryota; kingdom Viridiplantae; phylum Streptophyta; class Magnoliopsida; order Poales; family Poaceae; genus Triticum; species Triticum dicoccoides. The sequence continues at coordinate 636,717,738 of NC_041386.1, forward strand.
CAGAATCGTTTCGGTCTACTTGTCACGAGCGTGATGCCTATATACATGATCATGCCTAGATACTCTCATAACTATTCGCTTTTCTATCAATTGCTCGATAATAATTTGTTCTCCCACCGTAGATTATGCTATCTTGAGAGAAGCCACTAGTGAAACCTATGGCCCGGGGGTCTATTCTCCATTATATTATTTTCCCGTCAACTAGCTATTTCTGTCGTCGTTTATTTTGCAATTTTTACTTTTCAATATATACAACAAAAATACCAAAAATATTTATCTTATTATCTTTATCAGATCTCACTTTTGCAAGTGGCCGTGAAGGGATTGACAACCCCTTTATCGTGTTGGTTGCAAGGTTCTTGATTGTTTGTGCAGGTACGAGGGACTTGCGTGTAGTATCCTACTGGATTGATACCTTGGTTCTCAAAAACCGAGGGAAATACTTACACTACTTTGTTGCATCACCCTTTCCTCTTTAAGGAAAAACCAACGCATGCTCAAGAGGTAGTAGGGCAATGCAGTCAAGTAGCTCCTACCAGGCGGCAGCCTCCAGAGACCCAAATGGTCTCCGAAAGGCGAGGCGCCCTAAGTCAATAAGGGCCCTCTCAACCGACATCCTAGGATCAACGGCGATGGATAAGAGGTCAGCGAAGCACGCAGCAAAGGGGGAATCGCCCACCTAGCGGTCAAACCAGAACAGAGTCGCAGCTCCAGATCCAACCGAGATGGATGTCCCGATGTGAAGCACCGGGAGCAGCTGGATGACCGACTACCAGAACTGGGAGCCGCCGGTTTTATGGAAGAAGGCGAGGGGCTTCCCATGAAGGTATTTATTCCGGATAATGTCTAAATGGAGGCCACACCTTGCCCTTGAGAGATCCGCCAAAGCCAGCGGGATAGTAGGGCGATGTTCATGCGCTTAGAGCACATGATCCCAAGGCCCCCTTGCTCCCGAGGCTTGCAGATGTTCGGCCAGCTGACCATATGGTATTTTTGTCCATCGTTGTTGCCCGCCCAATAGAAACAAGACTGAACTTTGGCGATCTCATGATGCAGGGTTTCGTGTAGGCTATAGAATCTCATGAGGAACAAGAGGAGACTGTGCAAGGATGAGTTTATGAGAATCGTCCGGGCCGCCTTAGACAGCCATCTCCCCTGCCAGGATTCAATACACGTCTGCAACTTTGCCACGGTCGGGCACAAGTCAGCCATGGTGAGCCTAGAGTCACTAATGGGAGTCCCCAGGTAGGTCGTGGGGAAGGTGCCCAAGCGGCAGTTAAGCCGGTTGGCGATGCCCAGGCATTCGTCCTGGGAGTAGCCCATCACCATCACATCATTCTTGTCGAAGTTGATCTTGAGGCCAGACATTTGTTGGAAGCAGAGGAGGAGGAACTTCAGATTTGAGATGCCAGTCTCCAAGTGTTCCACCATAATGATGGTGTCATCAGCGTATTGGAGGAGGGAGATTTCGGAGCCGTCGGCCAAGTGAGGAGTAATCCCATGAATATGGCCAGCCGCCTTGGCCTTGTCAAGGATGGTGGCAAGAGCGTCGACCACCATGTTGAACAAGAATGGGGAGAAGGGGTCGCCCTGTCTAACACCACAAAGGGTGGGGAAGTAGGGACCAATCTCCCCATTGATGTTCACAGCCGTGCGACCGCAGGAGACCAGCTGCATCACTTGGGTGATCCAACGGTCATGATCGAAGCCCTTTTAGAGCAAAACTTCACGAAGGAAGGACCAACTGACTGTATCGTAGGCCTTATGGAAATCAAGCTTATGGACGACCGCCTTGAGGTGCTTAGAGAGGACCTAATGGAGCAATTCGTGGAGATGAGTAATGTGATCCACCCTTGGATGAAGGCGGTCTGGTTGGGATGAGTAACGTGATCCGCCAGCAGGGTCACCCTATTGGCGTTCTTTCTTTTTTACAATGGAAAGATCTAATAATATTGACCCCATTGGCACTACACAGACTTCATCTTTCATACAAACAGGTTTGTGGCGCTACTTTCATTAAAGAACCAAAGAACCCAAGTTTGGCTGGTTACAAAGCATCATCAACACTGAAAGGCTCCTCTCTTTGAAGCCATTATCAAAAATGACATCAACATAATGAAATACAGCCCCGTACACCGCCCTCACAGCCCCCACGACCACCTCTCGAGCTGGATTACCTACCTAGTTTTATTTTAGGGGATGTTGTGCTGAGCCCCAGCAAGACTTTTTTATTTTATTTTATGCTCTCTTGCTATTTGAACTCCTCTTTGTAAGAACTTTGTCATTGGTCGTTGCTTTATAATATAAAGTGGGGGGAACCCTTTACCATCGTAATGAAATGGAGTAATCGAAATAACCATGCGTTGTAAGGATAAAACAATATTTGAAGAGTGCTGGCGTGTGACTGATTGTCCTCCGCCGCAGTGGTGTTGACTGTGTTGTGACAACGTTGGTGGCTAATTATTTCAAGTGTATATGAAGCAGTAGATTATGGCCTGTTTTAGAAAGATTCTCTACTATTAGAGCATGGTTAATAGTATAGCCAACTGCTGGCTATAAGCCATTGCCATGTCATATATATAGCCCATCTTATAGCCAATATTTACAATAGTTGATTAGAAGAGTGTACTACTTTTTTATTATATGGCCCACCTTTCACTCTCACAAAGTGCCTAGGAGCACGTGCTAGAGTTGGCTCTTCACCAAGAGCCCGCTTACCTTCTCTCTCCTCTTTTCTTTCCTCCAACTAAGCAAGAATATACTAGTTTATTTCTTACAGCCAGCTAACTCAGCTCTATTGTACTTGCTCTTAGGGAAACGAAATTGATGTGGAGTGTTGATGTCATGCATCAGATGGCGCGAACTTCAGCGTTGTCCACAAATCGTGTGTGTGGCATCGTGTGTATAGTAGGGTTCTTAGACTAGCCATAGTGGAGAGTAACATACACTACTAACATACACATTATCCTAGGCTAGGTTACTACCTTCATAGTGGGTAGTAACATAAGTGTGGTGTCATGCAAAACTTTATTTATCAGGTTATAGACTCATATTGTTTTGAGATATGTGATGTTACAGTGACATATTATGTTACCAGAAACATCTCTCTTCATTAATTACTTGACACATCAGCTTTTTTTGCCTACGTGGCATCTATGTTAGACTAGTCACAATGGAGAGTAACTTACACTAGTAACATGTTGGGGATCGTAGCAGAAATTTAAAATTTTCTACACATCACCAAGATCAATCTATGGAGTAATCTAGCAACGAGGGGAAGGGGAGTGCATCTACATACCCTTGTAGATCGCTAAGCGGAAGCGTTGCAAGAACACGGATGAAGGAGTCGTACTCGTAGCGATTCAGATCGCGGTTGATTCCGATCTAAGCGCTGAACCACGGCGCCTCCGCGTTCAACACACGTGCAGCCCGGTGACGTCTCCCACGCCTTGATCCAGCAAGGGGAGAAGGAGAGGTTGGGGAAGACTCCGTCCAGCAGCAGCACAACGGCGTGGTGGTGGTGGAGGAGCGCGGGACTCCAGCAGGGCTTCGCCAAGCACTACGAGAGACGAGGAGGGAGAGGGGTAGGGTTGCGCCAACAGGGAGATCGAATCGTGTGTTGGGCTGCCCCTTTGCCTCCATTATATATAGGGGGAGAGGGAGGGTTGCGCCTGCACCTAGGGTTCCCACCCCAAGGGGTGCGGCAGCCCTAGATCCCATCTATGGTGGCGGCCACAAGGGGGAGAGGGGGAGGCGCACCTGGGGTGGGCCTTAGGGCCCATCTGCCCTAGGGTTTGCCCCCCTCCCCTCTTGGAGGCGCCTTGGGCCTTGGTGGGAGGCGCCCCAGCCCACCTAGGGGCTGGTCCCTTCCCACTATTGGCCCATGTATGCCTCCGGGGGCCGTGGCCTCTCCCGGTGGACCCCTGGACCCCATCCGGTGGTCCCGGTACACTACCGGTGATGCCCGGAACACTTCCGGTGGCCAAAACCATACTTCCTATATATCAGTCTTTACCTCCGGACCATTCCGGAACTCCTCGTGACGTCCGGGATCTCATCCGGGACTCTGAACAACATTCGGTAACCGCATACACACTTTCCCTATAACCCTAGCGTCATCGAACCTTAAGTGTGTAGACCCTACGGGCTCGGGAGTCATGCAGACATGGCCGAGACAACTCTCCGGTCAATAACCAACAGCGGGATCTGGATACCCATGTTGGCTCCTACATGTTCCACAATGATCTCATCGGATGAACCACGATGTCAAGGATTCAATCAATCCCGTATACAATTCCCTTTGTCTATCGGTACGATACTTGCCCGATATTCGATCGTCGGTATCCCGATACCTTGTTCAATCTCGTTACCGGGAAGTCTCTTTACTCGTTCCATAACACATCATCCCGTGATCAACTCCTTGGTCACATTGTGCACATTATGATGATGTCCTACCGAGTGGGCCCAGAGATACCTCTCCGTTACATGGAGTGACAAATCCCAGTCTCGATTCGTGCCAACCCAACAGACACTTTTGGAGATACCCGTAGTGAACCTTTATAGCCACCCAGTTACGTTGTGACGTTTGGCACACCCAAAGCACTCCTACGGTATCCGGGAGTTGCACAATCTCATGGTCTAAGGAAATGATACTTGACATGAGAAAAGCTTTAGCATACAAACTACACGATCTTGTGCTAGGCTTAGGATTGGGTCTTGTCCATCACATCATTCTCCTAATGATGTGATCCCGTTATCAACGACATCCAATGTCCATGGTCAGGAAATCGTAACCATCTATTGATCAACGAGCTAGTCAACTTGAGGCTTAATAGGGACATGGTGTTGTCTATGTATCCACACATGTATCTAAGTTTCCTATCAATACAATTATAGCATGGATAATAAACGATTATCATGAACAATGAAATATAATATAATAATAACCAATTTATTATTGCCTCTAGGGCATATTTCCAACAGTCTCCCACTTGCACTAGAGTCAATAATCTAGTTCACATCGCCATGTGATTAACACTCACAGGTCACATTGCCATGTGACCAACATCCAAGAGTCTACTAGACTCAATGATCTAATTCACATCACTATGTGATAAACACTCAAAGAGTTCTGGGTTTGATCATGTTATGCTTGTGAGAGAGGTTGTAGTCAACGGGTCTTGCCATATTCAGATCCCTATGTATTTCGTAAAACTTTATGTCATATCGTAGATGCTGCTACCACGTTCCACTTGGAGCTATTCCAAATTGTTGATCCATTATACGTATCTGGTATCTCTACTCAGAGCTATCCGGATAGGTGTTAAGCTTGCATCGACGTAACTCTTTACGTCGAACTCTTTATCACCTCCATAACCGAGAAACATTTCCTTATTCCTCTAAGGATAATTTTGACCACTATCTGGTGATCCACTCCTAGATCACCTTTGTACCCTCTTGCCAGACATGTGGCAAGGCACACATCTGTTGCGGTACTCAGCATGGCATACCGTATAGAGCCTATACCTTCGTCCTTCCTCTTTCTTCGAGTCTTACTCAACTTCACACCTTACAACTCAGGTAAGAACCCCTTCTTTGACTGGTCTATTTTGAACTCCTTCAAAAACATGTCAATGTGTGCGTCCTTTGTAAGTATCATCAGGCGTCTTGATCTATCTCTATAGATCTTGATGCCCAATATGTAAGCAGCTTTATCCAGGTCTTCCTTTGAAAATCACTCTTCAAAAAACCGTTTATGCTTTCCAGAAATTCTACATTATTTCGGATCAACAATATGTCATCCACATATACTTATCAGAAATGTTGTAGTGCTCCCACTCACTTTCTTGTAAATACAAGTTTCTAGCAAACATTGTATAAACCTAAAAGCTTTGATCACTCCATCAAAGCATATATTCTGACTCCGAGATGCTTGCTCTAGTCCATAGAAGGATCGCTGGAGCCAGCATACCTTTTAGCACCCTTAGGATTGACAAAACTTTGATTGTATCACATACAACTCTTTCTTACGAAAACTGGTAAGAAAACTTGTTTTTGACATCCATCTGTCAGATTTCATAATCGAAAAATACAGCTAATGCTAACATGATTCCGACGGACTTAAGCATCGCTACGGGTGAGAAATTCTCATCGTAGTCAACTCCTTGAATTTGTGAAAAGACTCTTTCCCACAAGTCAAGCTTCATAGACGGTAACATTACCGCCCACGTCTGTCTTCTTCTTAGAGATCCATTTATCTCAATGGCTTGCGGATCAGCGGGCAAGTCCATCAAAGTCCATACTTTGTTCTGATACATGGATCCTATCTCGGATTTCATGGCTTCTAACCATTTGTCGGAATACGGGCCCACCATCGCTTCTCCATAGCTCGTAGGTTCATTGTTGTCCAACAACATGATACCTAAGACAGGATTACCGTACCACTCAGGAGTAGTACATATCCTTGTCGACCTATGAGGTTCGACAGCAACTTGATCCGAAGCTTCATGATCACTATCATTAACTTCCTCTTCAACAGACATAGGCGCCACAGAAAACATCTTTCTGTGTTGCATCACTCTCTAGTTGAAGTAAAGGTTCGACAACCTCATCAAGTTCTATCTTCCTCCCACTCAATTCTTTCAAGAGAAACTCCTTCTCGAGAAAGGACCCGTTCTTAGCGACAAACAATTTGCCCTCGGATCTGAGATAGAAGGTATACCCAACTGTCACCTTTGGGTATCCTATGAAGATGTGTTCGTCCGCTTTGGGTTCGAGCTTCTCCGGCTGAAGCCTTAAGCATCGCAGCCCCAAACATTAAGAAACGACAACTTTGGTTTCTTGCCAAACCAATGTTCATACGACGTCGTCTCAACGGACTTATATGGTGTCCTATCTAAACTGAATGCAGCTGTCTCTAATGCATAACCTCAAAATAATAGCGGTAGATCGGTAAGAGACATCATAGATCGCACCATATCTCATAAGGTTCGATTACGACGTCCGGACACACCATAACCCAGTGGTGTTCCAGGTGGCTTCAACTGTGAAACAATTCCACAATGTCTTAAGTGTTTGCCAAACTCATAACTCAGATATTCTCATTGATCAGATCGTAGGAATTTGATCTTCTTGTTATGATGATTCTTAACTTCACTCTGAAATCGCTTGAACTTTTCAAACGTTTCAGACTTGTGCTTCTTTAAGTAAATATACCTATATCTACTCAAATCGTCAGTGAAGATGAGAAAATAGCGATATCCACCGCACGCTTCAATTCTCATTGGATCACACGCATCAGCATGTATGATTTCCAACAAGTCACTTGCCCGTTTCATTGTACCTAAAAGCGGGGTCTTAGTCATCCTGCCCATGAGGCATGGCTCTGATGTGTCAAGCGATTCAAAATCAAGTGACTCCAAACATCCATCGACATGGAGTTTCTTCATGCATCTTACGCCAATATGACCTAAGCGGCAGTGCCACAAGAAAGTGGTACTATCATTATTAACTCTACATCTTTTGGCATGAACATGTGTATTACCACGACAGAGATTCAATGAACCATTCACATAGGGTGCATGACCATGAAAGGTATCATTCATGTAAACAAAATAACCATTATTCTCTAACTTAAATGAATGACCGTATTGCAATGAACATGATCTAATCATATTCATGCTCAACGTAGACACTTGATAACATTTATCTAGGTTCAATACTAATCCCGAAGGCAGATGGAGTGTGCGATGGTGATCTCATCAACTTTGGAAACACTTACAACACACATCGTCACCTCGCCCTTAGCCAGTCTCCGTTTAGTCCATAGCTTTTGCTTCAGGTCACCAGTAATAGCAACTGAACCGGTATCCAATACCCAGGTGCTACCAGGAGTACTAGCGAGGTACACATTAATAACACGTATATACTTTGTTGAAGTTGCCAGCCTTCTTATCTACCATGCATTTGGGGTAATTCCGCTACCAGTGACCGTTCCCCTTACAATAGAAGCACTTAGTCTCGGGTTTGGGTTCAACCTTGGGTTCCTTTACTGGAGCGGCAACTGGTTTGCCATCCATGAAGTTTCCCTTCTAGCCCTTGCCCTTCTTGAAACTAGTGGTCTTGTTAAACCATCAACACTTGATGCTCCTTCTTGATTTCTACCTTTCGCGGTCTTAAGCACCGCGAACAGCTCCGGGATCAACTCCATCCCTTGCATGCCATAGTTCATCACGAAGATCTAGTAGCTTAGTGATAGTGGCTAGAGAACTCTATCAATCACTGCCTTATCTGGAAGTTTAACTCCCACTTGGTTTAAGTGGTTGTAGCACCCAGACATTCTGAGCACATGCTCACTAGCTGAGCTATTCTCCTCCATCTTGTTGGCAAAAGAACTTGTCAGAGGTCTCATACCTCTCAACACGGGCATGAGCCTGAAATCCCAATTTCAGCTCTTGGAACATCTCATATGTCTTATGGCGTTCAAAATGTCATTGGAATCCCGATTCTAAGCCGTAAAGTATGGTGCACTAAACTATCAAGTAGTCATCAGAATGTGTCTGTCAGGTGTTCACAACATCCGCAGACGACGTTGTAGGGGTTTGCACATCGAGCGGTGCATCAAAAAACGTAAGCCTTCTGTGTAGCAGTGAGGACACTCCTCGGACTACGGACCCAGTCCGCATCATTGCTTACAATATCTTTCAACTTGGTCTTTCTCTAGGAACGTATTGAAACAGGGAGCTACAACGTGAGCTATTTATCTACAACATATTTGCAAAGACAATTTAGACTATGTTCATGATAATTAGGTTCATCTAATCAAATTATTCAATGAACTCCCACTCAGATAGACATCCCTCTAGTCATCTAAGTGATACATGATCCGAATTGACTAGGCCGTGTCCGATCATCACGTGAGACGGACTAGTCATCAACGGTGAACATCTCATGTTGACCGTATCTTCTATACGACTCATGTTCGACCTTTCGGTCTTCCGTGTTCCGAGGCCATGTCTGTATATGCTAGGCTCGTCAAGTCAACCTAAGTGTTTCGCATGTGTTCCGAGGCCATGTCTGTACATGCTAGGCTCGTCAACACCTGTTGTATTTGAACGTTAGAATCTATCACACCCGATCATCACGTGGTGCTTCAAAACAACGAACCTTCGCAACGGTGCACAGTTAGGGGAAACACTTTTCTTGAAATTTTAGTGAGGGATCATCTTATTTAAGCTACCGTCGTTCTAAGCAAATAAGATGTAAAACATGATAAACATCACATGCAATCAAATAGTGACATGATATGGCCAATATCATTTTGCTCCTTTTGATCTCCATCTTCGGGGTCCATGATCATCGTTGTCACCGACATGACACCATGATCTCCATCATCATGATCTCCATCATCGTGTCTTCTTGAAGTTGTCTCGTCATCTATTACTTCTACTAATATGGCTAACGCTTTAGCAATAAAGTAAAGTAATTACATGACGTTTATGTTGACACGCAGGTCATAAATAAATTAAGACAACTCCTATGGCTCCTGCCGGTTGTCATACTCATCGACATGCAAGTCGTGATTCCTATTACAAGAACATGATCAATATCATACATCACATATATCATTCATCACATCCTTTTGGCCATATCACATCACACGGCACATGCTGCAAAAACAAGTTAGACGTCCTCTAATTGTTGTTGCAAGTTTTTACGTGGCTGCTATAGGTTTCTAGCAAGAACATTTCTTACCTATGCCAAAACCACAACGTGATATGCCAATTTATATTTACCCTTCATAAGGACCCTTTTCATCGAATCCGATCCGACTAAAGTGGGAGAGACAAACACCCGCTAGCCACCTTATGCAACTAGTGCATGTCAGTCGGTGGAACCAGTCTCACGTAAGCGTACGTGTAAGGTCGGTCCGGGCTGCTTCATCCCACGATGCCGCCGAATTAAGATAAGACTAGTAACAACAAGTAAATTGACAAAATTGACGCCCACAACAACTTGTGTTCTACTCGTGCATAGAAACTACGCATATACGTAGCTCATGATGCCACTGTTGGGGATCGTAGCAGAAATTTAAAATTTTCTACGCATCACCAAGATCAATCTATGGAGTAATCTAGCAACGAGGGGAAGGGGAGTGCATCTACATACCCTTGTAGATCGCTAAGCGGAAGCGTTGCAAGAACGTGGATGAAGGAGTCGTACTCGTAGCGATTCAGATCGCGGTTGATTCCGATCTAAGCGCCGAACCACGACGCCTTCGCATTCATCACACGTGCAGTCCGGTGACGTCTCCCACGCCTTGATCCAGCAAGGGGAGAAGGAGAGGTTGGGGAAGACTCCGTCCAGCAGCAGCACGACGGCGTAGTGGTGGTGGAGGAGCGTGGGACTCCAGTAGGGCTTCGCCAAGCACTACGAGAGACGAGGAGGGAGAGGGGTAGGGCTACGCCAATAGAGAGATCGAATCGTGTGTTGGGCTGCCCCTTTGCCTCCACTATATACAGGGGGAGAGGGAGGGTTGCGCCCCCACCTATGGTTCCCACCCCAAGGGGTGCGGCAGCCCTAGATCCCATCTAGGGTGGCGGGCACAAGGGGGAGAGGGGCAGGTGCACCTGGGGTGGGCCTTAGGGCCCATCTGCCCTAGGGTTTGCCCCCCTCCCCTCTTGGAGGCGCCTTGGGCCTTGGTGGGAGGCGCCCCAGCCCACCTAGGGGTTGGTTCCTTCCGACTATTGGCCCATGTATGCCTCCGGGGCCCGTGGCCTCTCCCGGTGGACCCCCGGACCCCTCCGGTGGTCCCGGTACACTACCGGTGATGCCCGGAACACTTCCGGTGGCCAAAACCATACTTCCTATATATCAATCTTTACCTCCGGACCATTCCGAAACTCCTTGTGACGTCCGGGATCTCATTCGGGACTCCGAACAACATTCGGTAACCGCGTACACACTTTCCTTATAACCCTAGCGTCATTGAACCTTAAGTGTGTAGACCCTACGGGTTCGGGAGTCATGCAGACATGGCCGAGACAACTCTTCGGTCAATAACCAACAGCGGGATCTGGATACCCATGTTGGCTCCTACATGTTCCACAATGATCTCATCGGATGAACCACGATGTCAAGGATTCGATCAATCCCGTATACAGTTCCCTTTGTCTACCGGTACGATACTTGCTCGAGATTCGATCGTCGGTATCCCGATACCTTGTTCAATCTCGTTACCGGAAAGTCTCTTTACTCGTTCCGTAACACATCATCCCGTGATCAACTCCTTGGTCACATTGTGCACATTATGATGATGTCCTACCGAGTGGGCCCAGAGATACCTCTCCGTTACACAGAGTGACAAATCCCAGTCTCGATTCGTGCCAACCCAACAGACACTTTCAGAGATACCCGTAGTGAACCTTTATAGCCACCCAGTTACGTTGTGACGTTTGGCACACCCAAAGCACTCCTACGGTATCCGGGAGTTGCACAATCTCATGGTCTAAGGAAATGATACTTGACATTAGAAAAGCTTTAGCATACGAACTACACGATCTTGTGCTAGGCTTAGGATTGGGTCTTGTCCATCACATCATTCTCCTAATGATGTGATCCCGTTATCAACGACATCCGATGTCCATGGTCAGGAAACCGTAACCATCTATTGATCAACGAGCTAGTCAACTAGATGCTTACTAGGGACATGGTGTTGTCTATGTATCCACACATGTATCTGAGTTTCCTATCAATACAATTATAGCATGGATAATAAACGATTATCATGAACAATGAAATATAATATAATAATAACCAATTTATTATTGCCTCTAGGGCATATTTCCAACATAACATACACGCTATCCTAGACTCTACATAGTGGGTAGTAATATATGTGTAGTGTCATGCAAAGCTTCATTTATTAAGTTATAGACTCATTTTATGTTGGTATGTGTGATGTTACTCATAGACTGAGTAACTAGCTAAGTTACTCAATTTACATCTCTCCTCATTAACTCATTGTCACATAGGCAAATTTGTTGAGTTGAACCCAATATTACTCTTGAAATTACTCTCACTGTGACCAGTGACCAGTTCACTAGTTACTCCCACTATGGCTAGTTTTAGGGATAATACGATTGGAAAAATCGCTATTATTAATTATGTGTTGGCCTTAACTACTTGACTAATCAATTGCATTAATAGCTCGGTTTCCAAATTGATTTGGCATGAAAAAATGTCTATTTAAACATACCTAATCAATTGCATACACAATTAATTACGTGTAATTAATTGCATTAATGACTTAATTTTCAAATTGATTTGGTACTTGGTTTCCAAATTAATTTGCATTAGTGTCTACGTGTGAAACTTTAAAGTATAGATTCTTTTTGACATTATATATTGTCCCTTTGGCTCTTGTTGGAATGTATAGTGCAAGAATGGACGGAAGGTCTACCATCGCTTGTTTTCTCGTGATGCTTGTGTTGTTCAAAAGCACATCTGCAGGTGTGTTCCCTCATTTGTTGTTCTTAAGTAGAGTTCCTTCAAAAGAAGAGCCTTGAAAAATCCACATAAAATTTCAACATCGTATTACCAAGAGTTTTCTCAAATGTGATGTTGATGCACATGCAGCATTGAAAAATATTATGTTGGTATAATTTCCGTTATGTTTGTGGTACGCAGACTGTCAGTTGGTTCAGATTAAGCTCGTGTACTGCACCAAATCAGTATGCAAGGTTGAATGCTCGGCTCAGTGGCAGGATATGAAGGTCTACGAGCATTGGTGCAATCGGTTTTTCATTGGAACCTGCTACTGCAAGATTTGCTATGATTAATAGATCTTAATGGATATGCTAGGCACACTATCATGTTATCAATAAATAATGCATAACTTTGTGTCCCTGAATCACTGGTTCATGCATGGGAGTGTATGCTTTGGAGAGCGCCATGGGAGACATAATCTATATGGTCTCATGGACAAACTGCTTAAAGGCGAATATCATATAGTTATGAACAAATATAGCGAACGGAACTGATGAGTACGTTACTTTCCTTAGCAAACATTTGACTTTGGTCTTCAACAAGAAAACAAGAACTGCATATGTCACCCTTGTGTTGGGAACAGGAAATAGTCGTCCAGTGTGCCACCTGCAGATGTATGATAAACCAAGCCATGCCAACCGCCTAAGGTGCCATTGCCAGCGCTGGGAACATGGTTATGGAGACTGAAAACAAGACAGTCACGAAACAATCTGTTCATCGTTCCATATACACAACCATCAAGTTAATAACACATTTGATAATGAGGGAATAGCTAGGGGCCAGTTGACTTGGTTTGTTTTTTGGGTCAGTCGATTTGTTCCCAGCCGTTTATCTCCTTCAACCACCTAAAAAAATTGTTCATCGCCTTCCTCCCCACGATCTCGATATGAACCGCCCACAACCGATGGCCAAACCGCATGCCTCCACCATCCCTGGGCGGCGGCGCTCCCGCAACCGCCTCATCCCCCCGCCCTCCCACCACCGCCATGCTTGCCGCCGCCCACGATCATCCCTCTAACCGGCAAACCACCTAAATTTTCCAGCGAACCTGCACCCCCCAAGCAACCTTAAGATAGACAAGGAGGCTTTTGCTTCTCCCTAGACCCTAGACGTGGAGGCTGCTTCTTCCCCTTGCACCCGAAGATTGACAAGATTAAACCTGCTGGCAGCAGTCTCGGTGCACTACGGTTGCTGCTTCCTTCTCCACCTAATCGATTGACCAAAATTCTAAGTTCAGGCGACTGGCGCCCAGCAAAACTGTTTGATAATAGTATTTTCTTCCTTCTTATTGCATCTGGAACTATAACAATCGGCAGATTTGAAGTATGGACAAACATATAATCTGCTAACTACTTCTTTCTCACTAAATTTGAGACTTTGAGTTCAGTTCGGTGAGCAAAGCTTTCAGATTCAGACAACTGTTGCAGCTACACTTACACCACATCAGCTCACACACAAAACTTTCATGGTTATGGATCCCCTGTTGCCCTAAAAGATTAAAACCACAATAACGCGCGTGATCCGGGCCAGGCTGTGGCCTACAGTTTTTGTAGTGTGAGGTACCAAGTTCATAACTCCGACTGCTCCAGCGCCGTTTTATCAGCTCTCAGACGCAGCACGCCATCGATGAACTTCAGCCGCCATAGACCTGGAGCATGGGTGATCTAGTCAGAGCAGTGCAGATTCTGAGGTCAAAGGCAAACTCGTGAGCAAGTGATAGGAATGCCTCATGCAAGAAATTTGTCAGAAGCCATCAAGATGTAAGCAGAAGAGCGGGCTTGGTAGTTGTCAACTTTCCCTAAAAGCGCCATAAAGGCGTGTTCATCTGTTCCTCGTCAGAGGGCGGGGAGCTCCCGCGTTGCATTAAGAAGAGAGTTGGTCCAGTTAATAAGGGAAACTGGACCCAAAAACCATACATGGCACGGTTAATTAAGGGAAACCGGCGAAGACCACACACACCGGACTAGCACTCGAGGGACGTCGTCCGAGCCAGATTCAAGGGTGCCTAGGCCCAAGACCATCGACAACACAACGTACCCAACCAAGTCAACCTCTGCAACCTCAAGAACACACCTGCATCTAGATGTGTGCTTGCACCTAACCTTCTGAAAAATTAGATCAAACATTGACCTCCACCAAGGCACGAATTGCCTGGACAGCCGCCGGCGTAAACGATTTCTTATACATCTGTAGATAAGGCTTCATCTTCTCTTGCACATCCTCCTCTGTGTTCATCTGTTCCAAGTAGGATGAAAACAAGAAGACATAAGGATTAACGAAAAAGTTCAACAAAGAACTAAACAGTATCACTAGGTGTGTATTGGTTATTACCGTAGACTTTCGGTATTGAGAAAATATAACCATGCAGAAGAGTGGACAAAATGTCCATTTGGTAGGTAAAAGAGTGGCGAAAAAATCAGAAGCATAAATATCATCTTTAACATAAATAATCATTCTTATTTCTATTGACTCTGGCTGGCTGTGTAATGTACATTGGCATGAGGCAGGCCAAACAATTTACTACAAGGTTACAACGGCTCACTACATACATAGGCCTAATTTCTACTCCACCGGCCAAAGACGAGCAGGTCTGTTTACATTTGCCATCAACCAAGAAGCTGCCTGAGGCCATTGATGACCTGCTCCCTCTTTGAAGGATTCATTTTGCCAAGGAGGAGCGAGAGACCGTTGGGCAAAGCCTTCACATCTGAGCTTTCAGCAAGTTGCGACAACAGCCTGGATACTCGTTCAGCTTTCATCTCCTCGAGATGCTTGTCATAGTTGCTACAATCGTCTTTCCAGGCAAAGAAAGCCTCGTCATCGTCCCACTTCTCGCCATCTCCCTGTCCTTGAGAAGCCATATACCATTCCTTGATACACTCCAGCGCCGATCCATAAGTAGGCATCATCTGCTCACCAGCGGCTTCTCTAACTTGTTTGGCAAGTGAATCCTCAGCAACCCTCCTTCGCAACCTCCTGTAGAAGAAGGCCCGGGACTCCTCCCAGTCCACCACCTTTCTGATCACACCTTTGGCGACCATTCTGGAAGTGGTGTCGTGCAGTTCAGCAAACCGGGTAGCAACCTGGGTGTATATGGGCATCAGCTGCTTCATCCGAGCGGTCATCATACTCCTGATCCTGATGGCCTCCGTTTCCGATGTGCCTATCTTGATTTCTTTGAGGAGGCTAGCATTGAGTCTGACCAACTGAGGGTCAAGCCTTAACATGCTCTCTTCGACTTCATTTGGCTTAAATTTGATCTCAATTAGCGCCTTTGGCTCAAGGACATTACCTTTTGCACTCCTCTCGGCATACATCTCAATGTGCTGAGGATTGACCTTGCTGTCCACCACGACCCATGCGCCTCCACGCAGCTCTCCAGCCTTTGGTATATACACAAAGGCAGGCTGCTTATATGTCCTCAGATTCTCGACAATCATGGAACCGGCCTGAAGGATTCCTTCAAACAGATCCCTTTGGCCACCAGAAAAGCCTCTCCAGTTAGCAAGTATGAACAATGGGAGCTCTTCATGGTTGAAATCCAGCAGTGCCTGGGCTGTTTTCGCGGCCGAATCTGGGAACCACACCTGTCCTGCTTGAGGGACTACACGCTCTGCAGAATCAAGCTGACCAGGATCAGCGGGGGTCACTTGCATCATTGTCTCGGTTTCCACAGCTATGACACCGACTGGAACCCCACCCAGCTTTGCCCTTCCGGTGATAACAGTTTTCGCCCATCCCCCTAATGTTTCCACAAAGCTTTCTCTGTCAAACATACCACCCAACCACTTGCCTCCTTGAGTGTCCTGAATGCCACAGATGGCCGCACGGGCATCACATGAATTCTCTGGTAAGTATGTTACAGGTCTCTCCGGTGGATCAAGAGGTGTCAGAATAGGAAGAGGACCGCCGACATACGCAGGTACGTAGCTGAGCCATTTCAAGATAGCAGAAACACCTTCAAGATCATCTGACACTGTGAGATGGGCAACTCCATTTGCAGCCATGATTTTGGGGCCACCCAGTTGCAATTGGGAGGTATAAACCTCCCGCCCCAGAAGCTTGTTTAGCAGAGCAAACCCAGTTAAAATAATTGGTTGATCAAGACGCTGTATACACCGCAGTCCTATCCGAGCAAGATAAGCCCCAATGCCAACAGCTTTCCCAGTCACAAATGTCAGAGTAAACGTCTCTCTGTATGCATTAGAGTAGGCACTGGCAATGGCACCACTTCCATGTAGATTCTCACAACCGAGTCCATCCTCTTTCCCAACAATGGTATCAACAACCCATCTGGTTTCTCCACTTTCCAGCTTTAGCTCATGGGCTATAACCGAAGATCTTAGGCGTGAATAATCTTGTTCCATGAGGTAAATATACTGAAAACCACGTTCAGGACTCTCATCATCAGACCATCCCACATGGAAGCATGCCTTTATTTCCTCTGCTACACCGAGCCTAGCACCAGAAGTTGCTGCCAAGTAGATTAGAGGAATTTTCCTCTCACAAGCAAGATTGGTAACAGCATCGAAGAATGCATCTTCTCTAGGACCAAAAGAACCAGCTTTAAATGTCACGTCATTTGCAACAACTATAATCTCCCGGCCGTCTGGAAATTCTGGTGTGGACAGCTTCATGTTCCAAGCAACAGTTCCAATATCATTCATACCTGGAGGACGCTCAACTGGAACCAAAGGAGTACCCCATGATCCAGTTGAATCAGCAAACATGAGCTCTGTCACTTGAGCATACCGCTGATTGTGCCCGTTAGCTTCTGCAACATGTGAAATACCAGATTTCCAGGACTCCTTCAATGCTTTTTCAAATACCAATGGGAAATCATAGCAGTATGTAGTTTCATTTTTCCTAGCAGTGTTACGTTTCTGGTCAAGGGCATCCAAAGGTTTGTATGGCTCATGCAATGGAATGCCATGCAAAGGACCAGCTGCGGGTGTGGCGGAGCGGTAGAAAAGCTCATGTGTATTGGAGTCCTCCACTTCTCGGTAAATATCAACAGTGCAGGAATGCCCAGTGACAATGGTAACAACAACTCTCCAAGCACCACTAGCTTGCCCATCACAATCTAACCATAGCTTCACTTCCCACTGGCACACGGAAAGTCGATGCATCCTAACACCGACATGTTCATGTATACTCATAGCCATATGCTTCAAAAGTGTGCATGCTGTCTCCTCATCTTGGCCAACTTCATCCATCCTCGTTGAAACTGGAATTAGATCAAACAACCGCTGCTCTCTCAGTATGCACATATACATATGGGAGTGTGCTGACCTCACAGCCTCATTGTGAGCATGTAACTCTATTTCCTCTAGCGCTGCCATCAATGATCTGAGTATGCTGTTAGATATGAATGACGATGAGGCTTGAGCACGGCATACCTCATTGTCAATATGTCCAAACGAAAAACCATTGGTCATACTTGGCTGTCTGACTATGGTACGAAGAAACATCCTTTGGTCATTTGATCTCGGATCTTTATTGTTCTTTACCAGTGTGTAGATGTGCCACTGGCGATCACGAGATGGGGTGTATTTTGCGTCACTGTAACCTTCTAGATGCACTTTGTCCAATTCAAGAAATGTGGACAAAGGAGGTTCCACATGACGGAGCATCGGGTCCTCCTCATAATATAGCTTGTCAAATGACCATTGGAAGGAGTGGCGCATTGGCGGACGCCCTTCATCTCTTTGGATAATGCAGCTGACAACCCTAACACCAGCACCATTGAGATGTGATGTTATAGTCGTATCCTTCAGAATCTTGGAAAGTTTGTTAATCCTTTCTTGAGCTTGATCCTCATCACCACTGTCTTGAAGAGTGCCCATCTGATTGCTGATACCAACCAAAGCAATGTGCAGAATATTGCCACGGTTAGAATTTATAGGATTACCATTTGAGACACTTCCAGCACCTGCTCTGTAATGTGAAGTCTCCTTTAATGCAGCTTCAATCGCAGTTGACAGACACTGAAGAGACTTGATTACAACCATTACACCCCATCGCCTGCCCCTGGGATCCTGTACTTGTTGCTTTAGAAGTGCTGCAGACTGCCCAATATGCTCTTCAGAGAATTCCCATAATGCAATTAGGCCAGACCTGTGCCATTGTATCCGGACACTACCCCTTACAAGGTAATGCTGATACAATCTTCGTATGTATGTCTCGACTACTCTCCGCTGAAGAGTAGGATCACTGTGATCAAACAAAGCCACAAGGGCGTCTTCAACTGCATGTGGGGCACACACTAAATCTTCCATCCTTTCATTGATGGCCATCTTCCTCCTAGGTGTAGAAACCTGCTCTCCTTCCTCAGTAAACATCTCCAGCTCTGAAAGGCTTCTTGCTATGCTTGTGCGGAGTTCACTCAATTTAGTTTGCTCAAGAAGTTGGCTTGCTTTAAGTGCCAGCCCAGAGTATGCTGTATGGTTCAGAGCAGAAAAGCGAATCAACTGGTCCCTGTAAGCAGATGGATTTGCGTAGACCAATCCGTCCATAAGCTGTAGTATCAACTCATTTTTATTTTTCACACCCTGATGGGAGAACACAATATAGACAACCTTCTCAAGGTCTTTTGCATGTTGAAGTCGTAGACGTTCTATCACATCAGACTGAATGTCATCACTGAACAGTTCTTCAACAGATAAATACTCCTCAAAGAGAGACTTGACAACAACGCAAGCATGGCTTTCTCTTCCACCCTCATATGACTTGACCAGGCTCATAAGTGGCTCTATAAGCCTCTCACTGGTAATCCTATCTTTCTCAGAACAGTGTGCAAGATTTGCCTCAATGACTTCCCTTAACAACTTGGCAGGGAAATCCTGGCCCTTCCGGAAGTCAGCATTCAACTCATACTCCTTGTACACACCATCCAACTCATTCCTAAGATCTTTTGGGAGTCGTGTTGCCAAAACGGACATGAGTTCTTGCCACCGAAGAAAAGGGAGCTCAGGGCTGTCTAGGCAGTTTAGCAAATATTGTACAACATGACTGATATTATGTTCATATCCTGCAAGGATCATGTGCGCAGAATTCACACTTGCAGCAAACTTTTGGTGAACTTTGCCAGAAATAGCAGCAGAAGGTCCAAGCTTTGGGAAGGTGCCATGAAATGGTTCAGCTTTCCTCACAGAAGATGGGTCATCAAGATCCAACCTTGCTATCAGGTCACTCGCCTGCATGGCCTGACCCTCAGGCATGACAAAGTGAATGACACCAGAGGCCGGTAGTAACAGTGGCATGCACATCTTCATGACCTCCACCTCAGCATATGGTGTATCAGAAACCACATGAGAACCATCGGCGACCAAAAACCGAAGAAGTTTGCACGGTGTATCAGCCAACAGCTTGGAAGGATCATGCTCTTTCTGTAATAAGCAGGTTCTACCATTGATTAGAAGGCGTGTACCAGCACCCTCTGTCTCTGCGTAAATTACATGACTGTTTCCATCCAACTGCATTAAGAGCCCACCATCACGCAACGAGTGCATCTCTGCTTCAATCTCTGATTCATTGATTCTTAATTTGTAGCTACCAGGTCCACCTCTTACTGTCTTAACTGTATATTTGATCCCCTCTATATTTAGTGTTACAGTCAAATTGACAAGAGAGATGTGCCTTGGTGGTATTTGACCTTTACTGAGATAACCGACATAATCGGTTACAACACTTGAGCTCCTGCTTGATGCTTCATATAGAGCTCCAGCAACAACTGAAAGGTACCATGGTGGCCTCTCTGCTCTGACACGCATAGCTATTCTGCTGTCTAGCCAACCAGTGTGGATCTTATTTTCTCGGTATTCCGCGGCATTCAAGAGATCGACCGTGTAATCAACATTGGTGCGTATCTCTCCACGAATCTGGATCTCTTTTAACCCAAGTACCATATTGGCTATTGCCAACGACCTGGATTCCCCAAAAGCAAAAACATGACCAAACTGAGAATCAGAAAACTCATGAATTGCTCCGCCAGACTTAACTGAGAAATAGGCCCAAGCATTGGGTTTACTTTTAAAGTTTAGCTCCTCCACTCTTCCACCAGTAGGCTTAAACCCGTCATCTGGATCCTCGCTAGTAACTCGAACTGCTACACAGTGACCCGTTGGCCTTACAGACTGTGCTTTGTCCAAGTCAAATTTAGCCGCAACAGCTGATATTTCCTTCCAGCTGTGATAGCCACCTCCATGTTCCAGTCCATAAAAGCGTCTGATCTCTGGAATGTTGTAGAGGGGTATGCCCATTCCTACCGCAACTTGAGATGCAGGTAGGTTCACTCCAGCAATCCATTCGGTCACAGGGTGTTCTACCTGCAATCTTGGATTAAGCTCCAGGAAATAGTATTCACCCGTTTCCATGCTGTACAGATATTCCACCGTGGCAGCACCCTGATATTGCACACATTTAGCGAGCCGCCTTGCTGCCTGCTCAAGCTCTCTAACCTTCTCTGGAGGAGCAACAGTGATTGGTCCCTCTTCGATAATCTTTTGGTGCCTTCTCTGAACACTACAGTCCCGACTGTGCAGCGCTGCTACGTTGCCGTGCTTGTCACAGAGCAACTGGACCTCTAGATGCCGGCTCTGAGAGGCCACCTTCATAACAAATATAGGCGATCCAGGGACTTCTCCTTGCACCTGCTTAAACAAGGCTCTCACCTCATCGTCATTGTGCACCTTCCTTATTCCTTTACCACCACCGCCCCACGATGCCTTGATCATTGCAGGATACCCCACCACTTGACAACTTGCGACTGCTTCCTCTGTGGTTGACACACAAGCCTTCTTATAGATCTCCTCAGGTATAGAGTGGCAGGTTTCTTGCGGAACTTTCACCTAGAGCACGATATTTCGTGTTAGTTTTAAGCAACATATATGTATATACAGTGATGGAGAAAACAAAACAATATATATCAAAGAAATAGGAGAAGGCACGCATACATACATGTGACCCACTCCATGGAAGAGTTGGAACTCCTGCTGCTTGTGCAATAAGAGAGGAACCGATCTTATCACCTAGTGCCGCCATGGCGGCCGACGGTGGCCCAAGAAAAATGATCCCCTTTTCCTTGAGCGCATCTGGAAGCTCTGGGTCCTCAGAGGCATGACCCCAGCCTGGCCAAACTGCAGAAACCCGGGTCCTCTCTGCTATCTGTATCATGACATGACAGGTGAATCACAAGCAAACATTAGTAACTACTAGTCAAGTACCAAGCACAATGAACATGGATGATATAAGAGCAGGAGAATGACTGATGGATGAACCGCACTAACCTCGACAATGAGCTGCACATTTGCATAGTTGTTGTTATTGGTTCCACCAGGGACCTCCAAGAACTGGTCAGCGATCCTTACATGCTCCGCATTGGCCCGGAGGTCCTCTGGGGTCGCCATGGCCACCAGAAGGATGGCCTTCTCGGTGCCAAAGGTCTCGGAGGCCCAGGCGCGGATGCTGCGCATGAACTTGACGGCCGCCATCCCATTGTTGGCGACCAGCACGCTGCGGATCGGCGTGTCGCCCCCAAGCGCCCTGCAGAATTCGCTGATCTGGTCGGACCCCGCCATTGCCGCCCCCTCAAAAAACTAACTTTCAGCGCCGCCCAGCAGTCACCGCCACCAATGCGGGCGGCGACGGCGCAAGCTTTCAGACGAACACAGCAGACGCTGATCCCGCGGCCGCGCCCGAGATATAATCTACTCCGACGAAATCGAAACCGGTTTGGTAATCTGGTGCTGGCTGCTGCTTATATATGTCGCCGGGGATTGGAAGGGCGGCGGGCGGAGTCGAACGCGATTGGAAGGAGGGAGGGAAGCCCACGCGGAGACGGACGGAGAATAGCGACTAGTTGGTCACGGAGAGGGAGTCCTCCTCCGAAGAGAGGAGAGGTGGACGACGGGACCGACTCGACCGCGGGGGTGGTGCGGGGAGGGCCTGGTGGGTGCGCACCGTAGGCGTTCGACGGAATGCCTGCCGGCCGCGCGCACTGGAAGGGGAGGGGGAGGAAGATCGAAGACGGCGGCGGCGGCGGCGGGGCGGGCCTTGAATGCCTGGCTGCGGCTGCGCTGCCGTCCGCCGCGGAGCAGAGCGAAGACGGGAGGGGAGGCGCGACGGCATGCATCCATGGAGTGGGGAGGGAGAGGAGCCGCGGGTGGCGGCTTGGACACGACGAGACGACGACGACTCGCCCCACACCCCATGACCCACTAGTCAGTCAGTCACTTAGTCTCCCCTCCCAATCCCGGCCCTCGGTCCTCCCCTTTGCATATCTAGCCGATCCCTTAAAACCCGTCAGAGAATAAAAATTTGGTTCCGTGGGCTAAACTATGCCTAGCCGATTCTATATCATCGTTCGCTCTATTTACTACTCCCTCCGTTCCTAAATAATTATCTTTCTAGAGATTTCAATAAATGACTATATACGAAGCAAAATGAATGAATCTACACTCTAAAACATGTCTACATACATCCATATATTGTAGTCCATTTGAGATGGCTAGAAAGACAAATATTTAGGAACGGAGGGAGTACTTTGTAGACATGATGCGTCCAAATTTTTTGCCTCCATTCTAACCCACCGGCCACCGCTCTGCCGGCTGGGTTGTATCCACTCTAGCACACATCTTCTTGCCTCCGTCGGCCATCACAAGCCATCGTCGACACCCTGGAACCCCGCCGACCTCTGGCCGCAAAGATCTTGCAAAGTGCTTACTGGTTCCAACATCGCCACGCACGATCACTGGCTTTGCATCCCATCGTTGTAGCATCATCGGCTCGTCGAAGAAGCGTCGTAGGATGAGGCTCGTAGCAACGCCTTCTCCATGGGCTCGCAGTAGCCATGATGCTTCTTCGCGGCAACCATGCATGGCTGGCTTGACATGTCGTGGGACGGTTTGCCACAGCCGCAACACTCGCTCGCAACGGCTGACATCGCGTTTAATGTGGGGAAACCTTCCCAGACGGCGCGCCGGCCGAAGCGTTCCGCCGGTCGCACCGCTCGCTTTATCTACATGTAGGCCCACCACCGAACGACCATCTACCTTATCTCTTCAGGAACAACACCATCCACTCATTCTTTTGCTCGTGCATCTCCTCTACCGTAACCTCCTCCGCTCGCCTCTTTTCTTCCTCTCTTGTAGATGCTTGCGCCTCCCCCACCGGCGACCGGCTGTGCCGCCAGCCATGGCCACCGCGCCTCCCCCACCGTGGCTGCCCCCACCCCGCCCCCTCACGCCCCACCAGCGACCAGCGCTGCAAACCAACCCCCACCGGTGCTGCCGATGGCGGCGAGAAGTAACGGAGAGCCGCGGCGGCCGACGTTGAGGCGTTGCAACCACGGCGACAAGTGATGGAGATCCATCATTTTCTTTTCTTGGAAGCAGCCCCAATTTTTGCTGCAGACGCCCTTGATTTTTGCTGGAACCAGTGTAAGATTTTGCTACAACCATGTTCTTTTTCTATGGAACCAACTCGAAGTTTTGCTGCCATGTCATTTGCTTTTTGGTACAACCGGTTTTCAATTTTGCTACCACCATCTTCAGTTCTTGCTGGAACCAATTAATTATTTTGCTACCACCATGTTCGTTTCTTTTTTATGGAACCAACCCAAATTTTTGCAACCATGTCATTTGTTTTTGATACAACCAATGTACATTTTTGCTACAACCAACCTCGGTTTTTGTTGGAACCAATCAATTATTTTGCTACCATGTTTTTTGGGGGGAACCAGTGCATCATTTTCTTTGCTACCACCGTTTGAGTTTTTGCTACAACCAATGTTCTCAATTGCTACATCCAACACGCATCACAGTGTCATGTAATTTGTTGGAACCAGCAAACATTCTTGCTTGAAGCGGCATGATTTTTTGTTGGAACCAGTGTTTCTTTTTGCTGGAACTAGCTAATTTTTTTGCTACAATCTGCTACTGGAGTTTTTGTGCTGTTGAGAGTTTTGCTGGAACCATCATTATTTTTTGCTGGAACCGGCAAATCTTTTTGCTTCAACCCAGCATTGGAGATTTTTATTGCTTTTTTTGCTAGACATGACGCTGCAAGTTGACAATGGCGGCGAGCCGGAGACGGAGACGCCAGGGATGCTCCAACCATGATGACAGCGCGCTGGAATCCTCCTGTGTTTGAGTTGCAACCA
This sequence comes from Triticum dicoccoides, assembly GCF_002162155.2. Taxonomy (NCBI): domain Eukaryota; kingdom Viridiplantae; phylum Streptophyta; class Magnoliopsida; order Poales; family Poaceae; genus Triticum; species Triticum dicoccoides. The sequence goes on from NC_041386.1 coordinate 636,742,444, forward strand.
TGACGAGCAGAGGCAGCCAAGGCAAGTGTTAGACACGACCGTCAGGCAAGCGGCAGGCGAGCGCGGGTGACGGGCGTGGTGGCGCGGTGGAAAGCAAGCACGGGAAGACGAGGACTATCGCGAGCGGCCGGCGAGCACACAGATCTGGCATGCGCGCTCGCTGTCCTTTTTTTTGTGTTTCCTGTGCGTGTTTTTTTTTTCTGCGTGTTTGACTTTTAAAACAAAGCAATCAGACGGTGGGGAACGGATGTATCGGGCGGCTGGGGCTTGACCGGACGAACAGTTCGGCCGGTGCGCCGGCGCCTATAAGCGCCCTTTAATGTGAGGCCCCATGCATGTGTTGCCCTAGCCCCTTTTCCTTCGATCTGTATGCGGAGGAGGAGAGCAAAGCTTAGTAACAGCCCGTGCACGTCGACGACTAGTTGCCAGAACCAGAAGCCCTGTCTCGACCATTACTACACGAGCCGCAAATTCCCCCACAATGCAGCATCCGAATTGCGCCAAACATCATGTACTCTCTCCGATCCATATTAATTGACGCTGATTTTGTACAAAATTAGTAGGGAGTAATGAATTTACAACAGTATCATACGATTGCCGGCGCGGGGGGAGGGGGTACTGTACGCACCTTTCTCCTTGCAGTGGCGCGCCGAGTCGGGGAGGGATCGTCTGGCGACATCTTCGCCGGCGCCGATCTCTATCAGCAGCAACCTGTCGGAGAAGTTCTGCGAGTTGAACGCAAACTCGAAGCTGGGCACCTCGCCGCCGCGCGAGAACTCCAGGTCCTTCTCCGCCCCCTCCGTCGTCAATCGTTCGGCGCCGGCCATGTGCTCCGGCGACTTTGGAAGAGGGAGAAGGCGCGGGACGACGGAAGCGGGGACGGTAAACCCTAGCTGCGGTCTGCGGAGGCTTCTCCGGTAGGCGCGGCCGGTGGCCGGCTATATATATTTTTTAGATTACGGCCGGTTCATTTCGAATGCCCACGAACCTTTTCTATTTTGGAGTAAACCAAAGAATTTCCCAACAAAACCCTCGAAAATGGATAATTACGAGTACACATTCTTCTATCTCTGCTACAAGGACCAATAAAAAAGGTTAATCAGCACCACTATAAGAGAAACTCCAACGCGGTGACCCAAACGAACCCTGATTTTGTCTTTTTTCGTTTGGAACGGCCGTCCGCTCAACCGTGTTAACTTTTTCGTTTGGGTCGGTCGATGCGCCCAATGAGGATGGACGCATTTTGTGACATGCTCGTCCCGGCATTCCATCGAACACCTATGAGTGAACTACCCCGAGCTCCTGCGCGCGCCGCCCTGAGCTCCCATGGCGCACCCCTGCCCGCGGATGAGGTCAACACCCCGCAGTGAGAGGTCGAAGTGCTCGCGGACGAGGTCGTGCCGGCGATGAAGCCATGGGGTCACACGCTCGCACCTGTGCTCCTCGTTGCACTCTCCGATCGCACGCTCGTGCCCGCCCGCGCCGACGCTTCCGGCGTTGCGCGCTCGCGCACGCCCGCGCCTGTGCTCCGCGCGACGTGCTACGGGTCGCGAAATGCAATTAGAACTTTCGCATACTTCTCCATATGTCATTTTGATTTATGGCATCTCCAACACTGACCCGCAAATATGCCCCCTATCCACCAGCGGAACAGGGGCACACATTCTTCTGTTTGTGCCAGGACAAATAAAAAGGTGAATCGGATAGACGCCACCGTAATTCTCGCGTATTCGGGAAATGCTACTAGAACTTATGCATAGTTCTCCCTATGTCATTATGAATTTAGGGCATCTTCAATGCTGACCCGCAAATATGCTCCCACATCCATCAAGGAAAAGGGGGGACCAATCGCGTACACTGATACGGGAGACTGCCATCCAAAGCTGCCCACATACATTTTTCATCAACTATTTAAACTAACCAGACGAAATTCATGTAAAGACCATTAAAGTTTGGATATAATTTACATAAACAAATGATTTTTTTACTGTCTTGCTAATAAAGTTACAAAAATAAAACCTACACCCAGTTCCATGCCCCCTTTCTAGGGGTAATGCCTCATGCTTGGATGAGTTTCTCTCTTGCGTGAGTCAAGTGATTACAAGGGATTGTCTTTAGCTTGTAGACTTGAGTAAATCTTATGAGCCTATCTATGTCTTGTGCCCTTTTCATCTTACTCCCTCTGTCCCAAAATTCTTGTCTTAGATTTGTCTAAATACGGATGTATCAAGTCACATTTTAGCATTAGATACATCTGTATCTAGACAAACCTAAGACAAGAATTTTGGGACAGAGGGAGTATGATAAACAAGTGTAATAACGTCCATAATTGTGGTACTTATCGGTAGAATTACTACGTGGCCATTTGAGTTTTGATGGCATTCTTGATTGACCACGTCTTGGTCCAGTCAGATGGATGATGTGGCATTTAGCTGGGCTACGTGACGTTCAACCAGATGGGCTAGGAGCTTGTCGAGGAGCTTGATACGTCTCCGTCGTATCTACTTTTCCAAACACTTTTGCCCTTGTTTTGGACTCTAACTTGCATGATTTGAATGGAACTAATTCGGACTGACGCTGTTTTCAGCAGAATTACCATGGTGTTATTTATGTGCAGAAACAAACGTTCTTGGAATGACCTGAAACTTTACAGAGCAACTTTTCAGAAAATATGAAAAATACCTACAAAAGATGAAGGCCAGGGGGGGCACCACCTCTCCACGATGGTGGGGGGCGCGCCCCCTACCTCGTGGGCCCCTGTTGCCTCTCCGACTCCAACTCCAACTCCATATATTGTGTTTCGGGGAGAAAAAATCAGAGAGAAGAAATCATCGCGTTTTACGATACGGAGCCGCCACCAAGCCCTAAAACCTCTTGGGAGGGCTGATTTGGAGTCCGTTCGGGGCTCCGAAGAGGGGAATCCGTCGCCATCGTCATCATCAACCATCCTCCATCAACAATTTCATGATGCTCACCGCCGTGCGTGAGTAATTCCATGCTTGCTGGACGGTTATGGGTTGGATGGGATCTATCATGTAATCGAGTTAGTTTTGTTAGGGTTTGATCCCTAGTATCCACTATGTTCTGAGATTGATGTTGCTATGATTTTGATATGCTTAATGCTTGTCACTAGGGCCCAAGTGCCATGATTTCAGATCTGAACCTATTATGTTTTCATCAATATATGAGTGTTCTTGATCCTATCTTGCAAGTCTATAGTTGAAGGAAATATGCCCTAGAGGCAATAATAATGTTATTATTTTATTTCCTTATAAATGTTTATTATTCATGCTAGAATTGTATTATCCGGAAACATAATACTTGTGTGAATACATAGACAAACTAAACGTCACTAGTATGCCTCTACTTGACTAGCTCATTAATCAAAGATGGTTATGTTTCCTAACCATAGACATGTGTTGTCATTTGATTAACGGGATCACATTATTAGGAGAATGATGTGATTGACATGACCCATTCCATTAGCTTAACACCTGATCGTTTAGTATGTTGCTATTGCTTTCTTCATAATTTATACATGTTCCTATGACTATGAGATTATGCAACTCCCGTTTGCCGGAGGAACACTTTCTGTGCTACCAAACGTCACAACGTAACTGGGTGATTATAAAGGAGCTCTACAGGTGTCTCCAAAGGTAAATGTTGGGTTGGCGTATTTCGAGATTAGGATTTGTCACTCCGATTATCGGAGAGGTATCTCTGAGCCCTCTCGGTAATGCACATCACATAAGCCTTGCAAGCATTGCAACTAATGAGTTAGTTGCGAGATGATGTATTATGAAACGAGTAAAGAGACTTGCCGGTAACGAGATTGAACTAGGTATTGAGATACCGGCGATCGAATCTCGGGCAAGTAACATACCGATGACAAAGGGAACAACGTATGTTGTTATGCGGTCTGACCGATAAAGATCTTTGTAGAATATGTAGGAGCCAATATGAGCATCCAGGTTCCGCTATTGGTTATTGACCGGAGACATGTCCCGGTCATGTCTACATTGTTCTCGAACCCGTAGGGTCCGCACACTTAAGGTTTCGATGACAGTTATATTATGAGTTTTGATGTACCGAAGTTAGTTCAGAGTCCCGGATGTGATCACGGACATAACGAGGAGTCTCGAAATGGTCGAGACATAAAGATTGATATATTGGACGGCTATATTCGGACACCGAAAGTATTCCGGGTGATTTCGGAGAAAACCGGAGTATCGGAGGGTTACCGGACC
>NC_041386.1:636746825-636751504 GCF_002162155.2 Triticum dicoccoides
GTGGAGAAAGAGAAGGGCAGCCAGGGTGGGCCGCGCGCCTCCTCCCCCCCTGGTCCGAATTGGACTAGGAGAAGGGGGCGGCGCCCCCCTTTCCTTCTCCCTCCCCACTTCCTTCCCCCTCCTAGTAGGAGTCCTACTCCTACTAGGAGGAGGACTCCTTGGCGCACCTATAGGGCCGGCCGGCCTCCTCCCCTTGCTCCTTTATATACGGGGGCAGGGGGCACCCCTAGACACACAAGTTGATCCACGTGATCGTTTTCTTAGCCATGTGCGGTGCCCCCTTCCACCATAATCCTCGATAATATTGTAGCGGTGCTTAGGCGAAGCCCTGCGACGGTAGAACATCAAGATCGTCACCACGCCGTCGTGCTGATGGAACTCTTCCCCGACACTTTGCTAGATCGGAGTCCGGGGATCGTCATCAATCTGAACGTGTGCTAAAACTCGGAGGTGCCGTAGTTTCGGTGCTTGATCGGTCGGGCCATGAAGACGTACGACTACATCAACCGCGTTGTCATAACGCTTCCGCTGTCGGTCTACAAGGGTACGTAGATCACACTCTCCCCTCTCGTTGCTATGCATCACCATGATCTTGCGTGTGCGTAGGAATTTTTTTGAAATTACTACGTTCCCCAACAATAGTCACCTATTATGTCTTATGATCCGTTAACCCCGAAGTGACAATAATCGGGATACTTACCGGTGATGACCGTAGTTTGAGGAGTTCATGTATTCACTATGTGGTAATGCTTTGTTTCGGTTCTTATTAAAAGGAGGCCTTAATATCCCTTAGTTTCCGTAAGAACCCCTGAGGGAGTCCTGGATTAGGGGGTCTCCGGACAGCCGGACTATCTCCATTGGCCGGATTGTTAGACTATGAAGATACAAGATTGAAGACTTCGTCTCGTGTCCGGGTGGGACTCTACTTGGCGTGGAAGGAAAGCTAGGCAATACGGATATGGATATCTCCTGCTTTGTAACCGACCTTGTGTAACCCTAACCCTCTCCGGTGTCTATATAAACCGAAGGGTTTTAGTCCGTAGGAAAACAACCATAACATACAATCATACCATAGGCTAGCTTCTAGGGTTTAGCCTCTAATCTCGTGGTAGATCTACTCTTGTACTACCCATATCATCAATATTAATCAAGCAGGACGTAGGGTTTTACCTCCATCAAGAGGGCCCGAACCTGGGTAAAACATCGTGTCCCCTGCCTCCTATTACCATCCGGCCTAGACGCGCAGTTCGGGACCCCCTACCCAAGATCCGCCGGTTTTGACACCGACATTGGTGCTTTCATTGAGAGCTCCTCTGTGTCATCGCCGTTAAGTTTGATGGCTCCTACTATCATCGATAGCGATGCGGTCCAGGGTGAGACTTTTCTCCCCGGACAGATCTTTGTATTCGGCGGCTTTGCACTGCGGGCTAATTCGCTTGGCCATATGGAGCAGATTGAAAGCTACACCCCTGGCCATCAGGTCAGATTTGGAAGTTTGAACTACACGGCCGACATCCGCGGAGACTTGATCTTCGACGAATTCGAGCCACAGCCGGGCGCGCCGCACTGTCGTGATGGGTATGACCTAGCTCTGCCGCCGAATAGTACCCTAGAGGCTGCGCCCGCATCAGCTCCGACCCTTAGCTCAGAGCCAACTGCGCCAGTCGAGGACGGGTGATTAGACACCGCCTCAGGGGCTGCAGTCTCAACAGCAATTGAGCCGAACACCAGCCTAAACCTCTGCGCAGACCATGACTCCAAGGTGCCGGACTCTTTTCCGAACTCCGAACCATCCGCGCCCCTGCCAATCGAATCCGATCGGGCGCCTATCATGGAATTCACCGTCGCGGATATCTTTCAGCACTCGCCCTTAGGCGACATTCTGAATTCACTAAGGTCTCTCTCTTTGTCAGGAGAGCCCTGGCCGGATTATGGCCAACAGGATTGGGATGCGGACGACGAAGAAATTCGACGCCCACCCACCACCCACTTCATAGCCACTGTCGGTGATTTAACCAACATGCTCGACTTCGATTCCGAGTGCTTCGATGGTATGGACGACAATGTCGGAGACGAACATTAACCAGCACTTATAGGGCACTGGAAAGCCACCTCGTCATATGACATATACATGGTGGATACACCCAAAGAAGGCAATGGCGACGGGATTACGGAGGATGACCCCTCCAAGAAGCAACCCAAACGCCGACGTTAGTGGCGCCTCTCTAAGTCCCGCCAAAGCAAAAGTGGTGATACCGGCACAGGAGATAATAACACTCCGGATAGTGCCGACAAAAACAACAAACCCCTCCAGCAAGATTTAGAGCAGGAGGATGGAGGAGCCAGCTCTCCTGAGAGAGCGGCAGACGGAAGGAGGAGGATGACAATTACATCCCCCCTCCAAAGACGAGGCAAGCCTCGGCGACGATGAATTCACCGTCCCAGAGGATCCCGTCGAACAAGAGCGCTTCAAGCGCCGGCTTATGGCCATGGCAAATAGCCTGAAGAAAAAGCAGCATCAGCTTCAAGCTGATCAAGATCTTCTAGCTGACAAATGGACTGAAGTCCTCGCGGCCGAGGAATATAAACTTGAGCGCCCCTCCAAGAGTTACCCAAGGCGCAGGTTACTACCCCGAATGGAGGAAGAAGCGTATGATATGGCTGATCGGCCACCTCGTGGCCGCAATAGAGAGGCATTCCAGCCAAAAGCTCAGCCTCCACTCCAACGTCATTCAAATAAAAAGGCATGGGGAGATACGCCAGACCTGCGAGACATATTGGAGGACAAGGCAAAGCATTCAAGATCGATCTACGGATCACGAGGGCGCACCACTCTGCGAGACGACAAATGTCACGCCGGATACAGTAAAAGCAAATCCGGTCGGGCCGAACACAGCGGGCAAGACCCATTCGAGCTGTGTCGCGATATAGCCCAATACAGAGGCGCCGCACACCCCTTATGCTTCACAAACGAAGTAATGGAACATCAATTCCCAGAAGGTTTCAAACCTGTAAATATTGAATCATATGACGGCACAACAGCTCCCGCGGTATGGATTGAGGACTTCCTCCTCCACATCCACATGGCCTGCGGCGATGACTTACACGCCATCAAATACCTCCCACTAAAGCTCAAAGGACCAGCACGGCATTGGCTTAACAGCTTGCCAGCGGCCTCCATTAGCTGTTGGGAAGATCTGGAAGCCGCATTCCTCGACAAATTTTAGGGCACTTATGTGCGATCACTAGACGCCGATGATTTGAGCCACATAATTCAGCAGCCAGAAGAGTCGGCCAGGCAATTCTGGACTCAGTTCCTTACAAAGAAAAATCAAATCATCGACTGTCCGGATGCGGAGGCCTTAGCGGCTTTCAAGCACAACATCTGAGACGAGTGGCTAGCCCGGCACCTTGGTCAGGAAAAGCCGAAATCTATGGCAGCTCTCACGATGCTCATGACCCGCTTTTGTGCGGGAGAAGACAGCTGGCTGGCTCACAGTAATAACATATCAAAGAACCATGGTACCTCAGATACCAAGGACGGCAATAGCAGGTCACGTCGCAACAAGCATAAGCGCCGCATTAACAGCGAAAATACTGAGGATACGGCAGTCAATGCCGGATTCAAAGGCTCTAAACTCGGTCAGTGGAAAAAGCCATTCAAACAAAGTACGCCGGGTCCGTCCAGCTTGGACCGTATACTCGATCGCTCGTGTCAAATACACGGCACCCCAGACAAGGCAGCCAATCACACCAACAGGGATTGTTGGGTGTTCAAGCAGGCCGACAAGTTAATTGCCGAAAACAGGGACAAGGGGCCGCATAGCGATGACGAGGAGGAGCCCCGGCAGCCGCACACTAGAGGACAGAAGAGGTTTCCACCGCAAGTGCGGATGGTGAACATGATATACGCAACCCACATCCCCAAGAGGGAGCGGAAGCGTGCGCTCAGGGACGTATATGCGTTGGAGCCAGTCGCCCCAAAGTTCAACCCTTGGTCTTCCTGTCCGATCACCTTCGATCGCAGGGACCACCCCACTAGTATCCATCATGGCGGATTCGCCGCACTGGTCCTATACCCAATCATCGACGGATTTCACCTCACTCGAGTCCTTATGGACGGCGGCAGCAGCCTGAACCTGCTTTATCAGGACACAGTGTGCAAAATGGGTATAGACCCCTCAAGGATCAAACCCATAAAAACGACCTTTAAGGGCGTCATTCCAGGTGTAGAGGCCCATTGCACAGGCTCAATTACACTGGAAGTGGTCTTCGGATCCCCGGATAACTTCCGAAGCGAAGAGTTAATCTTCGATATAGTCCCGTTTCGCAGTGGTTATCACGCGCTGCTCGGGCGAACCGCATTTGCTAGATTCAATGCGGTACCGCATTATGCATACCTCAAGCTCAAGGTGCCAGGACCTCGCGGAGTTATCATAGTCAATGGAAACACAGAGCACTCTCTCCGAACAGAGGAGCACACCGCAGTCCTCGCAGCAGAAATGCAAAGCAGCCTCTCAAGGCAATCAACCAGTTCGGCGCTTCACAGCCCGAACACCTTCAAGCGCGCTCGGGGCAATCGGCAAATAGACCGCCTGGCGCGATCTGCGCTCGCGTAGCAATACGGCGGCCACCCCAATCCCAGCCCAGTGGCGAAACTCGTGTCGCGCGTACATAAT
>NC_041386.1:636751651-636763228 GCF_002162155.2 Triticum dicoccoides
AGACCTTAATCTCTGTCAACACTTGTCGGCAGCACTATTGCCGAACACATGATGCAGGAACCAAGGAGGCAGACAACTACGTTATATCACGGAATTCCCAGGTTGATTACAGTACACAAGTGAAATATTCAATTTAATATCATTCCTCAGCTTGCCCTTGGAAGGGACATAGTCCTACTCTTTGCTTATCGCACTATCTATATCACTTTGCTTTAACGCAATTTTTTAATAAATAATGCATGACATTACGACTATTATTGCATTCTTGTTATATATATATATATATATATATATGTGTGTGTGTGTGTGTGTGTGTGTGTGTTCATTAATGACGCCTTGCAACCGTACACTATGGTACGGCCAATACACCAGGGGCTTACGTACCCCACAATGCGGTGTGAAAAGTCCAAACACTTTCACAAGTGCAGCACCCCGAACTTATAGCATTATATGCATCAGCTCCGAATCATGTCTTTGGTCAAATGTTGGGTTTGCCTGGCTCCTATGTTTTGGAACCTTACGTTCCGCTCTATCGGCTAAGGTAGCGCTAGGAGAACTACTGTGATTGTGCCCCGGTTCTGCCGGGCTTAGCACCTCAGTAAAGAAAGCTAAAACTGACTGTCATTATAAGGCGAGAGACTGGTCGCTGTTCGGCGAGGTTTTTCGAGTCCCTAAAGACTTATGCCGCTTAGGGAGAGGGGCCAGCCCTGTCCGGCTTACAGGCATGTATCGCGCCCCGTATTTGGCCTTCCGAATACCAGGGCTTCGCTGAAATTTAAAATTATAGAATTCTATGGCTAAGTGATAGTGATAAAGCATTATTAGTCCGGTTGCCTTGTTCGTTGTGCTGAGCACCTCCCTCGAAGGACCCAAATATGGGAACAAGAGTGCTCAGGTTTATCCCAAACACCCCAGCACTCGTGGCATGGGGGCAGAAGCCGAGGACTAGTCATCTCTCAGATTGGATAAACAGCCAAACAGAAGGTAATATTTTAAATTCAAACAAGCGTTGCATAGCGCATATGAAACAAGTTTTCATCAATACAGGATAAAACAAGCAAGTTTACTCAAATATTACATCTCTCGAACACTCGTCCGCGATGAGACGGGCACCCGGCAGAACACCCTCGTAGTACATCTCGGGGTGGCGGTGCTCCTTGCCCTCTGGCGGCCCCTCCTTGATCAGCTTCACGGCGTCTAGCTTGACCCACTGCAATTTCACACGGGCGAAAGCCCGGCGTGCACCTTCAATGCAGACAGATCGCTTGACGACCTCCAGCCGCGGGCAGGCATCCACAAGCCGCCTCACCAGGCCGAAGAAGCTGTTTGGAAGGGCGTCGCCAGGCCACAGCCGGACTATAAAGCTCTTCATGGCCTGATCGACCGCCTTATGTAGCTCGACCATCTGCTTCAGCTGGTCGCTCATTGGCACCGGATGTTCGGCCTCAGCATACTGAGACCAAAACAGCTTCTCCGTCGAGCTTCCGTCTTCGGCCTGGTAAAATTGTGCGGCATCGGACACACTGCGAGGCAAATCTTCGAATGCTCCTGAAGAGCTCCGGATCCGGGTAAGTAATCGGTAATTTACTTTTACATGCTTGCTTTCCATATAGTAAGCCTTACCCGCCGCTATCTTCTTCATTGCGTTGATCTCTTGGAGGGCCTTCTGGGCCTCGGCCTTGGCACTCTTTGCGCTCTCAAGGGCCGCGGCAAGCTCAGACTCTCACGTGTTCGAGTCAAGCTCCAATGCCTCGTGCTTCGTCACGAGAGCCTGGAGCTCTTGCTGCACCTCGCCCACCCGAGCCTCGTGCTTCTCTCGCTCGGTGCGCTCCTTGGCCGCTTTATCTTCGGCCTTGGCGAGCGCTTGCTTCAGGGTCGCCACCTCGGTCGTGGCCCCTGGCAAACATACGATGATCCTGTCATTTTGCAATCGTGTCATCTTTTTTATATATACATAAGACAGGGTATTACTTACCCTTGTTTTCCTTGAGCTGCCTCTTAAGGCCGAGCTCTTTCCTGGACCCCTCGAGGCCCTGCTTCAGTACGGCGATCTCCGCAGTCAGTGCGGCGGACGCCAGCAGCGAAGCCTGCATACGCATATTGATATACTTATATCAGACTCCTGCAATATTATTTGATCCTCTGTTCTGCTTTTCTTTATGAACACCGAACAGAGCATCAGGGGCTACTGTCTATGCGGTAATATTCCTACTACATTTTAAAACACTTACCTCGAAGCCTGTTAGAAGGCTGGCACAGGCTTCAGTCAATCCGCTCTTGGCGGACTGAACCTTCTGGATCACCGCACTCATGATAGCGCAGTGCTCCTCGTCGATGGAAGCGCTGTGAAGCGCTTCCAGCAGATTGTCCGGCGCCTCTGGATGGACAGAGGTCACCAGCACAGGCGTCTTGCCCCTCTTAGAAGGAGGCCGCCTGCCCGAGCCTGGAACCGCTGGAGGTTCCGGCGCGGTGTTCGGCTAAGAGCCGAACTTTGAGCTCTCAGGGGCCCCGTCCCCTCAGCTCCCGAAGTTTGGAAGGTCGCCTTGAGGCGCCTCCGGGACTGTCTCCCCTCGATCCGGTGCCTCTTGAGACAACACCTCAGCATCGTCGGCAGGATGAGGGGAGGTGGCGGTCGGGACTGGATCGTTGTCCATGTCCAACGAGCCCAGGGAGCCGTTCGATGATACGTCGATATTGGCTCGTGGCGGCCTGCATAATTATGTTCGGCGTTAGGGAAAGTAGTGCGACAAAGGAATCCTATGAGTTACTCTGGTATCCGGATACTTACGATCTCCCCTAGGGCTTGGCCCTGGGCAACCACTCGTCTTCGCCTTCGTCGGCGGCGGTGGAACTGTCCGGAAGAAGAGTCCTTCCCTTCTTGGACCCTTCGGCCTCCCCAGTTGGGGCGGCCTTCCTTTTCTTGTCTCCCCCGCCTGGAGGGGGAGCATCTTCTTCTTCCTCCTCGTCTTCAGGGGAGGAGTGTGCCACAGAGTTATCGGACGACGAGTCCAATAACACCTGGCGCCGGGAACTCTTTCGGGTTCCCTTGGCCTTCTTGGTCTTCTCCGGCACCTTGTAAGGAGCCGGAGTCAGCATCTCCGTCAGGAGAGCGCCTGCAGTATCTTCAGGCAAAGGGGTCGGACAGTCGATCTGCCCCGACATCTCCACCCAGTCCTGTCAAAGGCGTGAAGATTAGACCCTGCACATAATTAATCTAGGGAAACAAGTGTCCTACGGGACGTATTGAACTCACCGAACGCGCTAGGCGCTTTGCGCTTAGTCCGCGGTCCTCGGCGAGAGAAGGGGGGACCTCGGCGCCCTTGAACAGCGTCGTATCGAAGAGCTCGCTCAGAGTCTGGTGTTGGGCCGGGTCGAATTCCCATAAGGTAAAATCTCGTTGTTGACACGGGAGGATCCGGCGGATGAGCATCACTTGGATTATGTTGACAAGCTTGAGCTTCTTGCTCGCCATACTCTGGATACATTTCTGCAGTCCATCCAGCTCCACCGACGAACCCCATGACAAGCCCTTCTCTTTCCAGGAAGTGAGCCGTGTAGGGAATCTGGATCGAAACTCGGGGGCTGTCGCCCATTTGGCGTCGCGTGGCTCAGTGATGTAGAACCACGCCGACTGTCATCCCTTTATTGTCTCCACGAAGGAGCCTTCGAGCCATATGACGTTGGGCATCTTGCCCACCATGGCTCTGCCGCATTCTGCTGTTGGCCTCGTACCACCTTCGGCTTGGTATTGAAGGTCTTTAACCACAGGCCGAAGTGGAGCCGGATGCGGAGGAAAGCCTCACACACGACGATGAACGCTGAAATGTTGAGGATGAAGTTCGGGGCCAGATCATGAAAGTCCAGCCCGTAGTAAAACATGAGACCACGGACGAATGGATGGAGGGGAAACCCTAGTCCGCGGAGGAAGTGGTGAACTAAAACTACCCTCTCGTGAGGTTCCGGGGTAGGGACGATATGCCCCGCAGCGGGCAGCCGATGCGCGATGTTCACGGCTAGGTATCCGGCTCCGCGCAGCTTCTTGATGTCTCCCTCCGTGACTGAGGAGACCACCCACCTGCCTCCCGCTCCGGACATGGTTGGATAAGGTTGAGGTGGGAAGTGCGGACTTGGGTGCTAGAGCTCGAGTGTGCGAAAACGGATGAGCAAAGGAGGAAGAAGGCATGGATAGAAAGGTGAATCCTTATCCCTTTATATGGGCGGACAAAGCCAAGCGTCCCCACTTGCCTGGTAAAACTCGCTTATCCCCCAAGCGGCGCAATTGATGGTGCGGTTGGGTTACCCACGCCCCTATTGATGAGAATCCCGTAATAAGGGGACATGATCTCTGCTTTGACAAGACGCGTCGAAGAACTGCTTTGCGTTATGTGCGGGGCTGGTTAAAAGAAACGGTTCGAATAATCACCGGGCCATGACATAATGTCATGCTACCAAAACAAGCCAGCAAATTAGATCTGCAAAAATATTATTCTCTCTACGGTGGAATGTGGAACTTATTTTGCAGGGTCGGACACTATCCTCGTGTTCAAATTCTTCTGTGATGTATTCGGAGAAGGAACCCGCCTTGCAATGCCGAAGACAATACTGCGTGCCGGACTCATCGTCATTGAAGCCTGGTTCAGGGGCTACTGAGGGAGTCCTGGATTAGGGGGTCTCTGGACAGCCGGACTATCTCCATTGGCCGGACTGTTAGACTATGAAGATACAAGATTGAAGAATTCGTCTCGTGTCCGGGTGGGACTCTACTTGGCGTGGAAGGCAAGCTAGGCAATACGGATATGGATATCTCCTCCTTTGTAACCAACCTTGTGTAACCCTAACCCTCTCCGGTGTCTATATAAACCGAAGGGTTTTAGTCCATAGGACAACAACCATAACATACAATCATACCATAGGCTAGCACTGGTAGAAAAAGGGCCTATAGTCCCGGTTCGTAAGGGCCTTTAGTCCCGGTTCCTGAACCGGGACTAAAGTGTCGGTACTAATGCCCTGTACCTTTAGTCCCGGTTCAATCCAGAACCGGGACTGATGGGCCTCCACATGGGCAGTGCGTAGAGCCCAGGCAGGAGACCCTTTGGTCCCGGTTGGTGGCACCAATAGGCATCCACGCGTCAGCATTTCTGTGGCTGGGGTTTTTGTTTTTTTTTGAAAGGGGGGGGGGGGTTTGGGGGTTTGGGGGGTTAATTTAGGTGTTTCATATATTGTGTTAGCTAGCTATAATTAATAGAGAGAAGTGTCCTCTCTTACGTCCGTGCTTGGTCGACGCTATGTACTATACATACGTATAGAGAGGACTAGACATGCTAGTTAGCTAGTAAGCAAACGAAGGAAACAGAAGATCGTCATGAACATATATGCATACAGAGAGAAGTGATATCGACCACCTCTCCTTCTTCGAGAGATTGGTCGAACAACAAGTTCTCGTATATCTATCCGACACTACCGGCTACATATATACAATAATTATCTCTTACAAATATAATCATACGGACTCATGGTCCACATAGTATTCTCCGTCTTCAGCGATCACGTGGTCAAGAAAGAATGCCGCCAATTCCTCTTGAATTTCTCGCATGCGAGCTGGTGCTAGGAGTTCATCCCGCTTCCAAAATATCTAATTTGAAGAAGGGGGTCAATACATATATATATATGAATGAATGAAACTCAATACAAATGATGGTAATAAAATAAAATTGTGAATGTTGTTATTTACGTACTTCATATTGTTCGTCAGAGTACCCGCCCCGCTCACAGGTCGTGTGGCGGATGGACTCGCAGACGTAGTATCCACAGAAATCATTCCCTTTTTCCTGCCACAACCACTTTACAAGAAATAGAGGTCAATCAAACTGATAAGCAAGAATGCTAAATGGTATTGATGAAACTAGCGCTTGAATCACTAGGAGATGCGTGGAACATGCTACTATAGTACGTACTTTCGGGTGTCTAAATTCCAGCTCCTTCGGCAGTCCCGGAACTGTTCTGGTGAATTTTCTCCAAACCCTGCCGGACAAAGAAAACAATTACTTGATATCAGGAAATGAACAAAGTTGCTGATATGGTGGATAATGATCGATTTAACTTACTTCTTGAGGATTTCAGTCATGTCCGCATACTCCTGGGGATCTTTTCGTTTAGAGTACAAGACGGTTACTACTCCCTGCTCAAGCCTAATCTCTAGGAGAATATAGTGGAAACTGCACACGCATGCATAACTCATCAATTACATCACTATAACCTGGACTAATATATAAGGGAAACCGAATATGCACAAGACAGTAACACTCACTTGAAGTTGTAAGGAAAGAGTATTATATCTTTGTTTTCATTTTTTTTGAATGATCGTAGCAAGTTGGCCTCGGTATCTCCGGGACGATGTTGAACCTCAGTTGCATCTATGAGATATGTGTTAATGAACCCAATATCACCGATTTGTCTTTTCTTCAATTCGGCGATCTTCATTCTGCATAATATAGTGAGGATAATTATAAATACATGCAATGAAAGAGATGAGCTATATAGAGAGACTTAATGACAGAAGTAGTAGTACTTACAGACAGTAGCAGGTGATCGTTGTTTTATCGAGGGCCAATTGATTGAAAAACTGATAGAACTCCTCAAATGGAATAGGCAACAGTTCAATTCCAACGAGGTCATGCTCCGGTTTAACTCTCGCATACAAAGTACTCCTCCCCCCGGACTCTCTGCAGATTTTCAAGTACCAATCATGTAATCTTCGCATCATCATTGTTAAAGATTTTTCATCTTTGACGAGAGGCTTCCCGTACTCATATCTATGTATCTGCACCTCCATGGTATCATAATGTACATCGTCGGGCAGGCAATTGTCAACATTGCCATAACTGGGCACCATCCTCGGATCGACGATGTCGCTAGGCACCTTGAGGGGGGGCACGATTGCTTCGCTTGTTCGCCGAGCTGGGCAATTTGTTTCCCAGCTGCTCGTCGTTCTTTCAGCCTTTGATCACTGACTGTACTTCCCGACCGCTCCGCTTCGGCCCATGTCTTTGCAATAATGCGCTCGTAGTTGCCTTTCGGCGGAGACTTGGGTAGTTTTGCCAGGGCAGCCAGAGTGCGCTTCACTTTCACCGGATCTACCTTCTCCTCCGGAGGTGGATGTCTATTTGCTCTCAACCCTTGAAACCAGTCATCCACTTCGGTTCGCGCGATCTCGGCGTTCTCCTCCGGGGTCCTCTCATATGGTAACTTCTCTGGAGTCTTCAGAGAAGGACCGAATCTGTATGTCCTCCTGCCTCTGGTTGTACTGCTAGACGCCGACCGAGCAGACGGAGCGGTTGTCTTCTTTACTTGCTTACGAGGCGGAGGAGAAGGACTACGACGCGTCGGAGCAGCTGGAGCGGCGGCAGGTCTCTTCTGCCCTTGCTGACGAGGCGGAGAAGGAGGAGGCTGGCTGCTCGGGCGCGTCGGCGCAGGCGGAGAAGGAGGTGGAGTGCCGCCACGCGCCGGAGAAGGAGCCGGCCGAGGGCCCTGATCGTCACTCGCCAGAGGAGGAGGCGGTGGAGGAGGCGGAGTGCCCTGACTCGCCAGAGGAGGAGGAGGAGGCGGAGGCGTCCAGTTCGGAAGGTTGATGAGCTCCTTCCGCCATAGGCATGGAGTCTTCAGAGCAGACCCCAGCCGAGTCTCCCCTTCACCGGTAGGGTGGTCAAGCTGGAGGTCCTCAAATCCCTCCGTTATTTCATCCACCATCACCCTAGCATATCCTTCTAGAATCGGCCGGCAGTGAAAAGTTGCGCCGGGTTCAGTAGGATAAACAGAGCCAACAGCCGCCTTGACCTTCAAATTCATCCATTGCGTCATAAGGTGGCAATTTTGAGACTCCGTGATAGCATCCACGGGATAGCTGGCAGGAGCCATCAAGGCATGCTCCGGCTGAAGCAGCTCGGTGGAAGCCACGCTGCTTCTGCGCTGAGATGGCGGGGTAGCTTCGGGGGAGGCTTCGGCAGTACATTTGTTGCGATTTGCTTCTCGTTCCTCTATCGCGTCTACCCTTGCTTGCAGCGCCTGCATTTGGGTCTGCTGCACTTTTTTCCTCCTCTCATGGGATTTGTAACCGCCTACATCCGGAAACCCAACCTTCCACGGAATGGAGCCTGGCGTGCCTCGTGTCCGTCCAGGGTGCTCAGGATTCCCGAGGGCCATTGTGAGCTCGTCGTTCTCTTTGTCTGGAAAGAACTTCCCTTGCTGCGCTGCTTCGATATACTGCTTAAGCTTCCTGACTGGTATGTCCATTTGATCGTTCGTCCAAATGCACTTCCCTGTTACAGGGTCCAAGGTTCCGCCAGCCCCGAAGAACCAAGTCCAGCAATGGTCTGGCCAGCTAATTGTCTCTGGTTCGATCCCTTTATCAACCAGATCATTCTCAGTCTTGGCCCACTTAGGCCGGGCTACGAGGTAGCCACCTGACCCCGTGCGATGGTGAAGCATCTTCTTCGCAGCATTTTGCTTGTTTGTCGCCGACATCTTCTTACTCTTTTCCGATGTCTTGTGGGCCACAAATGCGGGCCAGTGATCTCTGATCTTCTCATATCTGCCCTTGAATTCTGGTGTCTCATTATTTTCGACAAACTTATTCAGCTCTTTCTTCCACCTCCTGAATAGTTCTGCCATCCTCTTAAGAGCAAAAGACTTGATTAATTTCTCTTTAACTGGGTTCTCTGGATTATCCTCTGGCGGTAGGGTGAAATTTGACTTCAGCTCAGTCCAAAGATCATTTTTCTGCATATCATTGACATAAGACACCTCAGGGTCTTCTGTAGCCGGCTTAAACCATTGCTGGATGCTTATCGGGATCTTGTCCCTAACCAGAACCCCGCACTGAGCAACAAATGCGCTCTTTGTCCGGAGGGGTTCAATCGGTTGGCCGTCGGGCGCGATTGCTATGATCTCAAACTTTTCATCCGAGCTCAACTTTTTCTTAGGGCCTCGTCTCTTTACCGAAGTTGTGCTCGATCCGGAGGGCTAGAAAAAAGAACAAAGACTTAATTAATATATGTACATACCAAAACAATGAATGCATCAATCAGCTAGTCAGCACAGGCTTAACTAATATATATACCTGGCCGGACTCGGTTCGGTCACCGGAGCCGTCATCACGGTCTCCTTCTTGCACCGGCATTGGGTCACCGGAGCCGTCCTCATGTTCTTCTTCTTGCACCGGCATTAGGTCACCGTAGCCAGCTTGTTCACCCTCTCCTTCCAGACCATCGGTTTCGTTGAGAAACAACGAGACGGCATCACTTCCTTCTGCGATTATGTCCCTCAACAACGCTTCTTTTGCTTCGTCTAGGGAGGTGTCCATAGTTTCTACAAATATTTACAACATGGCAATTATTATTCAAACATGACAGATGGATATATTAGTGCCAAACGTAGAACTAGCTACCTAATCATAGTAAGCTATCGGGAGGGGGTATATATCGACAACGACGACACTACATCTATGTCCCTCGACGACCCTCGTTCCCGATAAAAAAAAGAGGAAGAAGAAGAAAAAAAAGAAGAGAAGAAAGAATAGAGGAGAAGAACTCCTCTATTCTTTCTTCTCCTCTTTTTTTTTCTTCTTCCTCTTCTTTTTTTATCCTCTTCTTCCTCTCATGTTTGAGAGCATCGCCGAGGGGTCGGGAGGTTTCCTAGTGTCAAAGGATTCAACAAAACCATGTCTTCATCATTAGGCGAAAGTAACATGTGCATGATGGTACGAAGCTCTCCAAAGTTATTTTGGAACGGAGTCCTAGATAGGATAATTCACTTTTTGGTACAAAGTTCAGCAAGAACCTTCCAAATATCGTTATTTGGAAGGCTTGCTGAAATTCATACAAGAAGGCAAATTATCCTATCCGGGACACCATTCCAAAATAATTTTGGAGGACTTCGTCATGCCCTGGTTACTTTTGGCTAATGATGAAGCCATGGATTTCTTCAATACTTTGACACTAGGAAACCTCTCTCGACCCCTCGGCGATCCTCGACCCCTCGAACCCTCGACGACCCTGGAACCCTCGACCCCTCGGCTATCCTCTTCTTCCTCTCATGTTCGAGAGGATCACCGAGGGGTCGGGAGGTTGCGTAGTGTCAAAGGATTCAACAAAACTATGTCTTCATCATTAGGCAAAAGTAACATGTCCATGATGGTACGAATCTCTCCAAAGTTATTTTGGAACGGAGTCCTAGATAGGATAATTTGCTTTTTGCTACAAAGTTCAGCAAAAACCTTCCAAATATCATTATTTGGAAGGCCTTTGCTGAAATTCATATAAAAAGGCAAATTATCCTATCTGGGACACCATTCCAAAATAATTTTGGAGGACTTCGTCATGCCCTGGTTACTTCCGGCTAATGATGAAGCCATGGATTTCTTCAATACTTTGACACTAGGAAACCTCTCTCGACCCCTCAGCGATCCTCGACCCCTCGAACCCTCGACGACCCTGGAACCCTCGACCCCTAGACGACCCTGGAACCCTCGACCCTCGACCCTATAGAACCCTCGAACCCTCGACCCTGAAACCCTCGACCCTTGACCCCTTAACGACCCTCGACCCTCTACCCTAGTTCCCGACCCTCGACCCCTCGGCGATCCTCGACACCCTGGTTCTCGATAAAAATTAAGAAGAAGAAGAAGAAGAAGAAGAAGAAGAAGAAAGAGGAGAAGAAGAAAGGAATAGCTAGAGGAGAAGATCGAAGAAAAAAAAGAAGAAGAAAAAGAGGAGAAGAAGAAAGAATAGTGGAGAAGAAGAAAAAATAGAATATATTCTATTTTCTCTTCTTCTCCACTATTCCTTTCTTCTTCTCCTCTTCTTTTTCTTCTTTTTTCTTCTTCTTATTTATTTCTCCTCTTCTTCCTCTCCTCTTCTTCTTCTTATTTAGTTCTCTCGACCCCTCGTCCCTCTCTCGACCCCTCGACGACCCTCGTCCCTGATAACATTTTTTTCTCCCCTCGACACCTCTCGACCTCTCGTCCCACTCTCGACCCCTCATCATCATCTATCACCCCCTCGTTTTCTTTAGCATATATCCACGAACAAAATAGAGGAGAAGATCTAAGAAAAAAAGAAGTCTTCCTCTTCTTATTTTCCTTTTTCCACTCCTTCCTTTTCTTCTTCTTCTTCTTCCTTCTTCCTTCTTCCTCTTTTCTTCCTTTTCCTTATTTTACTTTTTCCTCTACACTAACCTAATTAAAATGCACTAACCTAAAATCGATATCTACTAACAAACTAAATAAAAAATTAATACATATATGAAAAAACATATATAAACAAAAAAATGCTATGAACATTATATTCATACATACATATATAGCCACATCCATTCATCATATAGCTATAAACAAAAAAATTAATACATATATGAAAAAACATATATAAAAAAATGCTATGAACAGAGCCTCGACGGCGGCGGCTCACAACGGGGGCGGCCGGCGAGGGTGGCGGCGATGGCGTCGGCGACGACCATGGCGTTGGCGGGGGTGGGCGGCGGGCGGCGTCGGGGCAGCGCCTGGCGGCGACGGGGCAAGGGCGA
>NC_041386.1:636763939-636818678 GCF_002162155.2 Triticum dicoccoides
AGCAAGAGCATTGGTCCCGGTTGGTGAAACCAACCAGGACTAATGCACCCCTTTAGTCCCGGTTGGTGCCACCAACCGGGACCAAAGGGCTCTTTTCAGCAGCCCAAAGGGCGGGAAGCGGCGGCCTTTGGTCCCGGTTGGTGGCACCAACCGGGACTAAAGGGGGCATTAGTCCCGGTCGGAGCACCAACCGGGACTAATGTTGCCCTTTAGCCCCGGTTGGTGCCACCAACCGGGACCAAAGGCCTGTGCTGCCCCGAACCCAAATATTTAGTCCCATCTCGCTAGTTGAGAGGGAGGCGCACCTGTTTATAAGGTGCGGTGCACCTTCCCTCTCGAGCTCCTCTCTAAAGCAGGCTTTCGGGCCTGACACTGCAATCTGTGCCTGTGGGCCTACTGGGCCTCCCGCGGGCCTGAATCCTGGCCCATGGTAGGGTTTCTAGTCGTATTCAGGCCGTGGGGGCCCAGTAGGTGGCACTTTTTTTGTTTTTTTGTTTTTTTTGTTTCTACTTAGAACTAAATACTTATAATTTTGTAGTGATTTCTTTTTTATTTTAGGTCACAAAAATTATAAACTTTCTGTTAGTGCCATTAGTTTTAAAATTTGAATAGTTTAAATTTGATTTTTTTAAATTTATGTGAATCACTAGTTTATGAATAACTTTACTATAAAAATTGATTTTTGAGTCAATCTTTTTCCTGCTATTTAATATTACTGTGTTTTATCATTATACTCAATTTGGTAATTTTAGTTAGTCATAACAAATATTATAGGGGTAAGCCCTATTTTTTTCCAGTTTTTTTGTTTTGTTTTCTGCATTATTTATTTCCTTTTGTTTTTTGCTTTATTTTTTAATTCTTTTTGCTTTTAGTTTTAGAAAAATTATAAACTTTCTGTTAGTGCCATTAGTTTTCAAATTTGAAAACACTTTTTTATTTTTTTTATTTTCTTTGTTGCTTTATTTATTCTATTTTGTTTCTACTTACAATAAAATACTTATTGTTGCTATTTTTATTTGTTTTCTAGTTTTTTTGTTTTGTTTTCTGTATTATTTATTTTCTTTTGTTTTTTTCTTTATTTTTTAATTCTTTTTGCTTTTAGGTCAGCAAAATTATAAACTTTCTGTTAGTGCCATTAGTTTTAGAAAAAATATAAACTTTCTGTTAGTGCCATTAGTTTTCAAATTTGAATAGTTAAAATTTGAACATAGATGAACCTATAGAGAAAATTCGACCTAAATTCATAGTTTTCAAATGAACTCTGAAAAAGTTGGCATAGCATACTCGTCTGTTACAAATTTGGCATGGTATCATCATAATAGTTGCGGGAGAAAGTCTTCACTTTTTCTTTGCTTGTGTCATTTGCTTATTGTGCCGTAACCATGGATAATCTTCATTGTTTATCAGGATGCTTGGGTCAGCCTTGACATTGAAGAGAGGAATTTCATGAAACTTTTCATAATCTTGAGACATGTCTGTCTTGCCGTCCACTCCCAGGATGTCCCTTTTTCCTGAAAGAACTATGTGGCTCTTTGGCTCATCCTATGATGTATTCGCTTCCTTATCTTTTCTTTTTCTCGGTTTGGTAGACATGTCCTTCACATAGATAACCTGTGCCACATCATTGGCTAGGACGAACGGTTCGTCAGTGTACCCAAGATTTTTCGAATCCACTGTTGTCATTCCGTACTGTGGGTCTACCTGTACCCCGCCGCCTAACAGATTGACCCATTTGCACTTAAACAAAGGGACCTTAAAATCAGGTCTGTAGTCAAGTTCCCATATGTCCACTATGTAACCATAATATGTATCCTTTCCGCTCTCGGTTGCTGCATCATAGCGGACACCGCTGTTTTGGTTGGTGCTCTTTTGATCTTGGGCGATCGTGTAAAATGTATTCCCATTTATCTCGTATCCTTTGTAAGTCAATACAGTCAAAGATGGTCCCCTGGACAACAAGTACAACTCATCACAAACAGTGTTGTCACCTCTGAGACGTGTTTCCAACCAACTGCTGAAAGTCCTCATGTGTTCACATGTAATCCAGTCGTCGCACTGCTCCGGGTGTTTGGAGCGCAGATTGTTCTTGTGTTCATCGACATACGGGGTCACCAAGGTAGAGTTCTGTAGAACTTGTAGTGTGCTTGAGACCAAGAATATCCGTCCCTGCATATTATTGAGTCTCTTCCAAGAGTGCCTTTTCCAGTCAGTCTCCCCTCATACCGCGATTTAGGGAGACCTATCTTGTTAAGGCCAGGAATGAAGTCAACACAAAACCCGATAACATCCTCTGTTTGATGGCCCATGGAGATGCTTCCTTCTGGCCTAGCGCGATTACGACATATTTCTTTAGGACTCCCATGACCCTCTCAAAGGGGAATATATTGTGTAGAAATACGGGCCCCAGGATGACAATCTCGTCGACTAGATGAACTAGGACGTGTGTCATGATATTGAAGAAGGATGGTGGGAACACCAACTCGAAACTGACAAGACATTGCGCCACATCACTCCTTAGCCTTGGTACGATTTCTGAATCGATCACCTTCTGAGAGATTGCATTGAGGAATGCACATAGCTTCACAATGGCTAATCGGACGTTTTCCGGTAGAAGCCCCCTCAATGCAACCGGAAGCAGTTGCGTCATAATCACGTGGCAGTCATGAGACTTTAGGTTCTGAAACTTTTTCTCTGGCATATTTATTATTCCCTTTATATTCGACGAGAAGCCAGTCATGACCTTCATACTGAGCAGGCATTCAAAGAAGATTTCTTTCTCTTCTTTCGTAAGAGTGTAGCTGGCAGGACCTTTATACTGCTTCGGAGGCATGCCGTCTTTTTCGTGCAAACGTTGCAGGTCCTCTCGTGCCTCAGGTGTATCTTTTGTCTTCCCATACACGCCCAAGAAGCCTAGCAGGTTCACGCAAAGGTTCTTCGTCACGTGCATCACGTCGATTGAGGAGCGGACCTCTAGGTCTTTCCAGTAGGGTAGGTCCCAAAATATAGATTTCTTCTTTCACATGGGTGTGTGTCCCTCAGCGTCATTCGGAACAGCTAGTCCACCGGGATCCTTTCCAAAGATTACGTAGTGTAAATCATTGACCATAGCAAGCACGTGATCACCGGTGCGCATGGCGGGCTTCTTCCGGTGATCTGCCTCACCTTTGAAATGCTTGCCTTTCTTTCGACATTGATGGTTGGTCGGAAGAAATTGACGATGGCCCAGGTACACATTCTTCCTACATTTGTCCAGGTATATACTTTCAGTGTCATCTAAACAGTGCGTGCATGCGTGGTATCCTTTGTTTGTCTGTCGTGAAAGGTTACTGAGAGCGGGCCAATCATTGATGGTCACGAACAGCAACGCCTTAAGGTTAAATTCCTCCTATCTGTGCTCATCCCACGTACGTACACCGTTTTCATTCCACAGCTGTAAAAGTTCTTCAACTAATGGCCTTAGGTACACATCAATTTCGTTGCCGGGTTGCTTAGGGCCTTGCATGATAACTGGCATCATAATGAACTTCCGCTTCATGCACATCCAAGGAGGAAGGTTATACATACATAGAGTCACGGGCCAGGTGCTGTGATTGCTGCTCTGCTCCCCGAAAGGATTAATGCCATCCGCGCTTAAAGCAAACCATACATTCCTTGGGTCCTTTGCAAACTCATCCCAGTACTTTCTCTCGATTTTTCTCCACTGCGACCCGTCAGCGGGTGCTCTCAACTTCCCATCTTTCTTTCGGTTCTCACTGTGCCATCGCATCAACTTGGCATGCTCTTCGTTTTTGAACAGACGTTTCAACCGTGGTATTATAGGAGCATACCCCATCACCTTCGCAGGAACCCTCTTCCTGGGGGGCTCGCCGTCAACATCACCAAGGTCATCTCGTCTGATCTTATACCGCAATGCACCGCATACCGGGCATGCGTTCAGATCCTTGTATGCACCGCGGTAGAGGATGCAGTCATTAGGGCATGCATGTATCTTCTCCACCTCCAATCCTAGAGGGTATACGACCTTCTTTGCTGCGTATGTACTGTCGGGCAATTCGTTATCCTTTGGAAGCTTCTTCTTCAATATTTTCAGTAGCTTCTCAAATCCTTTGTCAGCCACAGCATTCTCTGCCTTCCACTGCAGCAATTCCAGTACGATACCGAGCTTTTGTTGCCATCTTCGCAATTGGGGTATAACCCTTTTTGTGATCCTCTAACATGCGATCGAACTTCAGCTTCTCCTTTTGACTAATGCATTGCGTCCTTGCATCGACAATGACCCGGCGGAGATCATCATCATCGGGCACATCGTCTGGTTCCTCTTGATCTTCAGATGCTTCACCCGTTGCAGCATCATTGGGCACATCGTCTGGTTCCTCTTGATCTTCACCAGCTCCCCCCGTTGCAGCATCACCGTATTCAGGGGGCACATAGTTGTCATCGTAGTCTTCTTCTTCGTCGTCTTCCATCATAACCCCTATTTCTCTGTGCCTCGTCCAAACATTATAGTGTGGCATGAAACCCTTGTAAAGCAGGTGGGAGTGAAGGATTTTCCGGTTAGAGTAAGACCCCGTATTCCCACATTCAGTGCATGGACAACACATAAAACCATTCTGCTTGTTTGCCTCAGCCGCATCGAGAAACTCATGCACGCCCTTAATGTACTCGCGGGTGTGTCTGTCACCGTACATCCATTGCCGGTTCATCTGCGTGCATTATATATAATTAAGTGTCCAAATTAATAGAAGTTCATCATCACATTAAAACCAAAGTGCATACATAGTTCTCATCTAACAACATATAGCTCTCCAGAGCATCTAATTAATTAAACCATACATTGAAACTATGTAAAACATTTCAATGCGAAAACAAATGCGATCATAATCGCAACCAAGGTAACAATTTGATCCAACGACATAATGATACCAAGCCTCGGTATGAATGGCATATTTTCTAATCTTTCTAATCTTCAAGCGCATTGCATCCATCTTGATCTTGTGATCATCGACGACATCCGCAACATGCAACTCCAATATCATCTTCTCCTCCTAATTTTTTTTATTTTTTCCTTCAACAAATTGTTTTCTTCTTCAACTAAATTTAACCTCTCGACAATAGGGTCGGTTGGCATTTCCAATTCACATACATCCTAGATAAATAAAATCTATGTCACGTTGGTCGGCATAATTTTCATAAACAATAAATGAACCAGTTATAAAGATAATATACATACCACATCCGAATCATAGACAGGACGAGGGCCGACGGGGGCGGATACCAAAACCATCGCACTATATAAGATGCAATAATAAATGTAAGAAAATGATACAAGTATCTATCTAAACATACAAGTAAGAATATTTTTCCTTTCAGAAAGAAGATAAGAACAAGAGGCTCACCACGGTGGTGTCGGTGATGAGATCGGCGCGGGTGATCGACGAAAGTGAAGACGGGGACGGGGCGTGACGGACCGCTAAATCTAGACAAATCTCGAGGAAAATGGAGCTTGGAGGTCGAGCTTCGAGAGGAGAAAGCTTAAGTAGTGTGGCTCGGGCATTCCATCGAACACCTCATGTGCATAGGAGGTGAGCTAGAGCACCACAAAGCCCTCTCCCCCTCGGCCAAAAAAAACAGAGCACTGTGCTCTGCTCTTGCGCGAGGGGGTATATATAGGCACCTCATTGGTCCCAGTTGGTGACATGAGCCAGGACTAAAGGGGAGCCTTTGGTCCCGGTTCAAGCCACCAACCGGGACCAATGGTGGTGGGCCAGGAGCGAGGCCCATTGGTCCCGGTTCATCCCACCAACCGGGACCAAAAGGTCCAGATGAACCGGGACCAATGGCCCACATGGCCCGGCCGGCCCCTGGGCTCACGAACCGGGACCAATGCCCATATTAGTCCCGGTTCTAGACTGAACCGGGACTAATGGGCTGACCCGGCCTGGACCAAAGCCTTGTTTTCTACTAGTGTAGCTTCTAGGGTTTAGCCTCTCTGATCTCGTGGTAGATCTACTCTTGTACTACCCATATCATCAATATTAATCAAGCAGGACGTAGGGTTTTACCTCCATCAAGAGGGCCCGAACCTGGGTAAAACATCGTGTCCCCTGCCTCCTGTTACCATCCGGCCTAGACGCACAGGTCGGGACCCCCTACCCGAGATTCGCCGGTTTTGACACCGACAACCCCACTGCCACGGGAGGGTAGGACAAAAGATGGCATGCAAGTTCTTTTCCATAAGCACGTATGACTATGTTCGGAATACATGCCTAAATTATATCAATGAACTGGAGCTAGTTCTGTGTCACCCTAGGTTATGACTGTTACATGATGAACCGCATCCGGCATAATTCTCCATCACCGATCCATTGGCTACGAGCTTTCCATATATTGTTCTCCACTTATTTACTTTTCCGTTGCTATTGATATCATCACTACAAAATACCAAAAACATTACTTTTACTACTGTTACCTTTTGCTACCGTTACCACTACTATCATATTACTTTGCTACTAAACACTTTGTTGCAGATATTAAGTTTCCAGGTGTGGTTGAATTGACAACTCAGCTACTAATACTTGAGAATATTCTTTGGCTCCCCTTGTGTCGAATCAATAAATTTGGGTTGAATACTCTACCCTCGAAAACTGTTGCGATCCCCTATACTTGTGAGTTATCAAGACTATTTTCTGGCGCCGTTGCCGAGGAGCATAGCTCTATTCTTTGAGTCACTTGGGATATATATCTGCTTATCATTATGAAGAACTTGAGAGATCCAAAAACCAAGATCTATCCCTCAACTATGAGGGGAGGTAAGGAACTACCATCTAGCTCTGCACTTGATTCGCCTTCTGTTTTGAGTAAGCTTGCGACACCTAAACCTGCTTCTGCTATTCATTCTGATATGTCGCATGTTATTGATGATGCCACTTCTGCTATGCATGATACTTATGATGAAACTACCTCTATGCCTGATACTACTGTGCCACTTAGTGATTTTCTTGATGAACAACTTGCTAGGGCTAGAGAGATTGAAAATATTGAATCTGATGATACTGATGAAAGTGATGATGAAGAATCACTTGTTATTCCTAAGGGTTATGTTTTTGATCAAGAAGCTTCTTTAGCTATTTTAGCTTGCAAAAATAGAAATGAAATCAAAAGGTTATTAGATAAATGGAGTAAGCAATTTCTAAATGCTAGAATGAAACCTGACCCTGCTTTTGCTACTTCACCTATCTTTGTTACTGATAAGGAATATGAATTCTCTGTTGATCCTGATATAATTACTTTGGTTGAATCTGATCCTTTTCATGGTTATGTCAGGACCCCGATTCTAAGTCACACCGATCTAGCATGTAACACCTCATATCACTTTGCGGCCTCACGCACGGTATTCCCACAGGTGTCGCCTTACCATGGTCCGGGACCGTTTGCGCCTTTTGGCTCACGTATATGATAGTGTCGCTAGCATCCATATGACAGAGAACCCGGGCCGACATGACTAGTCGTGAACCCGAAGTGGCACTGACTTACGGGGACAGGCATACATGAAACAACATCGAGCATGTCGGTCAGCAGCGTGTGAATCCGGGCTGTAGCAACTAGGCTAAATGGACTCCGGAAATCCGGGCTGTAGCAGGCTAGGTAGGATTCCGGATGTCACCGCATGACATTTCCCCGAAGGGACAGACACAGGAACAAAGTGAATCACATGCCGGCCAGTCTAAGTGTTCCGGACCAGTAGTGCTGGGCTAGCAGGACTCCGGTGAACCGGGCTGTAGCGGACTACCATGGCTCGATGGAAGCACTAGACTACATTTTCCCATAAGAGAGGCTACCAAGGATAGACAACTAGGTTGTCGGATCCCACACATAGCAATACACGTTACACGTACGCATAACATGCAAGTATGTGTTGTACAACATGGCATCACAACATAACGCAAACTCATAAATATAAAGGCCCAGAAGGGCCACATAGCATTTAATACAAACAAGGGTCTCATGACCCATCATTCAGAGCAAACAAGCAACAAGCGGAAGCATTACATGTCTGAGTACAGATGGCTACAGATGAAAAAGGCTGAAGAGCCTGACTATCTACAACATCCGATCAAGATCGTAGCTGAGGTACAAGCTACTAGTCGAAGTCCACGTAAACTAGTAAGACCGAAGTCTCCGCTGCAAGAACATTAATAAAGCAACATGAGTACAAAGGTACTCAGCAAGACTTACATCAAATCCTATCATACATGCATTTGTATCAAGAAGGTAATGTGGAGTTTAGTTGCAGCAAGCTAGCTTTGACTCAGTGGCTATCCTGTACTATGACTGCTCGTAACTCTTTTGAGGTGGCGCACACGAGTCCACTAATCACCACATCAATACTGTACTATGGATTCATTTCTGTCTCCCTATGAGAAGGCCATCCATAGCACTCACACTTGTCTTGAGCATTTTAGAGTATCCAGTTTAAGTTGTCTATGTACCACGTAAGCATCCAAGAAGTCCATAACCGCGAACCCGGCTATTCGAATAGATCATGTTAACCCTGCAGGGGTGTACTTCTTCACACACACTCTCGCCACTTTCCGCCATGTACACGTCATGTATATCGGCAACCTTCAAGCGGAAGCCTGGCGAGGGAGTCGGCCACGACCTAACTAACCACACAAGACTCTAGTTCAGGTTTATCGCCTATTCGGGTTCCATCCGCAAGGAGATCCAGCCGGGGGGTCGCCCACGGCCCCAAACGATGTGTGCAGGGTTCCCAAGCCCACCTCGCCGGATGGATCTACACTTGGTACACCGTGCCACTTGTGCCTAGTCTGTCCCAAGCCCACCTGGCCGGGTGCCACTTGGTAGACTACTAACACTACCAACAAACACCGGAAACTATTTCAACTCCTGGACAGAGACCAAGTCGGTTAATAAGTCGAGAGGGGTCGAGTTACCGGAACCCAATGTGTGGTAGTATCTAGTCATTGGATAACATACACATAACTCGGTGCTTAAGGACGGTTCCAGTGAGACAACCCACCATGTACTCCTACATGGCCTCTCACCACTACCTTTACCAAATCGTGTTCACACACTTAACTCTCAGCACCAGAACATATCATAACACTCCAATTCATTCCCAATGAATCAGACCTGACACAACTCTAAGCAATAGCAGGCATGGCATGGTAGGAACACAACATGGCTCAATCAACTCCTACACATGCTAGTGGGTTTCAACTATTTATTGTGGCAATGACAGGTCATGCAGAGGAATGGGTTCAACTACCGCAGCATAAAGTAGCAGTTGAATCACTGTTGTCCTAATGCAATAAAAGATAGCAGGAGCGAGAGAGTGGGATTGTATCGGAATGAACAAGGGGGGTTTGCTTGCCTGGTAGATCAACAGGGGGCACTGCTCCACAGACAGGTACTCTCGAACACTCTTCGGAGCAGGACCTATCGAGAAGAACGGTGCCGACAATCAATACACAAGCATATGCAACAATATGATGCATGATCATGGCATGTAGATGTGATGTTGTTTGAGCTAATGCAGCTAGCATTCATTTGGATGAAATCCATTTGAACCAAGAATTCAAATGCAACTCCAAGTTAAGTCTTTATAAATGTCATTTATATGTTATCACCTATACAGCAAGTATAAGTTGGTTTATCATGCATGAAACTGGTACAGATGGATAGATTGAATTTTTCTAATAATTTTTCATATATAAATTATTTCAATCTGAGCTACGATTGAATTTCTATGAATTTTAGAAGTTTATATCATTTTCTGGATTTTCCTCATTTATTTTAATACCAGAAAATGATATATTGCGTCAGCACTGCGTCATGCTTGCGTCAGCAAGTCAACAGCGCTAACTGGGTCAAACCTGACGCGTGGGGTCCATACGTCGGTGTCATAGTTAATTAACAGAGGTTAATTAATCACCCTAACTAAAAATTAGTCAGGGCCGGGCCCCACCTGTCATTGACCCACACGGGTCAAATCTGGGTCAACTGGGGGGTCAAACCCGGTCAACCCGTTGGCGTTTAGCCGCCGGTGAGGCCGAACGTGGCGGAGGGCTTGGGATCGTCGCTCCGGCGACCATTTAGGCGGCGGAGACCACCTACGCGAAGCCCAGGCTCGCGCGCATCCAGTGGGACACGCCGGAGGCCGTGGGATGGTCGGAGCTCGTCGAAGCAGAGCTCGCGGCGGCGGCCGGAGTTCAGTGGCGTGCGGTTTTGATAGTACGGGGCACGGCAGGGGCTGTGAGCGGGTGCGTTTGGCTCCTGGGGCTGCAATGAATTCAGTGACGTGCTCGGGAGCGAGCTGTGGTGGCTCTGGCCACGGCGGCGACATGATCGGCGGCAAGGAGCTACGGCCATGGCGGGGAACGGAGCTGGAGCGTGCAAAAACAAGGGGGGAATAGGGGTTCGGTAGAGGAGCTCACGGCGAGGCCTTCGGTGATCTCAGCGCGCTCGGGGACGGCTTGGAGGCGACGGAATGTCGGTGGCGATCTCTGGCGGCCGATGATGAAGACGACGGTGGTGACGGCTCCACGGGGCGTCCGGCGATGTGTGGCTTGACGGAGAGGACAAGGACGACGGCGCAGAGCTGTTGGACTTGTCGGAGAGGCGAGGGGGAGGCGGTGGCTGCGGCTACGGTGAACGGCGGCGATGACAGCGTTCGGCCATTCGCGCGAGAGAGCGAGGGAGAGGAGGGGAGGCCACGAGAGAGAGAGAGGTGCAGGGCGGCGCGTGGCGTCGTCCAGGGCATCCAGGGCGACGGGGGAGTGAGGCAGACAGGCAGGAGGTGGCTGGACGCGTGCGTGCGCGCCGCGGGCACACGCCCCTGTCCTCCTGGCGGGAGGTGGAGGACGACTGGCACTGGCCAGTCGGCTGGGCCGGCCTGTTGGGCCACTGGGCTGCCAGGCTGCAGGTAAGCACAGGTAAGCGTTTTTCCATTTTTATTTTCTTTTCTATTTTGTGACATTTGTTTCTGATTTAGTAATAATACTAAATCATTTTATTTTCTTCTGACAATTTTTTTGCAGGGACCTAAGGGGTTATTCCAAAGCCCCTCAGCAAAAATCAGAATTTTTGGACATATATAAAATATATCATATATATATATATCCAAGGCAAATAATTATTGCATTAATTCCAAATGGCCAAAATAAATATTTATGGGCTCCTAAAATTATTGGTTTGAATTTTACCTCTGACCAATATTTTCAGAGAGCAACATGAACATTTTCTTGGACCTTTTTGGAGCAATTTTTATTTGGATCATTTCCAGAAATTAATTCTGAGGGTTTCACAAATCCCCAATTCAAATTTAAATTAAGTTTAAACATGATGCACACATGACTAGCTAGTCTAGGTCATACCAGAACTAGGGATGTGACAACTCGCCCCCACTCGAAAGAATCTCGTCCCGAGATTCAGGAGTCGGCGGAAAGAAAGTGGGATACTTGAGTCGAAGACGAACTTCACGCTCCCAAGTAGCTTCTCTCTCGGAAGGATGAGACCACTAAACCTTGAGAAACTTGATGTTCTGACGTAGGGTAACACGCTCTGCTTCATCAAGAATGCGAACTAGGTACTCTCGGTATGTGAGGTTATCTTGGAGATCAAGCGTTTCGTGGTCCACTCCACAGATGGGATCCGAGAAGCAATGCCTGAGTTGAGAGACGTGGAAGACATCATGAACTTGACAAATATGTGGGGGTAGTTCCAGCTGGTAGGCAACCTCTCCTCGTTTAGCAAGAATGCGAAAAGGACCAATGTAACGAGGAGCCAACTTACCCTTGATACCGAAGCGATGGGTACCCTTTAAAGGGGTCACCCGAAGGTATGCTTTGTCGCCAACCTCATAAGCCACTTCCTTATGACGACGGTCATACTGGCTCTTTTGACGAGATTGGGCTGTTTTCAAATTCTCACGAATGATGCGAACTTGCTCTTCTGCCTCCTAGATCATACCCGGTCCAAAGAATTGTCTTTCACCGGTTTCTGACCAGTTCAAAGGTGTTCGACATCTTCATCCATAGAGAATCTCGAAAGGAGCTTTCTTGAGACTGGATTGATAGCTATTGTTATAAGCAAACTCGGTGAAAGGAAGGCACTTCTCCCAATCCATACCGAATGAGATAACACAAGCTCTAAGCATGTCTTCGAGAATTTGGTTGACCCTTTCCACCTGACCACTTGATTGAGGGTGGAAAGCGGTACTGAAAGAAAGATGGGTGCCCATGGCAGTTTGGAAACTCTCCCAGAAATGAGAAGTGAAAAGACTACCACGGTCTGAATTGATCTCTAGTGGAACACCATGAAGTGAAACTATTCGAGAGAGATATAAGTCAGCGAGCTGACTAGCAGTGATACTCTCTCGAACAGGTAGGAAGTGAGCCACTTTGGAAAGACGATCAATGACTACGAAGATAGCATTATTCCCTTTCTTGGTCCTGGGAAAGCCGGTGATGAAGTCCATACCAACCTTATCCCATTTCCATTCAGGAAAGCTAAAGGCTGAAGGGTGCCAGCAGGCCTCTGATGTTCTGCCTTAACGCGACGACAAACGTCACAGTTAGCAATGAACTCAGCGATTTCTCTCTTCATCCTAGTCCACCAGAACCTCTGGCGTAGGTCCTGATACATCTTAGTACTACCAGGATGAATCGTGAGAGGAGATTCATGTGCCTCCTTAAGGATCAGTTGCCGAAGATGCTCTTTCTTGGGAACCACCAGGCGGTTTCCGAAGAAAACAACACCTCGATCATCTAATGAGAAACTACCAGCAATACCCTTGGCAATGTTTCTCTTGATCCGGGTAATCCCCGTATCATGCTTCTGGGCTTCTATGATATGATCCACAAGAGTAGGTTTCGCCACCAAGGTAGAAAGGAATCCATGAGGAGCAATGTGAAGATTAAGCTTACAGAATTCCTCATGGAGAAGTGGTTGGCCCTGCTGCAACATAAGATTGTTGCAATAGGACTTACGACTTAGCGCATCAGCCATGACATTTCCCTTGCCTAGGGTGTAGGTAATCCCTAAGTCGTAATCTGAGATCAACTCCAACCAACGTCTTTGCCTAAGGTTCAAATTTGGTTGGGTGAAGATATACTTGAGACTCTGGTGGTCGGTGTAAATCTCGCAATGTTTACCAAGAAGGTAATGTCGCCATGTCTTAAGTGCATAGACTATGGCCGCAAGCTCTAGATCATGTGTAGGATAATTCTCCTCATGTGGATGCAACTATCGAGATGCATAGGCAATCACATGGCGATCTTGCATAAGAATGCAACCTAGTCCCTGTCGTGAGGCGTCGCAGTAGATAACAAAGTCTTTAGTGAAATCCGGTGGCACAAGTATGGGAGCGGAAGTCAGGCATCTTTTCAGTTCCTGAAAATTGTACTCACACTGTGGGGACCACTCAAACTTTTTATCTTTCTTGAGAAGTTCCGTGAGAGGTTTGACCACTTTGGAGAAGTTCTCAACGAAGCGGCGATAATAACTGGCTAGACCGAGGAAACTCCTAACTTGTTTAACTGTTTTAGGTGGAGTCCAATCAAGAACGGCCTGAACTCTCTCGGGATTGACAGCAATGCCCTTACCAGAGATCACGTGGCCTAGGTAGGTCACTTCTGGCAACCAAACTTCGCACTTGGAGAACTTGGCATAAAGGCGATGCTCTCTGAGTTTCTCTAACACAAGTCTAAGATGTTCGGCATGTTCTTCCTCGTTCTTCGAGTAAATAAGGATATCATCGAGGTAAACCACGATGAACTTATCTAAGTACTCCATGAAGATCGAGTTCATCAAGCGGGAGAATGTAGCTGGAGCATTGGTTAGACCAAAGGACATGACGGTGTACTCGTACTAGCCATAACGAGTGACAAAAGCCGTTTTAGGAATGTCCCCATTTCTAATCTTGATTTGATGGTAGCCTAACCTCAAATCCATCTTGGAAAAGACTGAGGATCCAGCGAGCTGATCATACAGGTCGTTGATCCTGGGGAGCGGATACTTGTTCTTTATCGTGACCAAATTAATGGGATGATAATCTACAACCATCCGGTCCGTACCATCCTTCTTCTTGACGAAGAGAACGGGGCAAGCCCAAGGAGAAGAACTAGGACGAATGAAACCCTTTTGCAAGGACTCATCAAGTTGTTTCTTTAGCTCGGCTAGCTCTAAGGGTGCCATCTTGTAAGGTCTCCTAGAAATTGGGGTGGTTCCTGGGATAAGATCTATGACAAACTCTACATCTCTGTCAGGTGGAACACCTGGTAGTTCTTCTGGAAAGACATCCGGAAAGTCACGGACTACCGGGATATCCTCAAGGTCTGGAAGAGGGCTGGCATTAAGAGAATAAAGCTGACGCTTTGCAACTCTGGTGGAGATAGTGACTATCTTGCCAGAGGGGTGTGTGAGCTGAACAGACCTGGTGTAACAGTCAATCTTGGCATAATGAGCTTTCATCCAGTCCATACCCAAGATGATGTTAATATCTAAAGACTTAAGGGATATCAAGGAAGCTAGGAATACAAGTTTGTCATCATGTATTTCATTGCCATAACTTATCCTAGAAGTTTGCCACTTGGATCCAGGAGTTTGAATGAGTAGTGGGGAGGGCATATCACAAAATGACATGTCGTGCAAGTAGGCATAACTTTCGGAAATGAAGGAGTGAGATGCTCCAGTATCGAATAGAACCGATGTTGGATGACAGTTGACAAGGAGTGTACCAAGAACGTCATCTGGATCATCATGAGCGTCTTTAGCTGAGACGTGATGCACACGTCCAAGTTCAGTGGGAGCTGACTTGGCACTGATCATCTTGCGTGATGGCTTACTACCACGGCCAACAGACTTCTCGGGCTGGGATGGAGCAACACTGGTCTGAGTGCAAGTACGGGGAATGTGGCCTGGCTCTCCGCACTTGTAACAAATCTTGGAGGTAGGACATGGACCCGCATTGGCAGGCGGTCCACCAATAGGCCTGGGTGGAGCATATGGCTGAACTAGGTGAGGCGCCACATAAGATGGCGTCAGTGTGTAGCCGGGTGAAAGAGCAGAATTCGGAACCCAAATCTGACGCTTATGAGAACTAGAACCGGAGGAAGAATCCAAATCACGGTTGTGCTTACGAGACTCCTCGTAAGTGAGCTGAGCTGTCTCTGTGTTAATGGACTTGTTCACAAGAGCCTGGAATGTATTGCAATGATGCAAGTGGAGATCACGAGCAACTTGGGGTTGACACCCTTCCGGAACCTAGCCTACTTCTTGGCGTCCGTGGACACTTCTTCTGCAGCATAGCGAGCGAGGTTCTCAAACTCTCTACTGTAAGCATCAATAGCCATCGTACCCTGGCTGAAACTACAGAACTCTTCTCTCTTGCGATCGATGAGGGCTTCAGGAATGTGATGCTCGCGAAAAGCCTCAGTGAAATCTTTCCAGGTAGGAATCTGTCTAGCTGGAAGCATAGCCTCATAGTTTTGCCACCAAAGACTAGCAGGACCTTCCAAGTGATATGCAGCATAGGTGACCTTGTCACCTTCA
Organism: Triticum dicoccoides; assembly: GCF_002162155.2. Lineage (NCBI taxonomy): Eukaryota > Viridiplantae > Streptophyta > Magnoliopsida > Poales > Poaceae > Triticum > Triticum dicoccoides. The sequence goes on from NC_041386.1 coordinate 636,779,513, forward strand.
GCTACATTCGCAGAACGCAGCTTGAGAGTGATACTACGGAGCCAGTCATCTGCATCGAGTGGTTCAATGGAATGATGGAAGGTGGGTGGTTTCAGACCAATGAAATCATGGATGGTCGTTGACTCTTTGCACTGGGGTGCGGTGTTCTCCTCGATACGTGCTAACAAGCGGTTAGACTCATGCTTGTTCCTCTCCATCTCTAACATGAACTCTGCCAACGAAGGTTGGTCGGGAGGATCCTCCTCATCCCTACCACCTCTGTGGTTCAGGTAATGAGCAACGGAACTTCGGTTAACTGACGACATCCTGAGAAGCGAAACCAAGGACGAGGTCAACAACTATAGGATGCAACATGTAGCACAAGGAAATTTAGTATCTCTCAAACTCCTAGGACAATTCCGGCGGCATAACGGGAGTAAAATGCTCAAAAAGAGACATTCTGCAAAAAACAAGGTAGCACCACAACTCAACATCATCACTCAAGGTTCTGAGATAGTACTAAACATGCTACACCGGAGGTACTCAAACTGGGATATGACTCTGATCAACCAATCCTAAGAGACTACGGAATAGTAACACGTGATCCTGATAGACGGAAGAGAAAGCCTCGTTCCTTAACCCCGTAGGAAAGATAGGATGACTCGGATCAGAAGGGCATGAGGTATAAGGAGTAAAAAGAGCCTTACGTTCCCTTCCACAATCAATTCCCTTACATAACTAAAGAATTTCTATACTCAACTTCGACCAGGTTGGTTTGGAAATCCTACAGACAGTCAGGCTCTGATACCAAAACTGTCAGGACCCCGATTCTAAGTCACACCGATCTAGCATGTAACACCTCATGTCACTTTGCGGCTGCACGCACGGTATTCCCACGGGTGTCGCCTTACCATGGCCCAGGACCGTTTGCGCCTTATGGCTCACGTATATGATAGTGTCGCTAGCATCCATATGACAGAGAACCCGGGCCGACATGACTAGTCGTGAACCCAAAGTGGCACTGACTTACGGGGACAGGCATACATGAAACAACATCGAGCATGTTGGTCAGCAGCGTGTGAATCTGGGTTGTAGCAACTGGGCTAATAGGACTCCGGAAATCCGGGCTGTAGCAGGCTAGGCAGGACTCCGGATGTCACCGCGTGACATTTCCCCGAAAGGACAGACACAGGAACGAAGTGAATCATATGCCAACCAGTCTAAGTGTTCCAGAGCAGTAGTGCTGGGCTAGCAGGACTCCGGTGAACCGGGCTGTAGCGGACTACCATGGCTCGGTGGAAGCACTAGACTACATTTCCCCATAAGAGAGGCTACCAAGGATAGACAACTAGGTTGTCGGATCCCACACATAGCAATACACGTTACACGTACGCATAACATGCAAGTATGTGTTGTACAACATGGCATCACAACATAACGCAAACTCATATAGATAAAGGCCCAGAAGGGCCACATAGCATTTAATACAAACAAGGGTCTCATGACCCATCATTCAGAGCATACAAACAACAAGCGGAAGCATTACATGTCTGAGTACAGACGTCTACAAATGAAAAAGGCTGAAGAGCCTGACTATCTACAACATCCGATCAAGATCGTAGCTGAGGTACAAGCTACTAGTCGAAGTCCACGTAAACTAGTAAGACCGAAGTCTCTGCTGCAAGAACATAAATAAAGCAACATGAGTACAAAGGTACTCAGCAAGACTTACATCAAATCCTATCATACATGCATTTGTATCAAGAAGGTAATGTGGAGTTTAGTTTCAGCAAGCCAGCTTTGACTCAGTGGCTATCCTGTACTATGACTGCTCGTAACTCTTTTGAGGTGGCGCACACGAGTCCACTAATCACCACATCAATACTGTACTATGGATTCATTTCCGTCTCCCTATGAGAAGGCCATCCATAGCACTCACACTTGTCTTGAGCATTTTAGAGTATCCAGTTTAAGTTGTCTATGTACCACGTATGCATCCAAGAAGTCCATAACCGCGGACCTGGCTATTCGAATAGATCATGTTAACCCTGCAGGGGTGTACTTCTTCACACACACTCTCTCCACTCTCCGCCATGTACACGCCATGTATCTCGGCAACCTTCAAGTGGAAGCCTAGCGAGGGAGTCGGCCACGACCTAACTAACCACAAGACTCTAGTCCAGGTTTATCGCCTATTCGGGTTCCATCCGCAAGGAGATCCGGCCGGGGTGTCGCTCACGGCCCCAAACGATGTGTGCAGGGTTCCCAAGCCCACCTCGCCGGATGGATCTACGCTTGGTACACCATGCCACTTGTGCCTAGTCTGTCCCAAGCCCACCTGGCCGGGTGCCACTTGGTAGACTACTAACACTACCTACAAACACCAGAAACTATTTCAACTCCTGGACAGAGACCAAGTCGGTTAATAAGTCGAGAGGGGTCGAGTTACCGGAACCCAATGTGTGGTAGTATCTAGTCATTGGACAATATACATAGAACTCAGTGCTTAAGGACGGTTCCAGTGAGACAACCCACCATGTACTCCTACATGGCCTCTCACCGCTACCTTTACCAAATCGTGTTCACACACTTAACTCTCAGCACCAGAACATATCGTAACACTCCAATTCATTCCCAATGAATCAGACCTGACACAACTCTAAGCAATAGCAGGCATGGCATGGTAGGAACACAACATGGCTCAATCAACTCCTACACATGCTAGTGGGTTTCAACTATTTACTTTGGCAATGACAGGTCATGCAGAGGAATGGGTTCAACTACCGCAGCATAAAGTAGTAGTTGAATCATTGTTGTCCTAATGCAATAAAAGAGAGCAGGAGCGAGAGAGTGGGATTGTATCGGAATGAACAAGGTGGGTTTGCTTGCCTGGTAGATCAACAGGGGGCACTGCTCCACAGACAGGTACTCTCGAACACTCTTCGGAGCAGGACCTATCGAGAAGAACGGTGCCGGCAATCAATACACAAGCATATGCAACAATATGATGCATGATCATGGCATGTAGATGTGATGTTGTTTGAGATAATGCAGCTAGCATTCATTTGGATGAAGTCCATTTGAACCAAGAATTCAAATGCAACTCCAAGTTAAGTCTTTATAAATGTCATTTATATGTTATCACCTATACAGCAAGTATAAGTTGGTTTATCATGCATGAAACTAGTACAGATGGATAGATTGAATTTTTCTGATAATTTTTCATATATAAATAATAAATTATTTCAATCTGAGCTATGGTTGAATTTCTATGAATTTTAGAAGTTTATATCATTTTCTGGATTTTCCTGATTTATTTTAAAACCAGAAAATGATATATTGCGTCAGCACTGCGTCATGCTTGCGTCAGCAAGTCAACAGCGCTGACTGGGTCAAACCTGACGCGCAGGGTCCACACGTCGGTGTCATAGTTAATTAACAGAGGTTAATTAATCACCCTAACTAAAAATTAGTCAGGGCCGGGCCCCACCTGTCATTGACCCACACGGGTCAAATCTGGGTCAACTGGGGGGTCAAACCCGATCAACCCGCCGGTGTTTAGCCGCCGACGATGCCGAACACGGCGGAGGGCTCAGGATCGTCGCTCCGGTGACCATTTAGGCGGTGGAGACCACCTACGCGAAGCCCAGGCTCGCGCGCATCCAGTGGGACACGCCGGAGGCCGTGGGATGGTCGGAGCTCGCCGGAGCAGAGCTTGCGTCGGCGGCCGAAGTTCGGTGGTGTGCGGTTTTGATACTACGGGGCACGGCAGGGGCTGCGAGCGGGTGCGTTTGGCTCCTGGGGCTGCAATGAATTCAGTGACGCGCTCGGGAGCGAGCTGCGGTGGCTCTGGCCACGGCGGCGAGGAGCTACGGCCATGGCGGGGAACGGAGCTGGAGCGCGCAAAACGAGGGGGAGAAGAGGGGTTCGGTAGAGGAGCTCACGGCGAGGCCTTCGGTGATCTTAGCGCGCTCGGGGACGGCTTGGAGGCGACGGAATGTCGATGGCGATCTCCGGCGGCAGATGATGAAGACGACGGTGGTGACGGCTCCACGGGGCGTCCGGCGATGTGTGGCTTGACGAAGAGGACGAGGACGACTGCGCAGAGCTGTTGGACTTGTCGGAGAGGCGAGGGGGAGGCGGTGGCTGCGGCTACGGTGAACGGCGGCGAGGGCAGCACTCGGCCATTCACGTGAGAGAGCGAGGGAGAGGAGGGGAGGCCGAGAAAGAGAGAGAGAGAGAGAGAGAGAGAGAGAGAGAGAGAGGTGCGGGGCGGCGCGTGGTGTCGTCCAGGGCATCCAGGGCGATGGGGGAGTGAGGCAGACAGGCAGGAGGTGGCCGGACGCGTGCGTGCGCGCCGCGGGCACACGCCCCTGTCCTCCTGGCGGGAGGTGGAGGACGACTAGCACTGGCCAGTCAGCTGGGCCGGCCTGTTGGGCCACTGGGCTGCCAGGCTGCAGGTAAGCACAGGTAAGCGTTTTTCCATTTTTGTTTTCTTTTCTATTTTCTGACATTTGTTTCTGATTTAGTAATAATACTAAATCATTTTATTTTCTTCTGACAATTTTTTTGCAGGGACCTAAGGGGTTATTCCAAAGCCCCTCAGCATAAATCAGAATTTTTGGACATATATAAAATATATCACATATATATATATATATATATATATATATATATATATATATATATATATCCAAGGCAAATAATTATTGCATTAATTCCAAATGGCCAAAATAAATATTTATGGGCTCCTAAAATTATTGGTTTGAATTTTACCTCTGACCAATATTTTCAGAGAGCAACATGAACATTTTCTTGGACCTTTTTGGAGCAATTTTTATCTGGGTCATTTCCAGAAATGAATTCTGAGGGTTTCACAAATCCCAAATTCAAATTTAAATGAAGTTTAAACATGATGCACACATTACTAGCTAGTCTAGGTCATACCAGAACTAGGGATGTGACATGTTATGAATCTGAAACTGTTGTGGCACATCTGACTAAACTGAATGATATAGCCACCCTGTTCACTAAAGATGAGAGAACTCGTTACTTTTATATCCTTAAAATATTTCTGTTCTCATTAAAAGGTGATGCTAAGATATGGTTTAATTCTCTTGATCCTGGTTGTGTGCGTAGTCCCTAGGATATGATTTATTAATTCTTTGCTAAATATTTCCCTGCTCATAAGAAACAAGCTGCTTTAAGGGATATATATAATTTTGTGCAAATTGAAGAAGAGAGTCTCCCACAAGCTTGGGGGAGGCTTCTCCAATTACTTAATGCTTTGTCTGATCATCCTCTTAAGAAAAATGAAATACTTGATATCTTTTATAATGGACTAACCGATGCCTCCAGAGATTACCTGGATAGTTGTGCTGGTTCTGTTTTCGGGGAAAGAACACCGGATGAAGCTGAAATTGTATTGAATAATATGTTGACAAATGAAAATAATTGGACACCTCCGGAGCCAATTCCTGAGCCTATTCCTAAACCAACTCCGAAGAAGAGGGGTATTCTATTTCTCAGTCCTAAAGATATGCAAGAGGCAAAGAAATCTATGAAAGAAAAGGTATTAAAGCTGAAGATGTTAAGAATTTACCTCCTATTAAAGAAAATACATGGTCTTAATTTACCGCCTGTTGAAGAAACATATAATCCAAATCCTTCTCCTATTGAAGAAACTCATGGTCTTGATAACCCGACACAGGTAGTAAAGGTAAATTCTCTCTACAGATATGATAAAGCTGAAATCCCATTTACTAAATTTGCTAGCCCATGCTTAGGAGTTTGATAAATTTATGGCTAAGCAAGAAGATTTTAATGCTTATTTTGGTAGACAATTGAAATACAATTCAAATATGCTTGAACACTTGGGTGATTATATGGCTAATGTTAAAGGTGAATTTAAACTTATTAGTAAACATGCTTTTATGGTTACCACTCAAGTAGAACAAGTACTTAAAGCTCAAAATGATTTGCTCAATGAATTGAATATTGAAGATAATGATAATGTTGTTAGAGTTATGACTAGAGGTGGTAAAATGACTCAGGAACCTTTGTATCTTGAAGGCCATCCTAAGAGAATTGAGCAAGATTCTCAGAGAAATAATATAGATGCACCTAGTTCGTCTAAAAAGAAGAAAAAGAAAAACAATAGGACTTTGCATGCTTCTAGTGATCCTATTGTTGAAACACCTGAGAATCCAAATGATATTTCTATTTCTGATGTTGAAACTCAATCTGGTAATGAACCTGAAACTAGTGGTAATGTTAATAATAATGTTCATAATGATGCTCAACCTAGTAATGATAATGATATAGAAAATGAACCTGTTGTTGATCTTGATAACCCACAATCAAAGAATTAATGTTATGATAAGAAAGACTTTGTTGCTAGGAAACATGGTAAAGAAAGAGAGCCTTGGGTTCAGAAACCCATGCCTTTTCCTCCCAAACCATCCAAGAAAAAGGATGATGAGGATTTTGAGCGCTTTGCTGAAATGATTAGACCTATCTTTTTGCGTATGCGATTAACTGATATGCTCAAAACCAATCCTTATACTAAGTACATGAAAGATATAATTACAAATAAAAGAAAGATACCGGAAGCTGAAATTTCCACCATGGTTGCTAATTATACTTTTAAGGGTGGAATACCAAAGAAACTTGGAGATCCCGGTGTACCAACTATACCATGCTCCATTAAAAGAAACTATGTTAAAACTGCTTTATGTGATCTTGGAGCCGGTGTTAGTGTTATGCCTCTCTCTTTATATCGTAGACTTGATTTGAATAAGTTGACACCTACTGAAATATCTTTGCAAATGGCTGATAAATCAACTGCTATACCTGTCGGTATTTGTGAGGATGTGCCTGTTGTAGTTGCAAACGTTACTATTTTAACGGACTTTGTTATTCTTGATATTCCCAAGGACGATAGTATGTCTATTATTCTTGGAAGACCCTTTTTGAATACTGCAGGGGCTGTTATTGATTGCACTAAAGGCAATGTCACTTTTCATGTTAATGGTAATGAGCATACGGTACACTTTCCGAGGAAACAACCTCAAGTTCATAGTATCAACTCTATTGGAAAAATTTCATCGATTATATTTGGAGGTTTTGAATTTCCTCTTTCTACTGTCAAGAAGAAATATGATATTCTTATTATTGGGGATGTGCATATCCCCGTTGAGGTAACATAGTGTTATTCAAAATTTCTCTGGTTTCATGTTATTCGGAATTAGTTCGTTAACAAGACTTGATCAACCTTGTTAGTGGATTCCTTTTGATGATCATGAGATGGATGAAACTAGAAGGCACAACCTTCTGTACCCCACTTTTACTTTCTATTACTTATATTAAATAAAATAAAAATAAATATTTTTTTGTTTGTTATCTGATTATCCATGCAATATAAAAATACCTCGAAAATAAAAGTTCTCCAAATGCCCTGAAATTTAAATATGATTTTTTCCAGAATATTTGAGAATATTTGGCACTAAGAACATAGCAGGAGGGTCAACCACCTGCCCACGAGGGTGGAGGGCGCGCCCTACCCCCCTGGGCGTGCCCCCTGCCTCGTGGGCCCACGGTGGCCATCCTCCACTTATTCCTGCACCCATACACTCCTTCTTCCTCCCACAAACACGAATATCCAGCTCAAGCACGAGTTCTAGCTCACTTTGCTGCCATTTTCGATCTCCTTGCTCAAAGCACCTCTCACAAAACTGCTTGGGGAAATTGTTCCTTGGTATGTGACTCCTCCATTGGTCCAATTAGTTTTTGTTCTAGTGCTTTATTCATTGCAAATTTTTGCTGCTTAGGTGACCCTGTTCTTGAGCTTGCATGTCAAATTTATATGGTTCCAAGTAGTTTTGATGCATGATATAGGCCCTAGGCACTTGTAGGAATAGTTGCTATCAATATTATTGAGTTTGGTTTACCTTTATTTTGAAGTTACTAAAAGAATCAAAAAAATCAAAGGAAGAAATATGCTTAGGAAAATGTTCCAAGGTGGTTCTTCAAGGAAGCAAGGACACAGGCTTGCAATGCGTGATGCTGATGATGAGCCACCAAGAGATGCTCCAGTGCATCCTTGTGAATGGCCTTATAAGAATTTTATGGATCGAGCGGGAATTAAGGAAGAATTTAACGCATATTTGCATAACGCTGATCTTGTGAGCTTCGAGGAAGAGAAGTGCAGCCAGTATCACAACCTCACCAGTACCTTTGTGAGGAGGTTTGAATTTTCAACTTCACGTAATTCTCCAACTGTCCTGTTTGATCTTTATGAAAATTCCTATACTATGGACTTAGAGGATTTTACCACTGCTTGCAAACTTCCACAATGGGGTAGTATGAGGGATCCTCGCAAATCTGAATTTAGAGATTTTCTTGCTAGTATAACTGTGGGAGAATCTAGAGATATAACACAAGCCACCATAGGGAGCATTCACTTTCCTGCTATACATTATTTTGCTCTCTTCATAGGTAGATGCATTAATGGTAAAGATGAGACATGTCGCATGTGTGTCCCTGACCTCAGTATTCTTCGGAGTGCTGTGTTAGGAGACAAATCTTATAATTTGTGATCCATTGTTGCACGTAGGTTGCATCTTAATAGATTTAATGAAGATTTCTTTGGGGGAATTTATGCAACCCGCATAGCTAATTTTCTTGGTATAGCCATACGCGAAGATGATATTGAATTACCTCCTGCTTACCTAGACTTTAATGCTATGGTTCACCACCAGTTCGTCGAGAGGAATGAATCACCTCTCCAGTATCGACTAATCTTTGACAGACGTCGTGCTGTCCATATTACTCTCCTTGCTCCTGCCTTCTTTGATTATCAGGCAAGAGGAAGATATACCATTACCAGAGAGGAGGCAGATGAGTATGAGAGGAGAGCGGAGGCCGCTCGTCGCCACGCAGCAGCTCAGCAGGCGATAGCCGCTGCATCTCAGTACGACCCCAACTACTATTATGGATATCCACCAGGCCAGCCGTGGCCATAGACCAACTTAGGCCAAAAGCCTAAGCTTGGGGGAGTACGTATTTCCCACCAACATTACATTTATGTTCACACACTCATTGATAGATGTCGGTGCTCATACTTTTTCATTGTATCATCCATGCTAGTTTATTTTCCTTTTTATGCTTTCTTCTTGTGTGTTTAATAAACCTTAAGAAAAACAAAAAAATTAGTTGTAGCTTTTAATCAGTTTAATTTCCATGCTTGTAGTAGTAATTAAAAAGAAAACCCAAAAAGATTTTCTGTTCTTCTTTTACTTGTTGGGAGCTCTCCCGTGTAAATAGTTTTATTTCTTTTCTTTTATTTGGGGGTCGATAGGAGAAGACCATAATTAAATTGTTGAAGTGGCTCTTATATGCATTATTGCTTATCTGACAAAAGAGCCCATATTGTCTTGTCTTCTCCTGTTTATTGAATGCCTGCAGATTCCAGCTTAGTTCAATGCACGTGCACTATTATTATTATTCACATCATTTGATCGTGCAAGTGAAAGGCAATTATAATGATATATGATGGACTGACTGAGATGAGAAAAATTGGTATGAACTCGACCTCTCTTGTTTTTGTAAATATGATTAGTTCATCGTTCCTGATTCAGCCTATTATGGATAAACATGTTCGCAATGACAACTAGAGATCATAGTTTCTTATGCCATGCTTGATTAGCTATGAGTTATAATGGTTTACCTTGCGTGCCAACATGCTATTAAAATGGTTATGATGTGGTATGATAGGGTGGTATCCTCCTCTGAATGATTTAAGTGACTTGACTTGGCGCATGTTCACGCATGTAGTTGAAACAAAATCAACATAGCCTTCACGATATTTATGCTCATGGTGGATTATATCCTACTCATGCTTGCATTCGGTGTTGATTAATTTATATGCATGTTCATGATCGTTGTCGCTATCTAGCTGGTCGCTTCCCAGTCTTTTGCTAGCCTTCACCTGTACTAAGCGGGAATACTGCTTGTGCATCCAAATCCCTTAAACCCCAAAGTTATTCCACATGAGTCCATTATACCTACCTATATACGGTATCTACCTGCCGTTCCAAGTAAATTTGTATGTGCCAAACTCTAAACCTTCAAATAATTATCCTGTTTTGTATGCTCGAATAGATCATGTATCAACTAGGGTTGTCTGTATCCTCCATGTTAGGCGGGTTATTCTCAAGAGGAGTGAACTCCGCTCCTCACTCACGAGATAAATGGCTAATCACCGGGATGCCAGTCCCATGCTTTATGCAAACTAAATCAAAATAATTGCAAACAAAACTCTCCCTGGGACTCTTGTTAGTTGGAGGCACTCGTTGTTTCGAGCAAGCCATGGATTGATGCTTGTTGGTGGAAGGGGGAGTATAAACTTCACCATTTTGTTTGGGAACCGCCTATAATGTGTGTAGCATGGAAGATATCGCCATCTCTTGGTTGTTATGTTGACAATGAAAGTATACCGCTCAAAATATTATTCACCTCTGTTTCAAAACCGAGCTCTGACACCTCTACAAATCCCCGCTTCCCTCTGCGAAGGGCCTATCTGTTTACTTTCATGCTGAGTCATCATCCTCTTATTAAAAAGCACCAGTTGGAGAGCACCGCTGTCATTTGCATTCATTACTGTTAGTTTATATTGAGTATGACTTGACTGGATCTTTTTTACCATGAATTACAATGTCTAGTCAGTCCTTGGTCTTTAAAGGTGATCTGCATTTATGTTTTGCGGTCTCAGAAAGGGCTAGCGAGATACCATCTTGTTATATCATATTATGATTGTTTTGAGAAAGTGTTGTCATCCGAGATTTATTATTATGGCTCGCTAGTTGATTATGCTATTGATATGAGTAAACTTGAGACCTATGCGTTATTGTGAATGTGTTTAGTTATAATCTTTGCTAAAAACTTGAATGCTGGCTTTACATATTTACAACAACAAGAGCAAACAGAGTTTGTAAAAGTTTTTCTTTATCACTTTCAGTTTATCAACTGAATTGCTTGAGGACAAGCAAAGATTTAAGCTTGGGGGAGTTGATACGTCTCTGTCGTATCTACTTTTCCAAACACTTTTGCCCTTATTTTGGACTCTAACTTGCATGATTTGAATGGAACTAACCCGGACTAACGCTGTTTTCAGCATAATTACCATGGTGTTATTTATGTGCAGAAACAAACGTTCTCGGAATGACCTGAAACTTCACAGAGCAACTTTTCAGAAAATATGAAAAATACCTGCAAAAGATGAAGGCCAGGGGGCCCACCACCTCTCCACGAGGGTGGGAGGCGCGCGCCCCTACCTCGTGGGCCCCATGTTGCCTCTCCGACTCCAACTCCAACTCCATATATTGTGTTTCGGGGAGAAAAAAATTAGAGAGAAAAAATCATCACGTTTTACGATACGGAGCCGCCGCCAAGCCCTAAAACCTCTCGGGAGGGCTGATCTGGAGTCCGTTTGGGGCTCCGGAGAGGGGAATCCGTCGCCATCGTCATCATCAACCATCCTCCATCACCAATTTCATGATGCTCACCGCCGTGCGTGAGTAATTCCATCGTAGGCTTGCTGGACGGTGATGGGTTGGATGGGATCTATCATGTAATCGAGTTGGTTTTGTTAGGGTTTGATCCCTAGTATCCACTATGTTTTGAGATTGATGTTGCTATGACTTTGCTATGCTTAATGCTTGTCACTAGGGCCCGAGTGCCATGATTTCGGATCTGAACCTATTATGTTTTCATCAATATATGAGTGTTCTTGATCCTATCTTGCAAGTCTATAGTCACCTATTATGTGTTATGATCCGTTAACTCCGAAGTGACAATAACCGGGATACTTACCGGTGATGACCGTAGTTTGAGGAGTTCATGTATTCACTATGTGTTAATGCTTTGTTCCGGTTCTCTATTAAAAGGAGGCCTTAATATCCCTTAGTTTCCGTAAGGACCCCGCTGCCACGGGAGGGTAGGACAAAAGATGTCATGCAAGTTCTTTTCCATAAGCACGTATAACTATATTTGGAATACATGCCTACATTATATCAATGAACTGGAGCTAGTTCTGTGTCACCCTAGGTTATGATTGTTACATGATGAACCGCATCCGGCATAATTCTCCATCACCGATCCATTGCCTACGAGCTTTCCATATATTGTTCTCCACTTATTTACTTTTCCGTTGCTATTGCTATCATCACTACAAAATACCAAAAACATTACTTTTACTATTGTTACCTTTTGCTACCGTTACCACCACTATCATATTACTTTGCTACTAAACACTTTGCTGCAGATATTAAGTTTCAAGGTGTGGTTGAATTGACAACTTAGCTGCTAATACTTGAGAATATTCTTTGACTCCCCTTGTGTCGAATCAATAAATTTGGGTTGAAAATTCTACCCTTTAAAATTGTTGCGATCCCCTATACTTGTGGGTTATCAGAGCTCTGAACTCCTCCGCTACTTTGTCTGCGCCAACGAGATCAAGTCCAACACCCCCGCATCGACGTCGCTGCCGTCTTCCTCAACCATCAGCCACCGTAACATTGTCGTTCGATCCGCGCCGCCCTGAGCTCCCCTGTCTTCCCCTAGGGCGCCGTTGACACTGTCGTGATCTCCTCTTGCCTTTTCCCATGTTTCCCCTCTCATTTGCTCTCGTTAGGTATTTCGCTGTGGCCGAGAACCGCCGTCCGCCATGGCCATTGCAGGGGTAGCCAGCGAGCTCCTCGGATTGACCTCGTGGCACATGACCGCTCCTATGTGTGCCCATGCCCGAGCCTGCTTCTCTTCTTCCGCGCCCGCGGGGCCACGCTGTCCACTGCCGTCGCGCTCGCCGCAGCCACCGCACCACTGTGACCCGCGCGACGCACACCCTGGCCACGCGCCACACTCTCACTAGTTGCGCTCGCCCCGTCTGCTGCCGCCTATCCCTTCGCTTGCCCCGCAGTCGCGCCCCTGCCTCACGCCCCCTCCTGTCACGGCCATCTTCTGCCGACCGCCCCCTCGGCCATGCCGGCCGCTTGCCTCGCCTGATGCGTGCTGCTATGCGCTTCTCTACCGCTGGTACGCTGCTGCGCCATGTCCTCGACAGCTCCGTGGACAAACATGCGGAGGGATTGTCAATGGAGTACGAGGAGGAGGTGGCGAAGAAGGTGTGGAGAGGCAGGAGGTCTGGGGTGGCGTCAACTGGCTGTGGTGGAGGTGTTTATGCGAGAAGGAGCCGGAGCAGAAGAAGAGGTCGCAATTGGAAATAATCACAAAAAAAAATCATAACCTGAAGATCTCATTCCAAAAAAATGCTAATATTGATGGAGGGGTGATTTCCTTCGATAGGTGGAAAACATAGGAAATATTGGTTGTTATCAAGGAAAGGTAAAAATTTAGGAAAGTTAGGATTTTGAACTGATTTCTATGCAAATGGGGTTTTATTGTTTGGTAACGTGATATCAGTACCTGCCCGTTTGTGACGTGTCCGATTAGGAAAGTTTGCAAATGTTAAGAAACTATTTATTGGGAGGAAAGTTTATGACGTGTTTGTTATTTGTTTCCTAAAACAAATTTCACTAATGAGAGAAATCAATTGATTTAGATAAGTTAGGAAAGTTAGATTAAAATATATTATTTGTTTCCTGAAAATCGGTTATATGTTAGGAAAGTTCTGGTTGTAATAAAGAGTGGAGAAAAAAATAAACCGATAAACCAGGGTGGGAGAAGGTGATGGAAGGAGAGACGGAAAAAATGAGCGAAAATAAACCAGCAAAAATAAACCAATGAAAATAAACCGTGAAGACTATTCATTAACTGGTCCATTAGAAATAGAGATGCAATTCATATGTTTTGATGGCTTGTCTCACATAACCAAACCAGCGTGCATCGCATGTGTGGGCTGGTCACGCAGCGCATTTCGACTTCGTGTGCGTGCGTATCTATCTATCTACCGCTGTACCGCTGGTCGGTGTAGCAAATAATTGAGGAGGGAGTGAGGGAGGAGCCTCCACCATCCCACGCGTCGGGCGCTCCGTGGCCAGCGGCCGCAGCTTCCCTTTCGGGCTTGGGACGGAGCTCACTGCACGCTGCCCCCTCCCCAGGCAGCACCCGAGGCCGGCGGCGGCGGCGACGGCGGCGGCGATCTGTCCACTCCACCCATGGACACGGACGAGTTCTTCAACCCAGGTGAGTGACCACCACCTCCCCGTCCGTCCTTCCTTCTTTTTCTTTTTCTTTCTTTCGATTTGCCCCTCCGTCCTCCTTCATGCCCCCCGACCGGCCGGCCGGCCGGAGAAAAATGCGGCCTTCTCTTACATCGATCCGTGGCCCCATCCATGCCCAGGCTGCGCCGGGACGGCCGGCGACGGCTGCGACTGCGGGGACTGCGAGGAGCGGAGGCACGACCACGGCCGCACCAAGCACTTCGTCCTCTTCGCCTCCGACAACAAAGATTTTCTGGTGAGAACCCCTCCTGCTCCTCCTCCTCTCTCTCTATGCTCTGATCCCGTCGATCGATTCAGAGTTTCCTCTCTACATTTCCTCCTTCCAGACACAAGGGTGGGTTCAATTTGAGGGTTTTTTGGGACTGAAAAAAATGCCTAATTTCATCCTTGGCTTAAAATGTCGCTGTAAAATCTGCCTTGGGGGAATGGATAGAGCATGACATTTTGCCTTGGGTGGGGGGAAATTTGTTTCACAACATATGTATGTAATGTACCAGGAGGTGGCAGGAACAAGTCTTTACAGTATGTGTTTATTGTTGAGTACTTTTTGCAAGTGAAAAGAATGATTCCCTTCCAATGCTGCTAATGTTGACAAGAGATAGCCCCTGCCCTTTCCCTTCCTCCCATTTGTTAGTTAATTCATTCTGTTGCTGCTCCTAGAAAGGGAGGGCTTTTCAGCCAGTATTATTTTGGGGTGTTCAGATTTCATGAAAAGCAATGTTTCATTTTGTTCTTACCTATGTTGTGTGCCTGAAATAGATGGCGTTTATATACATGCTAGAATTGTTCCATACCCTCTGCTACTGCATGCAATCTGAATTGTGTCGGCATTTTCTTCAAATAGTGCAGTGTGAAACTCAATGCCCACAAACGCTGAAACCTAATATCTCACTCTAACCAAACTGAATATTTCTGACAGTGCATACCGTGGGAGGTCACAAGACAGCTGAGAAATATGATCGCCCACTCTGAGCCTATCAAACTTGAAACTCCTGATGGCCATGTGTACAGTGTTGAATTCGTCAAGTTCGGCCTGATAACTCTTACGACTGGGTGGCGGCACTTTGTGGATGCTAATCATATACGACAAGGTGACCCCATCACGTTCGTCTACTGTGGGCGCTCCACGTTCAAGGTCCACTTCAAGGGCACTTCATCCGGTCACAAGAATTCTCTGCCCTCTTCTCAACAGCCTCCCAACATCTTTAGAGCCATTCCTCCTCGTGATCATCACGTGCTGAATGGTAAAGTGAATTAGGACCTTCGAGTCGAGTGCTTTTGGCAATGCTTTTCTGATCATTATAACAGTGTTCTTTCTTGATGTGCAGAACAAGTGGTGCCTGATCCTGCACATGTTCGGACGTCAACCGACTTTGGCTATACCATGTTCCCCGGGACCTGCCTAACCAAAGCACAAGAGAAGAAAGTGCTAGAGCTAGCTGATAGCAGCATGAGGTCTGAAATTCCTCTGCATGTGGCAGCTATGAACAAAAGAAATGCCAATGAGGACTACTATGTTGTAAGTTGCATCCTTCCTCAGATAATTTCCTGGTTGTGTATGACTGTATGTCACTCCGATCCATAGGCTATTAATTCCTGCTTGTATTTTTTTTCGATGTTCTTGCAGTACATACCATTGGGGCTTTTGGACAATTTCGAAGAGGGGATAACTGCAACTACCATTCAGCTCGAAGCCCATGGCAACGGCATGGTATACTTTGTTGCCGCAAGCAAGCAACGTGACGATCAAATAATCCTCGAATCCGAGTTGAGTCATTTTGTAGCTTCTCTCCGCATACAAGACAATGACCTCCTCGTCTTCAGAAGCATGAGGAAAGATCGCCTTGAAGTTTTTGTCCTTGACCCGATCGGTTGTGAGAAAACTTGTTTTGCCATGGGAAACTCTTCAAATGCCCGAGAAGTGCGTGAAGATCCGGTTGAGATTGTTGATCCACCCCAGCATACTGTTATTGATTTGAGTTCTGATGACGATGAAGTCGTGGAAAAAGGCACGGCAACATCAAGGGGGAAGCAGCGGCCACTACGAGGCTATCGTGCAGAAGCTCAGAAGATGGCTTCGACATCCTCCCGTCGTACTAAGTCAGGTGATAGTATTGTAGTTAGTTACCCTGTGCATTTCATTCCATTTACCATATTTTAGACGATCGACTTGTGGTTATGGTATGCTCACCACAAGAAAGTATGGCATGTTTTTCAGGACACAAAGCTGACAAGTCGAAGAAAGCCAGTCTAGAAGCTCCTATGTCTAACAAGCCTTACATATCAACCAGTGGGACGAAGCTAACTAGGCAACAAGAGGAGAAAGTAGAGGAGAAAGTCCAGGCAATTGGATCTGAATTCCCTGTGTTTGTGAAGGTGATGAATGAACGTGATGTTTGGAGCCCAAAACGTCTGGTGAGTTTAGAACTTCAGATACCACAGGCAATATGTATAGTCCATTTCTCATCCAAAAGCTCGCAAGTTTAGAACCATTTTCTTGTTGAATTAACCGTCGGCCTGAGATTCGATCGCCATGCATCTTGACACGCTCTTTACTGAACAGAGCTTCAGCCTGGAATATGCTTCGGCGTGTCGTCTCCCGCTTGAACAAACACATGTCATACTTGGGCTGGAGGGTAGCAACATGAAGTGGTCTAGCAGGATGGTGGCCCAGAAACATAAGGATGTGAGGCATATTAGCTCATTTTGGAAGGACCTTGTCTTGCTGGCCGGGATGAAGGTAGGAGACATCTGCCTCGTTGAACTGGCAGACAGGAGCAGCGAGAGCCTCACGATGACGGTCCATCTGATCCGCAAGCTCTAGCTCTAGTTTGTGTGTGGTCTGTACTATGATGGCTTTTAACTCAGCTGTTGTATGCATTGCTTGATGATTGTTTTGAACAACCTGGTGTTAGTTTGGGTAAACACTGAACCCTTGACCCTCATCTCCTGTAGTACTGCTGCTGCTGCTGATCAGTTTTTCTTGCTGAAGAGATGTTTCATTTTATTGCTGATTTCTTTATTGTTTCTTGTTGAGACAAGTCTTATTTTGTTGCTGATTGGGGTGTCTCCAGCTGACCAAAATTTTCTTCGGCATTGTGTTGGTGTTCCCTACTTGCTTGTGCTGCTGCATGCACAAAGAAAAAGGCCATCTCATCTCAGGTGCATATATTACATACTCAGAAAGTTTGGTGGTGCAGAAGCTACATATACAGTACAGTAGTATAGGACAAGCAGATCCAGTGAAATCAAAAGCTCTTTCCAAAGGCACAAATCAAAAGCTCTTTCCAAAGGCACATGCATACAATAAGTGCAGAAGGGTGAAACTAGTTTTTATTTATTTTTATTTTTTTTAAAAACATCTTTTGCCAGCCTCTTGTGGCTTCTTATTATGCCTCCAAGTCGAAGATAACCAACCCAACCTAGGGTTCCTGCTCTGTCGGTCAGCGAAGCACCGGTTGTGAAGACAGGGTTCTCAGGAAGGGCGCTTGACGGCGTGGGCTGAGCCAAACATCCAAGCACGAGGTTGAGCTTTGCAGGGGGCTGGCCTTCGGTTCCTCAATCTAATCTCAAGGGGCAGCCATTTTCGTGGGCTCCCATGTTGCATTCTCGGCCGATTTTACCAAGCTCAAATTCAGCAAAATGCTGCCTAGCAAGCGGCACCGATTTCATCACGGATCATCCAGCATCTTTTATCTGTTCACCGTGCCATCTTCCATTGCTGTAATAATTGTCATAGTCTGTCTCCAACCTTCTCAAATTCGGCAAAAATCTTCCTAGCAAGCAGCACTGATATGTTGCCTTATCTGGGCCATAACGACTGTGGGGTTGGGCCTCCATAGGCCTTATCTGGGATTTACGTCGCCATGGGCCTACCTTGTGAGAGATAACCTCATCACTTCCCTCGTTAGACCTTATTTCGACGCAATTATTAAGCTCAAATGAAGTGGGGAGCAGCTAGTTGGCGAGCGCTCCTTCGGGAGCCTCTCAACAATCATTTTGGGGTGGGCTGAGAACACGTCACTTGGTGCGCTCTCAGCCGCCGCCACGTGTCACGCGCTGGTGCTTCATCCGGATTTATTTTTATTTTTCACACGCGTTTTCGGCGTTTTAAACGGGTTTTTTGGGTCTTTTTTGCGTTTTGGTTTTTCACCCGTCTTCCTTAGCTTTTGGACCCAAAAAAATACAAAAAACACGTTTTTTTTAACCACAAGAGGCACGGTTTTGCTTCCATGAGAGGCACGGTCCTGCCTCTCAGAAATGGAATAAAAAACATATTTTCTATTTTTTTTCTTCCTAGAGAGGCACGGTTTTGCTTCCGCGAGAAGGAGGAACAGTCGTGCATCTTGAAAACTGAAAAAAAAAAACGCGTATTTTATTTCTTTTTTCTTCCCCGAGAGGCACGATCGTGACTCTCGGAAACAAAAAAACATGTTTTCTGTTTTTTTCTTCCGCAAGAGACACAATTATGCTTTCGTGAAAGGCACGGCCATCCCTTTTTTGGAAAGGAAAAAAACGTGCTCTCGGTTCGGTTTTTGCGTCCAGTTTTTTTCATGGAAAAAGTTCACATATCTAAAAAAATGTTGACGGACTCAAAAAATGTTCATGATTTTAAAATATATATTCATATATCTAAAAAATGTTCACGAGTTCCAAAAAATGTTCATGAACTTTTATAAAATGTTCACAAATTCTAAAAATATTCACGAATTTGTAAAAAAAAATGTTTACATATTTTGAAAATGTTCGTGAATTCAAGAAATGTTCATATTTTTTTAAATGTTCACAAAAGTGAAAAAAACGTGATTTTCTAAATACTGTTCCAAAATTTTAAAAAACATCAATTCAAAAATGTTATCAAATTTAAAAAAACTGCTCGCAATTTCAGAAAAATGTACATGGATTTTTTTGAATAAATCGTGAATTTAAAAAATGTTCATGAATTCAAAAAAATATTCACAAATTTAAAACATGTTCATCATCTCCAAAAATATCATGATTTAATAAATGTTCATGAATCTGAAAATGGTTCAAAAAATAGGGAAAAAGAAAGAAAGACAAGCGAAAAGAAAATGAAAACCCAAAAAAATTGAAAACCCGGTTTGGTATGGTTCCTAAAACTGAGTTAGTTGTGCTGGCCGAAATGTATGCAGCCAGAAGCCAGGGGTGCACATGCGGTCGCTAACCAGCGAACCGCACGCCAAATAGGATCCCCGCTGGTCACTCGACCCCACGAGTAGGTGGATCAAGGAACCAAGAAAGGAAGTACTCACTCCGTAAGGCGAAAATGCATAGGAGCTCTCGGGTGCTACGCCCCCCTATATTCAAAAATAATTTAGTAATTCAAAATAAGTCAAAAAATCCCGGAACTTTTTATGGAATCAAACCTGACCAGGTATTGCACTCGTATAAAAAGATTTAAACAGGAAATGACTTTTATTGTATCCGGGGTCAAAGATTTCCCAAAAAATGCTAGAAACAAGTACTATTCATGCTATATTGTCATCATAAATTTGTTTTTTTTTTGCCCTGAAGACAACGAGAATTATTCCTTGGCCAAACATTTTATATGAGTACAATACCTAGTCAAATTTGGTTCAAAAATATATCCAAGATTTTTTTTTTGGCTTTTTTGAATTATTACATTATTTTTTAATATAGGGGGGTGGAGCACCCGAGTGCTCCTAATCTGCTTCCCTCCGTAAGGCTCTTATATTAGTTTACAGAGGGAGTAGAAGCCACAGCCACAAAGCAATGTCACAAAAAGGCTGTCTTTTGCCAGACTGAACCACACGCCATCCGAGAAGAGAACCTTGAGTAAAAAACGTTCGCCAAGGATGTAAAACACATGGCTCCCAGCGGCAGATGCGTGAACACTCTGCTTACATAACATGCTCGACGGATGACCACAACGGGCAAGGCCATGATCCATCCCGACTCCCGAGCCACCCAAACAGGTTCTATGGCCAGCTTTGCAACACAAACATTTCGTCTTCCGGGCTCATTCGCATCTCTGGGCTCTTGTGATCTCCCACACAGGGAGGGCCTCGGCGTTCTCGGCGTACCCATCGACCCGCTTGCTGGTGTTGGCGATGGCGACCGTGAAGCTCTCGTTCTGGAGGGTGAAGAGATACATCGCCTGTTCGTCCTGGTCGTTTATCATCAGAAAGAAAAAACTTCAGTCAGAACGTAGTTAGTAATAGTAGCTAGTAGCAGCAGCAACCTAACTGGCAGACACGATAGCAAATGAGACCACCAGGGCAATGTTCCAATAATGGAAATTATGGTTTATGCACATGATTTCATGTTGAGACGTGATTAACAATACATACTTTCGCTCAAGAAATGAGGACACTATTGCTGCCATTTTAGAAAAATCAGAAGCACTCATGCAACCATAATTAATTTAAGTAACTATACGTGAAATGCCACCAGTTAATGTCCACCTTAGAAGTTGTCGGTAAAATATTCGAAAGGGATGTTGAAAAGCACTACCTCAAATATTAGGTATATTATATGAGTGGTATGGTAAGTTCACCAGTTAATACCTCAGGGAGTTCCATGTATTCATCAGGAGATATCTGAAGGAACTCTACAGCCGTTTGACCAACACACCATGCAAAGACCTTCTCGCTGTCGTCTGCAATGGTCAAGTGCAACTGAAAGCCAGGCGTGCATCCATTCTGGCAGGCCACTTTACACAAGGAACACTGAAGCCCATCTGGCAGTTCATCCACAACATAACCACAGAGATTGTGGAATAACGACAACTTTAAACTGTCGCAATCGATGTGGTCAAGTCGAACACGGCATATCTGTACAAGATGTCAAATAAATGCAGGCTGTCAGCACAAAGAATTGACTGCAGTTGAAGAATGCAGTAAGTTCTTAGAAACATCAGTAAAAAAAATGGTGGTATCTGATGACTGGTTTTATTGTACTTTTACAGATTTCAACCTATGGTCAGTGGTTGTTTCCTGAAGTATGTTCGTATCTAAACTTGAAATGCTTTAGAAGAGATCTTGTAGCAGTAATTGTCTAGTGGAAAAGAGTTACATGTGTTCTGTTTGCTGAATGGGGCAGATCTGACAAGAGTGATATATTATGCAGGCATGTTGAATTCAACAACGCTGGCAGTAAGCTCAAGTTAACAAACAGTGATCCTGGCTCCTTTTCGCTCCACGAGACTTCAAGGCTGTTGATACAAAAATAAGCCATCAACCAGAACTTTGCACTCATTGTGGCAATAAATACAACATAGAGATGCATATAGATGAAATATAAAAGAACATGCTGCTTACATGTTTATTTTATTCAAACTACAAGTCAGACCAGAGATATACACCATATGACCAACTCCAACTCTACCTAATGACCTGCATAGGTATTCATACAATATAACGGTTTCAGATGCATGGCAGAACCAATGAAATCGACGTTGCAAACAATAATAGGTAAGAACAACAACAGATAGTGGTACCAGTGTCCAGTAAAGATAAGCTTCGTCAGAACAACTCCTGTTGCGTCTTCTATCTCCAAATAGAATGTAGTGCCAGATGTGCTTACTTTGCAAACACTTCTTACAGTGCCAAACAGACTAACTCCCACCATTTTACCATGAAGATCACTTACATACGCCTAAAAATGAGGCATGTCATACAACTACCAGAAAAAAAAAATACATTGCAGGAACTTACACCACACGTGCAAAGGTACAAGATATATCATAAGTTGTATCGAACTGTATGATGTAGGGAGTGAAGTGTGGGATGGGGGATCTGAAGTGTTCTTCACAGTTTCCCTTTATTTACAGAATCACAAAATTATCACCAAAAAGATAGTGGAAAGTGTGAAACATTGGTTATTATTTTCTCAAAGCAGGTTCTACCAAGGTGAAACATTGGGTATTATTTTCTCAAAGCAGGTTCTACCAAGGGACCTCTACCAACGGTTAGGCACGAAGGAAGGTGAAAGGGACATCTATAAGATGGCTAAGATCCGGGAGAGGAAGACGAGGGATATTGGCCAAGTCAAATGCATCAAGGACGGAGCAGGCCAACTCTTGGTGAAGGACGAAGAGATTAAGCATAGATGGCGGGAGTACTTCGACAAGCTGTTCAATGGAGAGAATGAGAGTTCTACCATTGAACTGAATGACTCCTTTGATGAGACCAGCATGCGTTTTGTGCGGCGCATCCGGGAGTCTGAGGTGAAGGAGGCTTTAAAAAGGATGAAAGGAGGCAAGGCGATGGGCCCTGATTGTATCCCCATTGAGGTGTGGAAAGGTCTCGGGGACATAGCGATAGTATGGCTAACCAAGCTTTTCAACCTCATTTTTCGGGCAAACAAGATGCCAGAAGAATGGAGACGGAGTATATTAGTACCAATCTTCAAGAACAAGGGGGATGTTCAGAGTTGTACTAATTACCGTGGAATTAAGCTGATGAGCCATACAATGAAGCTATGGGAGAGAGTCATTGAGCACCGCTTAAGAAGAATGACAAGCGTGACCAAAAATCAGTTTGGTTTCATGCCTGGGAGGTTGACCATGGAAGCCATTTTCTTGGTACGACAACTTATGGAGAGATATAGGGAGCATAAGAAGGACTTGCATATGGTGTTCATTGACTTGGAGAAGGCCTATGATAAGATACCGCGGAATGTCATGTGGTGGGCCTTGGAGAAACACAAAGTCCCAGCAAAGTACATTACCCTCATCAAGGACATGTACAATAATGTTGTGACAAGTGTTCGAACAAGTGATGTCGACACCGATGACTTCCCCATTAAGATAGGACTGCATCAGGGGTCAGCTTTGAGCCCTTATCTTTTTGCATTGGTGATGGATGAGGTCACAAGGGGTATACAAGGAGATATCCCATGGTGTATGCTCTTTGCGGATGATGTGGTGCTAGTTGACGATAGTCGGACGGGGGTAAATAGGAAGTTAGAGTTATGGAGACAAACCTTGGAATCGAAAGGGTTTAGGCTTAGTAGAACTAAAACCGAGTACATGATGTGCGGTTTCAGTACTACTAGCTGTGAGGAGGAGGAGGTTAGCCTTGATGGCCAGGTGGTACCTCGGAAGGACACCTTTCGGTATTTGGGGTCAATGTTGCAGGAGGATGGGGGTATTGATGAAGATGTGAACCATCGAATCAAAGCCGGATGGATGAAGTGGCGCCAAGCTTCTGGCATTCTCTGTGACAAGAGAGTGCCACAAAAGCTAAAAGGCAAGTTCTACAGGACGGCGGTTCGACCCGCAATGTTGTATGGCGCGGAGTGTTGGCCGATTAAAAGGCGACATGTTCAACAGTTAGGTGTGGCGGAGATGCGTATGTTGAGATGGATGTGTGGCCACACGAGGAAGGATCGAGTCCGGAATGATGATATACGAGATAGAGTTGGGGTAGCACCAATTGAGGAGAAGCTTGTCCAACATCGTTTGAGATGGTTTGGGCATATTCAGCGCAGGCCTCCAGAAGCTCCAGTGCATAGCGGACGGCTAAAGCGTGCGGAGAATGTCAAGAGAGGGCGGGGTCGACCGATTTTGACATGGGAGGAGTCCGTTAAGAGAGACCTGAAGGATTGGAGTATCGACAAAGAGCTAGCTATGGACAGGGGTGCGTGGAAGCTTGCTATCCATGTGCCAGAGCCATGAGTTGGTTGCGAGATCTTATGGGTTTCACCTCTAGCCTACCCCAACTTGTTTGGGACTAAAGGCTTTGTTGTTGTTGTTGTTGTTGTTGTTGTTGTAGGTTCTACCAAGGGAATATCAGATTACTAGTTTGTGGTTCTACATAATGTTGCATGTGTCCATGGATTGAAAGCAGAAGATGCAAATAAACAGAACTAACAGGAACTAAACATATTATGACATGTAACACCTTATACAATATTAAATTCTTTTGTTTTCATTGCGGTAGACTCAACATATTAGGTTACATAGTAATATTAGGATTCACACTATAACTCAATACAAATTAAAGCTTCAGCAGAATCAGTGGTGAGAGAACTAAATCAAGAAGTAATCGGGTTGCAAGCAACACAATGGCTGGCAAAAGTTATCTTCTGAAAAGAAACAGAAACAAATGAAGATTAGGTTACATACTCGAAACGGATATTTGCTGAAGTCAACTGCACCATGCAAGTCCCGTGGTAATGTTACTTGCGAAGCCATATTATCGACTGGAACACATGACAGACGAGGTCCTTGGCTCCTTACTTGAGTAGGCGTGAGGAATACCTGTCACATAGTCTCTATGTCTTGGTCAACAGTACTGCAGAAAAAAGTAGCACCAAGATATTCCAACCAACCTGTTCCTCGTGTTGAGCAATTGGCACCAAGTAAACCTGTGTTGCACTACCATACTCAAGGCACAATTCCTGAGGCTCCTCATGATTATTGTGCGCAAAATTGGAAATATAAGGACTGTCCAGTGCAAGCATGCTCCCTACACTGAAAGACAATGTTTAGCTTGCTATAACTTGACTTAAACAGTTGTAACTTGTATCGAGTGAAATGAACCTGAAAAGATTTGCAAGTGAAACCTGCTCTCCCCATAAAATAAATTTGATCTTCTCATCATCATTATCTACAAGCACAATCTGCTTTCTTTCTGTACATCCAAAAGGTTCCAAGGTCTCAATCTTCTCAATCCTGCAAGAAAGAAAGGGTGGGTTCTGAACCTTTCTCTAACAAAGTCGGCCTTTACAGTTCATCCAATTCAATTTTATTGCGAGTAGTAAATTTCTTCCTTTTTATTCTCACCACCAAAGGAGAGTCTTTTTTTATACCACAGAGCAAACATGTATTGACAGAGTTCTAATACCACTAAATGATGAATTCCCCTATACATGTTCACCAGTAAATCAAATGGCTTCGATGGTCTGAGTGATTCTACATATAATACTTAGAAGGAAACTTCAGCTGTTGAGTCCTGTTCATGTCAATAGTGGAGAGCTGAGCACAAAAGAGCTAGCGAGCATTCAGATTAAGTTCGGTGCTATCTTCTACCCTCGCCTTTGAGTACAAGCAGAGCATATTTTACCAAGCCGAATGCTAAACAAGCTTGTTTCTGCTAGAATCTTACATGTCCAGTAGTGTAATAAATAGGAAAATAATTACAAACATTTGTAAAAGCTTCAATCAAACCTGATCAAGTCTACAAGAAACTATACCAGCAAGCACTATCTAAAGAGATTGCTAATCAGAAGTGATAGATATCTTATTTTACCTGGCATAAAATGAGTATACAACATCATTTCTACTTTTCTCTTCCATCATGGAGGAGAAAGAATATGTGCAAAACTGTGCAGCAAGTAGCATGGCATCTTCATCTTGCTCCTATATAAAGCAAAGGTAAGCTCCTAGTGAAGAATGTGCATGGAAGTTGATCTCATAAGTGAAGATGGCATGGTTTCACATTATAACAGCTTAGGCTTAACTATTTTTCCATACAGAAATGAAATATCACAGTTGATCTCATAAGTGGAGATGACATAGTTTCACATTATGATAAACTTTTTCTAATTTCTAGTCAACTATCAGGGTATGACCGTATGAAGAGTCATTTGAGGGATCAAAATGAAATATCGCAGTTGATCTCATAAGTAGAGACGGCGTGGTTTCACATTATGATAAACTTTTTCTGATTTCTAGTCAACTACCAGGGTATGAAGAGTCATTCAAGGGATCAAAATACAATTAAACAGCAGCATATAATCTGACAAGTTCCTTAATACAACCTAAAAGCTTTGGATGGTCACCTCATCAAGTAATATCACCATGTATTCTGTTGGCAAAATACGAGCATGGCAAGATCCCTCAACAACAGCTGTGCGAAGACAACATCCTGTGAGCACAACTTCTCGACCCTTCTTCAAGATACAATGTTGTCCTATATAGTTGTAGTACCTGGCATGGAAGTTTGAGAGCCCGCATATAGATGAAAGTCAGGCCAATGAAAAATCAATCCTCGTCCATTCTACATTTCCTTTATGCATTTGTTACTGACTTTTACCATGATATCAGCCTAACAAAATGGAACATCAACTAAGCAATTAGTCAGACCTACCTTCGGTGTAGATACAGATCAATAGTGGATGTACTCCACATGTCTCCCAAGGTAAGCATGTATATATTTGTACCTATAAGAAAGACGCAAAATTGAGGAGGTGCCATCGAAAATGCAGATTAGAATTCATGTAACAAAATGACCGTTCAAATGGTAAATGCTTTAAAAATTATGGCGTTTAATCACGGATAATGTTGAATGAATGGATATCATCAATTAATAATGGAAGTTGTGATAAATGGGAGGGGGCTGCTTTTATTCTTTTTCCGAATGGTCACTAGGAGGGAGATATTGCCCACCTAGATTTTCATTGAGACAAGAACCAGAGTTTACAGCTTATTATAGACCTTGATAGAAAGAAGAAATAAAGGTAATGGGGCCCAGAGGCAGGGCAAACCCGCCAAGCATCGGCATAGTGCCAAAGGCCAGGAGGGATGTGGGCTCTCTAGAGGATTGCGTTGTTTCTGCAGATCACCCTTACGAGTGCCATTGATGGAGACAAGGGCAGGAACACCAACTCATTTCATGTGCTTCCAGAACTGCCAGCAGCCTGAAGGGGGTCCTGCTCTCATATTGGGCTTATGTTCACTTACTGAGACAGTTCTAGAGAAGTACTAGGTTACTAGCCTGCCGTCCTCTTTAGCAAAGATCTCTTTAAAGCTTAGATGTTCTAAAACCGATCAAGGAATTCCTAACACGCATATTTTGTTCACTGGATGAAGGAGATTACAAGGTGCTTAAGCATACCAGGAAGAACGAAAACATCGATGACGACTGCCTCAAGGACGCTCTTGGGAGAAAGGAAGTTCTTCTCATGGATGGAATCGATTGTGACAGTCCTGGGAAGCCTCCTTCTCTTACTCCTCGTGTTTAGAAGGCTAGTCACCTCAACCTTCGTCTTTGCGGTAAGAGATTTACGCTGCTCTGTCCATGACTATCAAAAGCAGCAAACGTTTAACCCTATAAGGCGTCCATACATTTCATGAAAACACAAAAGAAACCTCCAATCCAATTGGTAGAAGAAATGATGATAAAACAGTAAATACGATGTAAGCACATAGATTTGCGACATGTTCATATATGCGGAACAGCCAACAAGCAGGACTCATCAGTTGCCAATACCAAACCCTTTTAAACCAGAACGGGGAAGCTACAGAAGTGAGCAACTCAAGGTACCATAAACAGTAGCTGGTACTCAGCCGGCCACCACATCAACACCAAGTAACTACTCCCTCCGTCCCGAATTACTTGTCGCAGGTATGGATGTATCTAGATGTATTTTAGTTCTAGATACATCCATTTCTGCGACGAGTAATTTGGAACGGAGGGAGTATTATGCAGTACATCCTAACTGGTAACTATAAGGTGGATAGGGCACCGTTCGTTCCTAGCATACGGATGATGAGTATACGGCCAATTAGATCCACTTTTAGTACACATAATTTTAATTTTGTGTATGTCCTGCGTAGTTGATTGTTAATTACCAATGCATTGTCCAAATCCTTCCATGAACTGGTGTGCTTGCTTTCAAATTGGAGCTAATTGAACAACACAATCCTAGAAAACAGCGCACACAAAACATAGATGATAACTAGAGAAAGAGCCATGTGCTATTACTGGCTACTGAAGGCTGGGTAAATGTACAGTGAACTTAACTGAGCGATTCAACGGAGACACCGCCTAATCAGTAGAACATATAGAAATGGGGAGTGGTGGCGGCGAATCTGACAGACCTGGAAGAGGTCGGAGAGGAGGATGACGGCTGTGACGCCGCTGGAGTAGGCGCGGCAGGACTTGAGCACCTGCGCCACCGTCCACCCCCACGGAGGCCGCGCCGGCGCCGGCCCCGCGCCGGGGGACTCGCTGCCGTCGCCCCCGGACGAGGTGACGACGGAGATGGCGTAGTCGATGAACTCGAGGAAGGCGCCCCCGTCCGCGGAGGCGGAGGCGGTGACGGCGGCTGGCTCCATGGAACCCTAGGCCGGGGAGAGGGGAGGGGAGGTGGGCGGGAAGGCTCCGGAGATTGAAGACGAGCGCGGGGATTTCCGCCTGTGTCCGTGACGGGTGGGGCCAGGTCGCAGCCCAGCACCATTTTGGGCTATCGGTGGCATTTCCACTACTTTTTCAGTAAGAAAATGACGTCATAAATTGTTAAGAGCTTCTCCTAAATGAATTTGGTTTTGAATTTGAAAATGTGCACATTACTAGGACAACACCAACCCAACATACTCCGTTTTTTCATAAACTTCTTTCAAAAATTACTCCCTCCGTGTATAACACGTTTTAGGTCACTAGCCCCTCCGTAAACTAATATAACTACACGTTTTAGGTCACTACTCCCTCCTCCCTCCGTAAACTAATATAAGACCATTTAGATCACTAAAGTAGTGACCTAAATGCTCTTATACGTATTAGTTTACAGAGGGAGTACTTAATATCAGACGTACATAAAACGTCTTATACAATATTAGTAGTTTACAAAGGTAGTAACATAGTACTCCAGTCTCCAGTTTTAGATTGGTTTTCACAATAGCTAGGGTTTTGCCGGAAATTTTCTCTCCAACTCCGTAGTTCAGAACTTCAAATTCTAACTGGTTCGGCAGGTACATCTCAAACACATCATCAAGTCCGCTGATGGTGTTCCCCTCTTTTTCAAGAGGCTAGTGACGTTACCTGAACATATATCAGTGACAGGCATAATTAAGGGCATTTTTTTTTTTGCATTGCTCCCCAATCTCCAGTTAGCTGCAACAACCAGATGAGATAACAAGATTGTGAAGTATAATAAAATCTCATCATGGGACAGTGGACAGAGATAACAACAGATTATTGTAAGCTGCGAGAATGAATCAATTTACGGTTACAACATCCTTAACAAGGCTCCCTCATCAACATCTTTTCTAGGAGGGAAGGAAGAAGAGGTTCCCCCATAAACTCTAGGCAAATCTCCAGGCCTGAAGACTATCAACATTTATCCGACATCGATACGATACGAGGGGGGACCCGACAGCTTTGGGGAAAACTGGCAACTTAACAAGTAGTCAAATTTTATGTGCAAAAACCAAGAGAAAAGTAAGACGAGGAAAAGAAAACTGCTGCAGGCGGGCGATTTCTGCACTGTTCGCAGAGACTGGTTGTTGAAGAAGCCATCTATCTCACAGGCGATTTCTGCTCACAGGAACTGAGCATCCATGGGTGAAGTGGTTCATGATCAGTGGTCTAAGGCGGATCTGATGGAAAGGGGCGGCACTTGCGCATTTCCTTTGGCTAGCAGCTCATGATTTATGAATAGGACGATGACAGTGATGTCGTCGTGGAAATGCCGGCGGACTTTCTTGTCGATCCTCATGAGGTCTGAGTACCGCATCTCACGCTTCCGCGCTGCTTCTTGGAGTGCTGCTTTTATGAGCCTTTTTGCGCTCCCCTGAACAAAGACAGAGTGTGCCAGTCATGATAGAGAAAAATTAATCCAAGCAGTTTTAACCATTTACCTACAGCTGAGAAATCAAAATCACCCTTGCAGCTATGCTGAGTGAGCCAACTTCGACTAGTTTGGTAAAACTACCATGTCAAACTGTCAACAGTGTCCAACGATTACTATTTTTTTGCAACAAAGTATACCCAAAATTACTTGGTAGCTTCACCCATGGCACACATATGCATCCAGTTTATGTCTGGAAATAGCAATAAATGCAAGCTTGTGGGACATCCAATATCCAGGGTATCAGACACAAATATATATACAGCCAAGAAAACAAGTGGCTAAAGAGACCTCAGTCAAGGTACTACAGCAAGTAATGAATCCCCAATGCTTGAAGAATAGCACAAAATTGCTGTTGCTTCCATGTAGGCAGTGACATTTTATTATTGGTATGGTCCTTGTGGACCTACACTAATACAGTAGAGAATTTACATAATTACAATAGCTATCATGACATGAATGATTGTGCCAGCAATACAGAAGGGAATGAGCCATAGGCACAGATAACTTTTTTATCTATCTAAGTGGGTGCAAAACATCATAGGAGATGCCTCAAACTTCCTATGGTAATAGGATGGTTCTAACTCAAAGCATTCAAGGGGAAACCCTTGACTTGGAAGTTTTGCCAGCTTGTGTAACTGTGAGAATCCAAAACCACTGACGCGGTCACACACCAGAAAATACTCCACGTCCAGCACGTTACCATCACCAGGAAACAACAATTATTAGTTTCATAGTGAGGACCCTGTCTGTACTTAACTTAACTATTCATGCTGGTGTCGACGAAACATGAGAACATCATTTGGATTTCTAGTACACAAAATTCAGATTATAAATTCTCCTTTGCTTAGGTAAATGGAAGTATGAGAAAGCAGAACGCCATGATACACATTCAGTCTAATGAACATAATTAAAGTCATGGCATTTCACAGTTGGTCGATTTAAGATCAAAGCTAAAAGAAATATAAAGAGGAAAATGCTGTGTGGGATCTTACAGCGCGTTGATTGTTGTGAACAATCTCTACGGCTTCCTGGTTAGTCAAGTGCTCCCACAAGCCATCTGAGGCAAATATGACGAAACAGTCACTCGGTTCAAGGCTGTGCGAGACGATCGTTGGTTCGGCACTCATTATAGGTCTGCTGAATGGTTCAGAGACTCTGAACTTGGGTTTGATCCGGTCCGTGTTATACTTTGCGTCTTTCAGGTACGCATCACCGAGTGACCGCGACACCTGCATAACCAACCCACTACGTAAGCACCAACCAAACATACATATATATAGGCTGCAAACGAATTACGAATACAGCGACGCAAAACCAAACCCCTTAAAAGATTAAAACCAACCTGTATGATGCCCTTCACTCTCCAGACCCCATGCTTGAGCGCGACGATCTGCGGGTCATCGGGGTGCTGGGCCATGAGCTCCTGCCGGACGGCCTCGTCATTGGCGTTGTGCTCGGCGGAGAGCTGCTCGGCGACGATCTGGCCGGAGCGGCCCACCTTCTTCCCCAGGACGGCCCGGGAGTCCCCCAGGTTGGCGACGAAGAGGGTCTGCTCGTGCACGACGCCGACGAGGCAGCAGGAGCCGACGGTGGCGAGGTCCGGGTTGGTGTCCCACTGGCTGGAGACCTGCGCGATGAAGGCCGCCTCCGTGGCCGCGAAGGCGTCCCTGATGGCGTCCGCCGTGACGCCCCCCGGGCCGGACGCGGCCTCTGCACGCGCGCAGATGATTAGATCAAACCTAGCTAGCTAGCTCTCGTCGCCGCAATCCATCCCATCCATTTCCCCAAACCAATCCGTGCGCGCGCGCGCGCGTGCGGGTGGAAGAATATACTAGTACTGTGTATAATAGATAGAAGAAGGGGGAGGAAGGAGGGGAGCGAATGCGGATGGGTACCTAGGAGGGTGGGGACGAGGTGGTCGCAGGCGAAGCGGGCGGCGGCGTGGCCGGCGTGGCCGTCGAGGACGGCGAGCACGGTGCCGAGGGGCGGGGCGGAGTGGATGCGGCACTGGTCCTCGAGCGTCTGGTTGGCCTGGACGAGCGCGGCGGAGACGTCGCCCGCGGCGCAGCGCGCGAGGTCGCGCCACCAGAGCAGGCCGTCGCGGCCCTCAGAGGCGTCGGAGGAGGGGTCGGAGGGCGGCGGGGGCGCGGCGTGCGGCGGCGCGGGCGAGGTCTGCCAGGACCCGCCGCACGCCGAGAGGAACCTGAGGAGCCCGCCCAGCATAGCACCGCCACATCGCCGACCGGGCCGCCCCCGATGCGCGCGGACGGCGGCGGCGGAGCAGCAAATGCGATGCGCGTGCGGGCGGTCGCAATCGGCCGCGTACGAGAAGGGAGGGGAAAAGGCCGCCGGGTGGGGAAGGGAGGAGGGGGGGAGAGTGGGGAGGAGTGGTGGCGTGCGTCGGGTCGGGTCGGTTTGGTCTTTGGTGCGACGCGGTGCCTGCGCCTGCCCGCGCTAGCTCGGTGGGGGGAGGGGAGGGGCGGAGTAATTGGGCGGCCGTCGTTTTTCGGCGCCTTTTCGGTCCGGCCGGATGGAGGCGCCATCACGGTGGTGCGGTGCGGTCAGCGTGTTGGACTGTTGCGCGCGCCTGGTGCGTGCGGCGCGGGCGGGCGTGCACGGTGCCGTGTGTACCGGTCGAGGGCTCGTGGACTTAGCGGGAAACGTTTCCTTCTGGATCCGATTTCGTGGAGCTTTCACCGCATCAGATTTGTCGCGTGGAGCCGCTTTGGTTTCATCGCGGTATGTGTGTTTCCGCAGTAGTATAGTACTCCCTCCGTTCCTAAATAATTGTCTTTCTAGAGATTTCAACAAGTGACTCTAAAACATATCTACATACATCCGTATGTTATAGTTCATTTGAGATGGCTAGAAAGACAATTATTTGGGAACGGAGGGAGTATAATATAAACCTTTTTTTTAGAATGAAGCCAATCTTAGGGTCGTCGCTCACGCAAAACACCGTTTTCTAGAAACTTTTTCGAGGATTTGACTGATCAAATAAGATGTCTTCACGAATCTCCGCGTAAAATCCAGCGACGACGTAGGAGTTAGCTAGATGAGACGTGGTTATCTCTCGTTTAGACGAGAGCTAGCCCCGCCCCGGCTTTCCACCATATAATCACAGCTTTTGGGGTGTGGGTGTATCTCAAACTTTTTCTTTAAACACGCTGCGAACATAGACGCTCACATGCACATGCCATGCTCGTCTGTACAAACACACGCATGCTCCACCTTCTGTGAGCACCTTTTGATAATCGATAGGGTGAACCGGCATACCTTGAGAATGACAAAGCCATGATAAGGAGCTAATGCGTGTTGAGGTTCCAAACAAAGTATGAAACTTTGTCATGGCATATGAACGTGGAATATAAATATCAAATAGCACTATCGATTATGTTGTCTACAAATAAACTACAAATATAAGCAAATAATGTCAGGACAATGTTCATGTTTTTTTTCCACTTTTGTACATACGTTTTTAACTTGTATGTTTACCTTTCTCGGGAATCAATCATTTCAAAACTCCCCCTCCACAACAAGTAAAAACCATATTTACTTTATGGTGTTGCTCGTGTTTAAATAGTAAAATAATTGCACTAGCAACACATCCAAAGTTAGGGTCAGGCACTCAAGTCGTCATGCGTCTTTTTTATAGGCGGTGCTACTTTTATTACAACAAAAAACTATGTAGCGTCGACTATTTCATATCTCTTTGTATCCATACCTAATAAGGAGTTTTTTTAATTCATACCCAAAAAGGAGTTAATGCTTCCTGAAAACCTTACCCGCAAAAAGTGCTTCTTGAAAACCCAAACAAAGTATAAAATATTTTCACGACATGTGGACGTGAAATATAAACATTAAAGATCTCTCTCTGTTATGTTGTTGATAAATAAAGTTTAAATAAATGAATAATGTCACGATAATACTCATGTTTTTTTTACTTTTATACATACGCTTATTTGGTTTCGACAAGGGGAGAAAATATATAACATATTACTAGCAATGTGCTCGTGCCTTGCAACGGATTCAAAAAATAATAATACATGTTCACAAACTTGAAAGAAAAATACTCTAGTTTGGTGTATATATCACTAAAAATATACTCGTATTAGGTTTCACTCAAAATATATTCCTTGTGGCTGTTTTGATGAGGTGCGGGAGGGATGTGGTTGGTTCTAATATACTAAGGGATTTTTGCAAATTGGAGCAGAGAAGTGGGGTCTTGTTGCAAAAAGCCACGACTTACATCATAGTCGTTAGATGCATATCTGATGGTTAGAAATGACGGATGACAGACACACCGTCATCACCAACTGAGTCTTCTATAGCAGTAGAGATGATGATAACTCCTAAAGAAATTGTAAAAGGACGTCAATCTCGGTGAACATTGGACATGTCACTTGTGAACGTCCGCGTGACAGTTTCAAAAACTGCCACCTAGATGCAGATCTGACGGTTCTGGGGCACTCGTCAGGATTGGGCTCTTGGCGAACATTTGCCAAATATCATTACGACTGTAAAATGACGTTCTATTATGTCAACAAACACTTCTCCAGTACATGCCCAAAACTTTCATGCCATGTGAAATCCATCTCGTATTCTAAAGAAGAATCCATCTCTAAAATGTCACGAGCAAATTTTCCTCCAAATTGTCCTATTTGAAAAAAAAAATCAATTGCTCCAAACTCCCCCTCCACAAAAAAAATCCAAAAAATAAAGAATGAACTGGCCATGACCGGTCACGCACGAATCTCAAGGCCGTATCGGCGGACAACAAAACCCCCTAGCCGCTTCGCACGCAGACCCGCTCTGCAGTCCCACCACACACGACAGCGAGAAGGGGAATTTTTCTAGCTAGGGTTTTAGACAGCGCGGGTCGGAGAGAGGCGATGGGTGCGGCGGTCGACGAGACGGCGGCGGCGGCCGCGGCGGCTGTGGCGGCGGAGGGCGGCCCCGCTGCCGCCGCGGCGGAGGCCGACTCCAAGGATCTGCAGCAGCAGAGCAAGGCCCTCGACAAGCTCACCGACCACGTCGAGGATCGCCAGCTCGACTCCTCCCGCGTCCAATCCGTAAGTCCTGCTCGACCCCCAACCTCGCGCTCCCGCGAGCGCGGATTCACATATTCCGCCGCGTCGTTAGTGAGGATTAGGTGTAGATTCGTGATACACTGGCCCGTTAGTGAGCAATCGGAGCCACGAGCTGGAGGATCTGGTCGACATTGGTGGAGCCATGGGTGCACTATGAATCGGTCTCGTGAATTAGTTTTGTGCCACCCCCTCTGCTTTGCTTTGCAGGGATGACATGCTTCAGCTTAATCCTCCAAACATGACTAGCCTGTTCCTGGATGCGTGTTTATACCGGTGTTACTCCCTTTGTCGTTTCCAGTCAGAATCATTTCAACAATTATCAGATTCCTGGCCCATTAGTTATTGGTTGAGCATACTGTACGTTCCATGTCTGTTGGGTGTAAAGTTCAAGCAGTGAACGCTTTTGTTAGATACAGTATCTGTATTCAGTAATGAAGACACTATCTGTATTCAGTAATGACGACATCAGACGGTGGCGTGCAGTACACACAACCTACATTTGGTAGCAGCTCCTCATAATCTGTCCACCCACCATAAAATCTCTGTACTTCTGCTTGTGCGTCTCTTATAGGAT
Organism: Triticum dicoccoides; assembly: GCF_002162155.2. Classification (NCBI taxonomy): domain Eukaryota; kingdom Viridiplantae; phylum Streptophyta; class Magnoliopsida; order Poales; family Poaceae; genus Triticum; species Triticum dicoccoides. Next base: position 636,814,957 of record NC_041386.1, read on the forward strand.
ATAACATTTTATTAGATGTGTTGCTAATCAATTGCAAGTTTTCACTGCTTAACTGCAATATTATCCAGAGGTCCGGTGACCTGAGTAGAATTTCCATTATTTCCATGTCATGTGAATAGCTTGCAAGTTTGAAAGTGTGTTTTTCGGCACCCACCTTTTCTACAATTCTGGAAAATTATTTATTAAGTTATCAGTATGGCCTCTGAAAAGTGCCGCTTGGGCAGATATACAGTTCAACTTCGAGTCTGATCAACAAGTGTTTTAATCAAATGATTTTGAAGGGGCTATATAAATGACTTTGAAAGAGACACCTACTAGCAGTTGAATGAGCCCTTGGTATAGTAACTCCGTGCTAAAACATGGATATCAGGAATGTAGAAGGTAGATTCGTAGAGAAGTGTGTGTGTTTAATTGAGATGTTTTGGGGAGTACCTTGGTGATGCTGATATATCTTTCTTTCTTTTACAGGCCATGGCAGCTCTTGCTTCATCTAAAGAGGCTGACTGGAATACCATGAGACTGAGGTTGGTGTGGAAAATATTCATGGCTATTATTTTGCTCTCAAGAAACTTGCAATACATCAACGCACTGTTCTTTTTTTTTTTTTGCTGACTGTACAACTACCACCTCTTTAGTGAATGACAGACGTTACTAGCAACTGCACATGGAAATTTTAAATGTGATGTTCAGTTTGAATAACAGCTTTCCCTGCTACAAATTTTAGCTTCTTTTATAGAGTCCATTAACAGATCGGTTAGCATTTTACAAAAAAGAGAACAAACCAGCGACACAGGCAGGTTGCAGTTTTGCTCAATATCCTGTCATCACATAGGTTTTCAACTTGATGAAAGAAAAAGAAAACAAGTAAGGATAAATAAGTGAACGGGAAAGACAAGAAAATCTAGCATGATGGCAGTGGAACTTAGATCCTTTGTACTCCGTTCACAAATATAATATGTTTTGGATATTTCAGTATGGACCACATACGGACTGAAATAAGTGAACAAACACAGTAAAACATGTGTATATACATCCGATTCAGAAAAAAGTTTGAAAATCTTATATTTGTGAACGGAGGGAGTACCTTGTAATTTTTGCGCTCGAGTTTGCAATATCCCATGATCTATTTTGTTGGGGATTCCATGTTTCTGGTTAATGGTATGTTTGGATTATTACCAAAGTGCACCTTACCAGTTTTTTTACCATAACAAAAATTGTTCTATGTTTAGATAGTTGCTAGCTGTTTGGCATGCCAATGCTCATTTGCCAATTCTAGTTATTTTTTCTGGCCAATCTTGACCAATCCATGGGTATTGCACACCAAACTTTTTGGTAGGGCAACCTTGGGCATAAACTAAACTCAACCATAGTATTTCCATGACATATCAGCTCCAATTTGAAACAAAGACAATGGCCTTGGGAAGTACATAGTATCCTCATTTTTAGATAAATGGGTTTGGCCTTCTTCTCCTGAAAATGTTGTTCACAGCTCATGATTAGGGGTGTGCAGAGCGGCGCCTGATCCGCTCCGCTTCATAGTCAAAATGGATCACGTTAGTTATAACTTCCCCACCCAGATTGAGCTTAGATTGAACTAACTCTCTACTTATGCAGGATATGCGGGGACGCCCGCTTGCATCCCACTCATGGCATTGTTATAACATAACGGGTGTTTCTTTTTGCTCTTTCACCAGGGAGAAAGAATTAGCTGCTGTCAAGATCAACCCTACCGACGTTGAAATCATTGCCAATGAACTTGAGGTGGCATCTGAAACCTTCGCTTGCAGCTATTTTTTTCCCTAATGCTCTAAATAATGTCCCTTCTAAAACATTGTCTCTGAATGTGCAGCTGGACAAGAAGATCGCAGAGAGGACACTCCGAGAGCACAAGGGCGACGCTGTTGCCGCAGTCCGGTTCTTGCTTCGCTGATTCCGACACATGCCGCCTGCCTGCGTGCACGTGATTTCATTTGATCTGTAAACCATGCGAATGGGGCTGTACTTTGTCTTCCTGTATCACAGTGAAACTATGGTTTCTGTCACTGATGCAAAACTTATATTTCCATGGTGCTGCAGACTGGTTTCTGTTCCCTTGGAAAAGAAGTTAGGAAGTTGAAAAGTATAGGTCGAATGGTGTTTTATATCCATACAGTAGATGTGCCTGTATTTTTTTCAAAACGCCGTCCCTTGACATCATGCCTGTGAAAGCAAGGCATACAGGACAATGCGCACATGCCGCCGAGGAGAAAATGGCCGTCAAGGTTGCAGTCTGGCGTCATGGTCATCATGCCTCCGCGAGGGCGAATCTGACTCCATAATTCATGTGCCCGTATGAGTTGCTTGGTTTATTTGGAGATCCAGATGCTATCTTCCCGAGAACAATGGTCAGTGAGTTTGGTACCAGGCGTGCCCCCCACACACGGGATGCATGTTTCTCGTGGTCGTGCTTATCACGCCGTTGCAGGGTAGCCTTGAGACTCTACCGCCGATGCCGTCGGAGGTAGGCTGCCATGCTTTGCTTTTGTCGACGTCGACGGATCAAATGGGCTACCACTGTTGACTATGATGGCAGCTCGTCTACTCTGTTGCCACGGTGTTCGGTGATACTCCCTCCGTCCGGAAATACTTGTCATCATAATGGATAAAAGAGGATGTATCTAGATGTATTTTAATTCTAGATACATATTTTTTTATCCATTTTGATGACAAGTATTTTCGGACGGAGGGAGTAGATTAGAGGGGTTCAGTACTTCAGTCGTAAAATAGTTTCAGTGCTAAACTTGTCACCGAAGATCAAAACAGTGATTTTGCCCTGACCATAGAATAGGACAGGGGTTTCAAAACTCAGGGGATAATAATTTGTTGGGACTTTCAAGACCTCCAAAAAAAAACTTTGCCCATGCTTCTCTGGTGAATGCGATCGATCTGAGCACCTTGCCCTTGTTGAAACTTGGTGGCCTGGTCTCTGACGTAAAAAAGGCGTATAATACAACATAGTAAACAAATAAAAAAACCTGAAATTTTTATACATGAAAATTGAGAGAATCTTCTATGTGCGTGCCAAATTTCAAGGTGTTTGGGAATTTTAGGAGCTCGTGTCAAAAATAACAAATTTGGCCCGTCAAAGAAACTTTCAAAAAGTGCACTGTGTGGACTGGTTTTTTTTTTTTTGTGACGAGCTCATCAAACGTCCAAACACTTTGAAATTTTGCACGCACCTAGAAGATTCTCTGAACTTTCATGTGTAAAAATTTCAGATATTTTTGAATTTATTGCTATTTTTTTGAATTTATTGTTCATCGGGAGTAGATGAGCCTGGGCACCGTTTTGAATTATCGGTATAATATGAACTTCTTCTGAAAAAACGTCCATGTGTCTAGCTTCATACATTGCTCGCACCTATAGAGAAGTTAAATTCTATTGAGCTACCAACATATGGTGCTTAGCACTTTTCTTGGTAACGAGCTTGAGGCGGCCTGTGAAACCTTCGTTTTTCCCCTAAGAGCATCTCCAATAGAAAATTTAGATGTAAAAACAGCTAACTTTTAAATCCCCGAGGCCTAAAAACTCATCTCCAACAGATCATATAGATGTAAAACAATTTACATCACCTCCTCTAAGTGATGTAAAATACAAAACTTGAAGATGAAAATTTGCATCACCAACCGCCTGGTGATGTATATAGCCCACCTCGCCGCCGCTGGTCCTGTTGCATTTTGCCT
>NC_041386.1:636818815-636823400 GCF_002162155.2 Triticum dicoccoides
TGCCGCCCCACCCCGCCTCAGTTGAAGCTCCCCCGCCGCCCGATCCGAGTTTCACCTGCGTGTTTCGAGCTCTGCCGCCGCCCCGCCCCGCTCCTTGTCTCGATTTGAAGCTCGGCCGCCTGATTCAAGCTCCGCCGTCGGCGCCCGTCTCAGCTCGACGCTCAGCCGCCGCCATGCTGCCGAAGAAAGTGTCGAAGAGCAAGACCGACTTCTTAGGGGTGCGGAAGAAGCCGTCTGAGAACTTCGGTGTGGAGTTCCAGTGCGATGGCTATCGCTACTGGATCGGCACGTTTGACTTCGTCAACATGCCCGCGCGTGCGTACGAAATCGCCATGTGGCGTTTCTGACGGCCGAGGCGCGAGATGAACTTTCCGGAGATCGAGACTCAGGTAGACACGGAGCTAATTGGGCCGGAGAATCACAATATTTGGCGGATGGACGAGAATGAGGAGAAGAAGAACAAGAAGAAGCCAGTGATTATCGTTGCTCCCGGCAATAGTGACGAGGCGGCAAAGGCGAGATTCACGCGGGAGCATCCGGAGTATGTCCAGACCGAGCACGAGTTCTCTAGGAAGCGTGAGGCCGAGCAGCAAAAGAAGGCGGTGAGGAAGGATGTGGAGGAGGCCGGCGCCTCGGCGGTGATCCCCGTCTAGTCCGACTCGTCGGACTGGGATGACTCGGAGGAGGACGAGTGCGACAACCCCAAGAAGAAGGTGTTATGGGAGCAGTTCAAGAGCGACGACGAGTAGGCTCGGAGTAGTAGTAGTTTGATGCATGTAGTAGTTTGAAGTATGTTTAATTATGTTCAATAACTATGTTTGCTTCAAATGAACTTGCTATATTTAAAGTTATGTTTGGAACAATATAGTAGTTGTACTAGTTTTACATCTTCAAATACATCATTTGGTGGAGTAGTAGTTTTACATCACCAAATATACACATCTCTTGAAGTTAGGACTTTTTAAAGATGTATAAAAAGAACTTTTTGTTGATGTAAATTATACATCACTTGCTTTTACATCTTCTAATGAAGATGCTCTAATGCTCCAAATGCCCCTTCCGAAACATACTCGCTTCGTCTCAAGTGTCAAAAAAATGTCTTACACTTTGAGGCAAAGGGAGTATTTGAATGTGCAGTAGGACAAGAAGATTGCAGAGAGGACCCTCGAGAACACAAGGCGACGATGTTGCTGCAGTTCAGTTCTTGCTTCGCTGATGAATGATGATTGTGTTTGGTGTGTAAACAATGCCGGGCGAAAGTCTTCCCTTCTAATCTCAAGCTCAAGAGCTCCTGCTATGAACAGTAAAAGTCTGATTTTTTTACGACCAACACTGCTTAGTTTTCTATGTGCATGCAAATTTCGTGATGAAATTACATTCGTGGAGGTTTAGAATTCTTTTCGCAAAATCAGCAACTCAAAACGCTTTCAAAAATATTCTTTCTGGAGCATTGATTTTTCTTTTGACAGAGTATTAGCAATGTTATTTTTTTCACAAAATCAGCACTTTAGTAGTGATCTAAACACTCTTATATTTCTTTACAGAGGGAGTAGAATATTCACCGATGTTTGCTGGCAAAGAAATCATGTTTTTTATTTTTTGTGTTACTGTTTGTTTCAATTTAATTGTTCACGAGGGTACATGCAGAACTTATATTTCTACGATGCTGCAAAGTGGTTTCAGTTCCCTTAAAAGTTGAAAATTTTAGTCAGGAGGTCATTGATGTTTATATGCAAACAATCCATGTGCCTTCATGAGATGCTTGGTTCATTTGGAGATCCAGATGAAATTTTCGCGAGAGCAATGACAGTGACGATAATCGAACCAGTTTGGGTTGCAGTATTACTACTGATTTTTCGAAAAGCATTATAATACTCCTGTACAAATACTACAATTTGCAGTCATTGAAGAAATCAATGAAATTTTGTAGAAAAAAAAGGAGAAAATAAGGAAAAGAATGTTGAATCAGAGCTGCCGAGGAGCAGGATGGAGCTCAGCGGAGCGGTCGAGCTCGGCGAGCATGGCCACCCGATCCATCTCGTACCCACACACGTCCATGTCCCCGTCGCCGTCCCCCGACCAGTCCACCCTGCCCACCCGCATCGTCTCCACGTCCACCGCGTACACCTGCGTCCTGCCGCCCCTGTTCCTCGCCGTGAAGAGCGCCACGCCGCTCTTCTCGCAGAACCACCTCAACCTCACCGCCTGCAGGCCCATGAGCTCCGTGTTCAGCGTCCACCGCCACTCCTTCCTCCCCGACACGCCGCCGTTCCTCACCGCGTCGGCGTAGACGACCACGTAGGCGCGCACCGCGTCGGCCTTGCACTCCAGCACGCACAGCCTCCCGTCCGGCATCAGCCCCAGCAGCCGGTCCACCTCGCTGCCGAGGGAGGCCTTGGCGCGGCGCGGCGGCGACTCGAAGGCCTGCACGGTGTAGCCAAAGCTGGACGTGTGCAGCGTGGCCGGGTTGACGGCGATGCCGAGCCCGTACCAGCAGACGGCGCCGCCCCGCACCAGCGTCGCGTGCGCCCTGACGCCCAGCTGCCGCCCCCTCGCGATCCGGGCGCCGGTCACCTCCACCTCCGGGCCCCAGCTGCCGTCCTCCGAGGAGTAGCGCCGGAGCGCCGTGTAGCTGCGGTGGTTGTAGAGGAGCAGCACGCGGTACGAGGACGAGGACGTGGACGTGGCCGCGCATGCGTCGTACAGGTGGAGCCCGTCGTCGGCGGTGAGCAGGGCGCACGCGTACGGCCCCGGGCGGTCCTTGCCGGTCAGGGGCGGGAGCAGGTCGGCGTCGCCGGTCATGGGGTCGCACACGCAGAGCCGCAGCACGCAGGCGCTCTTGGCGCGGCGGAGGTCCATCACGACGCGGCCGTTGCGGGACGCGACGACGCGCGACGACGAGCCCGGCACGCCGCCGTCGGTGATCGAGAGGTCGGGCTTCGTGAAGGGCACGAAGCCGTCGCCGTGCAGGAAGACGCCGACCGCGAGGCGGCGGGCGAAGCGGTCGCAGCGCGGGGGGCCGCGGCGGCAGATGAAGGCGGCGTCGGAGGAGACGAGGCGGCGCCAGCGCCTGCAAGCGGCAGCGCAGCGGACGAGGTCCCCGGCGTCGGAGAGGGCGGAGAAGACGAGGAGCAGGGTCTCGTCGCACAGGGGCAGCGCCTGGTCGCCGTGCTCGGGCCCGTGCCGCTTGAACGGCCTGCGGCGGGCGGCGAGCCACCCTCTGCTCCCGCCTGCGGAGGGATCCGTCCCTGCGGCGGTGGCCGGGCGTCGGCGGCGGCCGCAGCGGCGACGTGGCGGCCGTGACGGCGGCATGATGATCGGCCGGTTGGGATTTGGGGGAGATCGAGCAAGGGTTTAGGGGGCCGTGTTTACAGAGGTAATCGCCCAGATCCGTAAAGGAAGATCGCCAGATTTTCCGTCTCATGGGCCAGTTGGATCTCCGTTTCACGTCAGAGAAAAAAAAGGACAAAGAATCGATGGGCCTGCCTGCCAATGATGAAGGCCCATTGTGGCGTCCCAGCGGCCAGTGGCTGCTTGGTCCTCACTGGCCTAAAAAACACAAAAAATGCCTCACTGCACTCATCTCCATCGCAAGTTCTCAACAACCTCCTCCTTCGCTCACATTGCCAAAATGCGTTTGAAAATAATATTTTTGGAGCATCGGTTTTGTTTTTTTTGCCACATTTTACACAAATTTCATCTGGCGATGAAATTTTGCAAGCTATCAAAACATTTGTCAAAGTTTCATACAAAAAAAATCAGAATTTTCTAAATTGTTATCTTTTTAATTTTATTGTTCACCCAAGCTCACATAAGCACGGGATCATAACAGCCGCATATGGAGAAAGAGGAATACCATCCCCTGATTATAGCATGGTTAATAGTATAATCAACTGCTAGTTATATGATGTTGTATCATCACTTATAGTCACTCATACAACAAGTTTGGCTACAAGAGTAGTACTTCTTTTCACCTTCTTTCTATCTCTTTCTTCATATGTATTGTATTTGCGTAGAAGTACGCATATAGTTAACTCTTGCATGAGAACCATTTCTGTCATCTTCTAATGTCTCTGTCCTTCATATAGGCAAAAATGACCTATAAGCGGGCTATAAGCCCGACCTGTAATTGCTTTGATTAGAGTACAACTCTAACTCGTCAACTTAGGCACACCCCTTTTTCCCTAAAAAAAAGAATAAGGAAATTACCCTTCTCGATCATGTGCGATGTTTTATCCCTTCTTCCCCCATGATAATTCTTACTAGCATCCACGAAGTAAATGGATTTTATCAAAAAATTAAAGTAAATGGACTTTTAAAGAAGAGTAATTAAGATGTAGCAAAAATTATGCCTCGACTCGTCCAGAACATGTTTCGAGAGTGTGTGCTAACCAATCAACAGGACTTGGAAACCGATGTCCCCATCGCAAAAATTATTTGAGAGCATAAAGAAAGAAATGTGCGCTGTTGGATGAATGAGCAACTAGTATTCACTGAGGGCCAGAGGCCAGTACATATACATGTGTGGCAAAGTGCAGAGAACCCCCTATACATTAGGGATATACAGACAAGAGACTATACACAT
>NC_041386.1:636823865-636884251 GCF_002162155.2 Triticum dicoccoides
ACTGAGTTTGGAGAAAAGAAAGCTATGTTGCGCTCGAGTTTGTGCCTTCGTGAAGAAGTCCGTCAATTGTAACTCAGAGGGCACATGAAGAGCAAGAATCTAATCTTGCACAGCAGCACGCACAAAGTGGGCATCCACGCCGATGTGCTTGGTGAGCTCATGCTTCACCAGGCCACGCGCAATACTGATAACACCGGTACTGTCAGACAGTAATGGAGTGGAAGTAGAAGCAGCCACACCAAAATCCTCAAGTAACCATCGTAACCAGATCACCTCAGCCGTCAACATAGCCATTGCTCGCAACTTAGCCTCGGTGCTCGAGCGAGAAACTGCAGTCTGTTTCTTGATCTTCCAGGCAATAAGAGAGCCTCCAAGAAAGACACAGTAAGCAGACAGCGAGCGTCGATCTGAGGGATCACTAGCCCGAGTAGCATCGGAGTAGGCCTGGAGCTCGAGAGAACTGGAGCGAGGGGAAAAGGCGATGAGAGATCGTGCCACGAAGATATCGTAGAACACGGAGGAGATGACTATAGTGGATAGAGGTGGGGGCTGCAAGAAACTGACTCAGGATGTGAACAGGATGGGATATGTCAGGACGTGTAACAGCAAGATAGACAAGGCTGCTAATGAGGTGACGATAGCGAGTGGGATTAGGAAGAGGATCACCATCAGAGGCACGTAGCTGAATGTTGAGGAGTCACAACAGTGCGCTCATCACCGAGAGCGGCGCGGGCAAGAAGATCCTAAATATATTTTTCCTGAGAGATGTAGAAGCCATCAGAGGTCGAGGAGATCTCAATCCCAAGAAAATAGCGAAGTAGACCAAGATCGGACATGAGAAACTGGTTGTGAAGGCGAGCCTTGACAAAGGCAATATAGTCAGAGTCGTCACCAGTGATGATCATGTCATCAACATAGAGAAGGAGAAGAGTCTGACCACGAGAAGACGTGTGAACAAACAATGCGGGATCATGGTCACTGGGCAAAAAGCCAGCGGCAGTCACCATAGAGGCGAAGCTCTCAAACCAGGCGCGAGGGGCCTGTTTAAGACCATAGAGGAAGCGGCGAAGGCGACAGACCATGCCATCAGGAGAATAGTACCCCGGTGGTGGCTACATATACACCTCCCCACGTAACTCGCCATTGAGAAAGGCGTTCTGGACATCAAGTTGAGAGATGGACCAATTGCGAACAGAAGCCACAACAAGGAGAGTGCGGACAGTGGTCATGTGAGCCACAGGAGCGAATGTCTCATCATAATCGCGTCCTTGCTCCTGCTGGAAACCACGGGCCACAAGACGAGCTTTGTAGCGCTCAAGAGAACCATCGGAGCGAGTCTTAACTTTGTAGACCCACTTGCAAGTGATGGGACGAACACCAGAAGGAGGAGAAACCAGATCCCACGTGCCATTGTGCTCAAGCGCCGCAAGCTCCTCGACCATCACAAGCTGCCATTCAGGGTGAGTCATGCCGGCCCGATAGGTGGTGGGCTCAGCAATGGCAGAAAGACCATACCGGTCAGGAGAATAGCGATCAGGAGGAGGACAAGGCCTAACACGAAGGTTATGGACCGACGTAGGCGTGAGAGGTGGTGCACCAAAAGTAGAGGCACATCAGTAGGATCAGCGCTAGCACGAGGACGACGAGTGTAGTAGTGAGGAAAAGGGGAGTGTGGGCGAAAGACTGGAGAGGAAGGTGGGGAGGGAGATGAGGAGGAGGGAGGGGATGGTGGTACCGGTGGTGTAGGGAGACTCCTCTGGGAGAGGGTAGAACAGAGGGCACAGAGGGAGATGTGTCGGGAAGGAGAAGGAAGGAAATATCTTCCACGGAAAAGCTCGAGGAGGAGGGACGCGGATAGTAAAAACGAGACTCATCAAAAGTCACATCACGCGAAATGCGCAGTCGGCGACCAACAGGATCCCAACAGCGATAGCCCTTGTGCTCATCACTATAGCCAAGGAAAACACACTCAACTGGCTGAGCAGTCAACTTGGTTCGTTCTCGCGGAGCAAGAAGAACATAGCACACGCACCCAAACATACGAAGAGCGGAGTAGTCAGGAGAGCGATCAGAGAGATGCTCCATAGGAATACCACCCTTCAAGGCAACCGATGGCTGAATGTTGATGAGGTGTGTGGATGCGGATACTGCCTCAGCCCCAAAATGAGGTGGAAGAGAGGCGGCGATCATCATTGCCCGAGCCGTCTCAAGCAAATGGCGATGTTTGCGTTCAGCAACGCCATTCTGAGCATGGGCACCAGGGCAAGAGAATTGGGCAAGAGTGCCCTGCTCTGCAAGAAAACCACGCAACATGTGAGAGATATAGTCTCCAGCTGAGCCAGCACGGAAGATACGGACAGACGTGGAAAATTGAGTGCGAACAATGGCAGCAAAACGCTTGTATATGGGGAGAACCTCGCTGCGAGATTTCATACAGTAAAGCCAAGTGTAGCGAGAGAAATCATCAATAAATAGAACATAGTAGCGATGACCCCCTTTCGAGTCAAAAGGAGCAGGACCCCATACAACAGAATGAACTAAGTCAAAAGGACGCTGAGATACAGACTCACTGGTAGGATAAGGTAACTGGGTCTGTTTGTCAAGCCTACAACCATCACAATGCAACGAAACATCACCATAGACAGACCCTAAGACGCCTTGGTGTACTAATGAGGATAAGCGAGAGCCACAGATGTGACCAAGTCGATGATGCCACTGCTGGAAGGACACAGAAGAGGAGGCAGCAAGAGCATGGGAGCTGGCGTATGTGGTAGCAGCGGAAGGAACACGAAGCCAGTCAACCTCCCAAAGGCCCTCAGACTCACGGCGCCGAGGGCCAGCGCCAACCAGAGCCTGAGTGCGACGATCCTGAACAGAACAAGAGTCGGCATCAAGAATGACACGACAACCAGAATCAGTAAGTTGGGCAGCGGAAAAGAGATTCATGGTAAGACGAGGAACATGAGAAACACTAGGAACCGAGAAAGACGGAGTGGAAAGGATGCCATGACTAGCAGCAGGAAGAGGTGTGCCATCGGCCGTGAGAACATTAAGAGGAAAACCAGGAGGACGAAGAGAAGATAAAACAGAAGAATCAGAAGACATATGAAAAGAAGCTCCAGAATCCAGAACTCACGAGGATGTACCTGTCTGAGTAGGCTCCGGCGGGGGCAGAGTGGTGGTGGCTGTCACGACGGCAACAGAACCCGTCGAGGAAGAACCGGATGAGGCCAACATGCGCTTGAGCCGCAGAATATCCTGGTCAGTAAGCGACGCAGTCGAGGAAGACGCACGAGTCCCACTAGATGAAGAGCGCTTCAGGTCTCTCCGCTTCTTGTGACAATCTGATTCTGGGTGACCTGGCCTGTTGCAGTAGCCACAGAAGGTGTGCGAGCACGACCGACCCTCTCCTGAAGGAGGGTGAAACGCCCCCCTGGAGGTGTGGGCAGGAGCGGTGGAGTAGTGAGGTGAGCAGACAACACAAGAGCTTGGGCAGCAAGAACAGTGGGAACCACAAGCAGATCAGCAGACCGGAGATGTGTCTCCTCAGCACGAAGCTCGGCAAGCACCTCCGAAATAGGAACACGACCACGAGCAAGCAGGTGAGCACGCCGAGGCTCAAACTTTGAGCGAAGGCGAGGTAGGAACTCGTGGAGACGATGAAACTCCAAGTCTGACCGCACAGTCTGACAACAGCGGCAAGTACCACAAACCACAGTCTGGAGAGAGTCAAGCTGACGCCAGATGGCAGAGCTCTGGGAGTAGAACTCATCAATAGAAGAGTCACCCTGCTGCAGAGCATGCTCCTGACGCACCACAGATAGGTAGAGAGCATCACCAGATGGCTGATATCAGTGACAAAGATAGGTCCACATCGCAGCAACAGTACCAAGACCCATGAACTCAGACGCAGACTGGGGTAAGACACTCGCAGTGAGAACCGGAGCCGCTCGAGCATCATCGTTGCACCACTGAGTGTAAGCAGACAGATCATCCCGGTAAACAGAAAGAGCATCTGAGTAAGCGGATACCTGCTGATCATAAGCATCCACCGCAACATCATCAAGGGCCTTGGCTGCATCCCGATCAGCCTGAGAAGCGTCGGCAGCAAGAACAGGCGGGACCGGCGGGATAGGAGCCACAGGAGCAACATGACATGGCGGACAGGGGACCTCGCCAGAGAAAACGCCCCACAGGAGAAGACCGCGCATGTGGATGCACATGAAACCCACAAACTCAGCATAGTTGGTGCCATCGAAGATCACCGTGCACCGAGGGGCAACCACATATCCCGAGGAAGACATGGTGAGCCTTTTTTTGGTCAACTGCTACAGTGCGCCCGATCTAGATCAGGCAGACCCGCTCACGAGGGGAACGAAGCGGGGCTCGAGCAAATCGAGCGGACAAGGTGGCCAAGCGACAGCTGAAGGCCACGACCAGGAGGAGATCGCAGCTTGGGCTGCAGATCCAGATCGAGGGCCCATCCAGGCGGGAAGCAGCACCAGGCAAGAGCGGCCGGGACACCGGGCGAGAGCTGCCGGGCTGGGGCGACGTCCAGGCAGAGGCGGGCGCCGGTGGCCAGGTGCAGCAGCAGGGCGGCCAACCGGCAAAGCAGGAAGCAGGGGCGCCCGACCGGGCGGAGTAGGACAAGGCCGCCTCGAGCGCCGACGGCCAGGGCGCAGCAGGAGCGGGCGCCGGATCCAGCCGATCCAGCCGGACGGAAGGAGTCGGGCTTGGCCAAGAGAGAGACGGCCGGTGACGTACGGGAAACAGCCGGAATCGAGGTGAGCTAGGAGTGGCGCGCACGGAGTTGCATCGTGCGGGAGAGCGATGCTAACCTAACATCTGATACCATGTTGGATGAATGAGCAACTAGTATTCACTGAGGGTCAGAGGCCAGTACATATACATGTGTGGCAAAGTGCAGAGAACCCCTTATACATTGAGGATATACAGACAAGAGACTATACACATCTAACATGCGCTAACACAGGAAGAAGGATATATCTGGTGCAGAAAGTATCAGGGGCCACAAGAGCTTGATGAAGATTGTTGATGGCGCGACAAAGACAAGTTATGCATAAACCTTGTATATTCTTTCTTTTTTGCGGGGTCATAAATCTTGGATGTTCAATCCAATAATTAATTAGGGTACACTTAAGAGATTTTATAGAGTAGGGTGGGGGGGGGGGGGCAGTGGCCCCCTTTGGCCCATGAAGCTCCGCCACTGCACCAAACCATATATGCTCCCAATTTGAAGAAATTCAAATTTGAACATTCTGAAAAAATCTATAAAAAGTATGGACGTTGGCAACACATACGTATACAATCCCTAAAAAACTCAGATCCAAAATCTAAATATACGTTGAGGAATATAAAAGACAAATCCATCATGGTTAGTGTAAAGCTAAGACACAAGCAAAATGACATATTCATACATGAATTTCTCCTTTTTGTTTCTTCATGTGCGAATTTTTGGGGGCTGTGCACGCTTGTCCTGTGAGCACACATTCCCCTCCAATGAATTTTTAGAAACAATTGTGTCGCGGCATATTTAGAGATATCTAGCTATTGAAGACAAGGCTAAGTAAGAATAACGAATTGCACGTCATTTTTTTTATTGTCCTTTCTAAATTACGTTACAGCCACAAGATAGTCCTATCAACAATGACCCCGCGCAAAGATGTTAAGTAAGACATGCTCTAAGGACTGATATAATTGGATATTTTTTTTCCATGTCCGGTGAAACCATGCAACGTACAACTATGCAAAGGACAGGTTTTGGGTCTTCCCTGGCAGCGCCTCAACTGCTCCAATGGGCATATATATGCCTATATATGGTGCTTTGTTAAGTCCGTCGTCCGGTAGCACGACATCGCTGACGCACCAATTGAGGAATCGATGCAAAAAAAAAAAAACATTGAGGAACGGAATAGGAATATGCGACGCGGTACTGTTTTGCCGGCCCTGATCTTCCCTGTCGGTGCTGACTTTTGTCATCTGTTCTTTGTAAAAAATGTAACGCGGATTATCAGCCAATTTCGCTACAGTTGTAGTAAGATCTTAAAAGGCGTTTAACATGAGCAGCTTTTCTCTGCCATGTACTCTCTCCGTTCCAAAAATATAAGTCTTTTTAAAGATTTCAATAAATGACCACATACTGTACAAAATTAGTGAATCTACATTTTAAAATATGTCTATATACATCCGTATATTGTAGTCCATTTGAATTGTCTAAAAAGACTTATATTTAGAAACGGAGGCAGTACGTACTGTAGTAGCAATGGCACTCCAAAAATAGATCATAACAAACAAAACCTAGTAGCAATGGCACTCCAAAAATAGATCATAACAAACAAAACCGTCAAGCATTTGAGCTTCACATACATATAAGAGACTGAAAGCTTCAACCGCCAAACGATACTGCTCAGGTACAGAGCAGCTAATAGACAGTGGCCGGGGAAGAACACAAGGGGCTGGTGGAAATCATCATAACAACATGCAACAAGGAGCAAAGGAAAATCAGCTCAAGAGATTATACAACCATGGCTGGAACTCACAAACATTACAACACGCACAACCATGGCTAGCACAACAATCAAATACGTATATATGTAAATGAAAGCAAGATCTTGCACAAAAGCAAACACAGCACAGTAAAAATAACCACCGTGGGATGCCAGAAATATATCATCTAAGTTTAACATCTGTTACATCACCACAACCATCATCAAAACCACAGTCTCAGTAGCACCACATACAAACAACAAGATAGTAAGGAAGACACATAGGGAGAAAAATACCGCGCCTCCCTTCACAGCAACAGCCAGCAGCAAAACATGACCCAAAGTTTAGAGCTTGTCCTCGAAATCGGATAGGGGGGTCATCTGCTCCTTGAGACCCTTCCTCTTGCGGATCTCCGTCACGAGCGTCGCCGACTGGGTGCCGGGGTCCAAAGGATCGGAGGCCATGATGTCCCAGTGGTCAAACACGCACTGGGGGAAGGCCTGGCCGGACGTCGCGGCCCTCAGGGTGCTCGAGAACCCGAAGGACTCGATGACGGGCAGGTAGGCCTTGATGTTGTAGAGTGGGGTACCTTGCCTCTGCATCTCCTCGAACACGTGCCCTCTCTTCTGATTCAGCACACCATAGATACCACCAAGTGCGTTCTCCGGGGCCTGGATCTCAACCAGGTACACGGGCTCCAGCAGCCTTGGCTTGGCAGTGAGCTGAGAAGCGTAAATGACCCTCCTCGCCGTTGGGATGACCTGACCACCACCCCTGTGAATAGCATCAGTGTGGAGAACAACATCACAGACCTCATAGCAGATGCCGCGCATGTTCTCCTCACATAGTGCTCCTTCTTTTGATGCCCACTGGAACCCAGCCACAACAGAGTCCTTGATTTCATTCAGGTACTGCACTCCCTTACACATGTCCACAACCATGTTGGGGCCAGTCGTCTCAGGTCCAAAGCACCAAATCTTCTTGGCGAGATCCTTGTCCCAACCAAACTCCTCAGACAGGATCTTGGAGCGCACCTTAGGATCATCGCGCGGGCCAATGCGGCCATCATCAATAGCCTCAGCCAATCCCTCCTCCAATGGGCGAGCTTCCATGTAAAGACGGTTATGCTTGTTGGGGGACTTGCTCATAACGGTACGGCAGGACTTCTCCAGAACAGTCTCACGGAAGGAGACGACAGGGGGGGAAACAATGATTTCAGCACCACCCATGAAGTCATCCTGCAGATCCTTCAAGCAGATTTCAAGATGAAGCTCTCCGGCTCCAGCGATGATATGCTCACCAGACTCTTCAATGGTACAGAGAACCATAGGATCAGACTTGGCCAGACGCTTCAAACCCTCAACAAGCTTAGGAAGATCAGAAGCCACCTTGCACTGAACAGCAACACGTACAACAGGGGACACAGAGAACTTCATTGCCCTGATTGGGCAGGCATCAACTTCCTTCTCGTTTGTCAGGGTTGCATTCTTGGTGATGAACTGATCCAAACCAACCAAAGCAACGGTGTTACCACAGGGAACATCCTCAACAGACTCTTGCTTCTTTCCCATCCAGATAACAGTCCGCTGGACACTCTTCACATATAGATCCTTCTTCTGGCCAGGAACAAAGTTGGGACCCATGATACGGACCTTCATGCCAGTTGCGACCCTCCCAGCGAAAACACGTCCAAAGGCAAAGAATCTACCCTTGTCAGATGCTGGAATCATCTTGGAGACATACAGCATAAGAGGACCTTCAGGGTCACAGTTTCTGATGGCATTTGCATATATGTCATCAAGGGGGCCCTCGTACAAGTTCTCCACACGATACCTCTGTGCCTTTGAAGGAGAAGGGAGATGAAATATCATCATCTCAAGCAGAGCACGACTGGCAGGCAGCCAAGTTTGCATCACACGCTTCATGAGAGCCTTGCCCATCAAGTCCTTCTCATCATTCTTCATGGTCACACCAAGCTTCTTCAACATAGGCCACAACTTATCCTTCTGGTCATTCATGCAGGTTGCTATGATTTGCTTGATTGGCTCATAGCAGAACTGAACGAAACCTCTCTTGCAGGTAGCTGTCCCAGTGTTCTTGGAGGTCCATTTCTTTGTGGCTGGGTCAAAGAAGTTCTCACCCCACAGCCTCTCCATCATCTTCACCTCATCAACACCAAACTTGGAGGCATACATCTTAGCAAAGTTTGTAAGGGTGAAAGCCCACCCATGCAAACCAGCAGAGAATGCAACAGTACCCTTCTCTGGGTACACTTGGACATCACCAAGGAGCACATCTTCATATGTTGCCATGATGACATTGGCATTTTCGATGACACGGGAGAAAGTCTGATATGCTTCCTCACCTTCAAACTGAAGCTCAAGGAAGCATCTGTCCATCTTGTTCACAGTAAGAACAGGCCTAATCCTCTCACCAAGAGCTTGGCGCAGCACAGTTTCAGTCTGCACACAGACACCCTCAATGCAGTCAACAACCACCAAAGCACCATCAGTGATACGAAGAGCAGCTGTGACTTCCGAAGAAAAGTCAACGTGGCCAGGTGAATCAATAAGGTTGATCAGGTATTCATCTCCATCCCTGTCGCCCTTGTACATCTCAAGTGATTCAGGAGTCATCTGATAGAAAAGAGAGATACCCGTGGATTTGATTGTAATACCACGCTCTGCCTCATCTGCACGGGTATCAGTCATGCGAACATCCCCAGCAACTTCCTGGGCGATAATCCCAGCAGCTGCCACAAGGGAATCCGTAAGCGTAGACTTGCCTGCAAATATGTAAATAATATGTGAGAACAATGCACAAGCATCTGGTTTGACAGTTGAACACAACCTATATGAATAGAAAATTGAACATGTTAACTCATACAGTATAAGGCAGAAGTAGGACAGAGCAGTACAGTACTTTCAAACAATCAAGAAACAAAAGAAGGTACAAATAAGCTCAACAAGGTTTTTAGTAACATGGTTAAGCAAAATCTAGTGGGACATTGCAAACAAAATATGAAGACATCAATATTGAAGTAACTAAGTACAATCATGTAAATTTAAGATCCTATGCAGTGTAATACATTCAGGGACAATGTGAGAATACACCAAACTGGGAGATACTAGGCCTGGGATATTATGTCAATAGTACCATTTAAGCTTGGTGAAGCAGAAATCAATCATATAATAAGCAGTGGTGAAGCAGAAATCAATCATATAATAAGCAGTAGTAGTAAACTCCAGGACACAATAAGATGGATTGGTTTTAGGGATGAAACTAATTATGGCCCACTTCTTAAATTGACCCATTTAAATAGTCTCAGTATTTCGAATTAAATAGAGTAAAATTAAGAGCAGGCTACAAAAACATTGGTTAACAAAGATTCTACTGTATGAACTCAATAATTAGAGACAACTGTCTGTTTAGGCACATACCGTGGTCGACATGAGCAATAACAGACATGTTACGAATATTATTTTTCTTGTCCATAATTCCGCGGAGCTCCTCCGCTGTAAACTTCACCATCTTGACTGGTTTTGGATATCACACTGGGAATATAGTTCCTGTTCAGAATGGAACAAAAATCAAGTAATTAAAACCACAATTGAATAATCAGAAGGCTCTTACTACAGTTGGGCACGCATTAGTTTCAAGTGCAGTCAACCAAGCATATTAAAACTAACATATGGGAACCGAAGACCAAGTTCTGAAAACTTAATTGTCCAAAGTGCACTAAAAAGGAAGCCAGAAAGCAACAATGGCAACCAATTTTGAGAGCACTCGACATGACAGTGTGCGAAAGAAAGCACAAAACAGTAAGAAAGATAAGAAAGAAAAGCAGTCTATTATGTAGAGTGTGCACAAGTATGAAGCACAATCAGGCAACGGATATCACTAGCTAAACCTGTATAACTTATGAGGATCACAGAAAACTTCGCAGGAATCAACCATATGTGAATGGAAAAGAAGAGTAGGTCTGAAACAGAATCGTGGTTTTATGCAAAGTTGATTTGTAACAGAAGGGTAGTTTTATGCACACGTGCTGACTGTACTAGCATGTACACTACCAGTGTAAACACTAGAAACAATGGAAGCACAGAAGGTCATAATTTTGAGCTCTGAAATAGGTGCGACCAACCATGCATGGGGAGCACTGAGAAGAATACCAGAAGATAGCCACATATGATCAATTTAACCAAATGAAAGAGATCAGGGATAAATTCACCCATAATACCTCAACTATAAGTACATAAAAACTGGCACACCCCGATACAAGAGTCTCCCGTTCTTTCTTTTTTTTGAAATAAATACAAGAGTCTCCCGTTCTATATACACATAGTTATATTAAATTAAGCATGCCAAGCAAAGATGTGCATCACCATTTCCTCCGCCCTGAACATGAAGACAGAGAACAAAACCAACCAGGCTACGACAGGCAGGCAAGCAAGCGAGCAAAACCCTACAGCTTGAGCATTCTAAGAACCCCGTGGACGAACAGCAGCGCAGAAAAAAATCGCCGAAAAAGCTAGCAGAGCACCAGATGAAACAGATCGCCGTCTACCACGGCGGAGCGGGCAGATCCACGGTAAACACGGCGGGAGGAACACCCTTAGCTACCACAGAAGCACATCGGAGGCCACGAGCTTATGTATCTAGTGACGTCAGCGCAAAGTCGTCGCCAGGAACAAGCGAGCGGGACGAACCAAGCAGCAGATCTAACGCATCTAAGAGCAGCGAGACCGCATAGGAATAATCCCGGCGACCACGAGCCCAGCAAAGGGGACCGGAGCGCATCGAGCTAGCGAGGAGACTGAGCCGGTGAAATCGGTCGGCTAGGTAGCAGCTAGCTGCCTAGCACGGGCGCGCCCGCCGACGGAGCAGCCGGAGGGCGGCGGAAGGGGAGAGGAGAGGGGAGGTCCGGCTCACCTTGCGGGTTCGCCGAGAGATGAGAGGTGGGGAAGCGGCGGCGCTCCCGATCCGTGAGAATGGAAAGGGTTCAAGGAAGTGAGCACGCTAGGTCGCATTTGCTGGCCGTTATATACGCTATTTTTGTTGGTTCCGTGCGGGCCAAGATGCGCGGGGAGTGGAACTGTCCAAGGCCGGCCATGCGAAATGCGGCCCACAAGTGAAGCCGGCCTGTCCGGCGTCCACTGTGGTGGAGTCCGGCCCAAAGGGGATGATGGCCAGGCGTGGTGAGAATTTCGGAAGTTGTCGGAGCGAAAGCTCCGAAGCGCCATCAAATGGCGAGGAAGCTTTCGGAAAACCTCTAACCACCTAGGAGCCCAATCTTCAAAAGTAACAAGTGTTGGGTTTGATGAAAAAATGTATGTTGGGTCTTGCTCTCTCTATCACCAAAGAATCAACAGGTTTGGGCGCACATTTTTCAGAAACCATGCTCAGTTTAGACTTCATTGAAAGATGGGTTTAAATAAAGCAACCACGGAGATTTTGGATGGAGTGGTAATATTTGAACCTTGATGTGTGACACGAACACATGGCAACTCCGAATGTTTTTTATGACAAATGTAGTGACGCGGGGATGGCAACTTCATAAGTCAAGCATGGCCACTTGCTTTTTGGATGGTAAGTTTCAGCTTTTTCTGGGTTTCTTTTTTTCTTTCTAGATGACAATTTTAGTAGTTGTAAAAAACGTGAGGGCAAGAGTGCTTCGTGCCACATGTGTGGCACTTATTATTTAGGTGGCATGTTGTTGGAATCACGCTCAAATTAAGCTTCGTCCAAAGATGGTCCAAAGATGAGTGCGGCCAATCAAAATTAGTGTTAGCTCTACCACATCATATCTTCCCTTTTAGTGGAGAATTTGATGGAGGAGCTGCAGCCCTATTTCCCCGTATTATTTCTGTTAGCAATTGAAGGTTTTGTCTTGTCTTTTGAAAAGTATTGGAATTTCATAAAAGAAAAGAAAAAACATCTATGCAGCGGCCAAAACACCCTGACCAAGGCCAATCATCTCTTATCGATATTAACGAACATTGTGTCCAAATTAGGAAACTAGACTAGGATCACTTCATGTATACCTGTTTGGTTTGCAGCGTAAGGTTTTAACGCTTATTCTTAGTAGTGCCACAACATCTTAGGAATGTGTTTGATTTATTGCCACACTTTTCTAGCTACAAGGTTCACATGTCATAAGCTCACTTTTTGCTTAATCTTGCAACACTTATAGTCACCATTTTATTAACCACATTTTTTGTGACAGCCACACTTTGTCTAAGCTTAATACTTCCTCCATCACGGTTTAGAAGGCACAGTTAAATTTGCGTACGTTTTCACAATAAACAAGGTTTAGAGCGCATTGCATTTATTTCTAGTAGCTAATTACTACTCCGATATACTATTTCTATATGCATGCGTAGTGTGAATGCTATTTTTTAGCCCATCCCACAACCAATAGATAACCACCTAGGTCCCAGAGAATTTCCAAGAGCGCATTCTAAACCATGACGGAGGGAGTAGTGGTTAAGTTAGTCGTGAAAACAAGTCATGAAACGGCATCTTATGTTTCAGCAAAAAAAACTAAAAGGTTGAAGCTTGCTTGCAAGTGTCATAATTACATAGAGCCTATGTGTATAACTATTAAGTACATGTGCATCCAGTAACAGTCATAAAAAATATAGCAAACAAATCTATTATATGCCTAAATTTACTGAACAACTTCACAACTCAATTTTGCTATAAACCTGGAATAAGAGAAGTTACTGAGCATGAGAATTATGCGAATATTCTATTATGCCTACAAAGGTTCAATCTGTAATATTCCAAAAACATAAGTTTGGATACTCTCAGCGTTAACAGATGCTTCTACTACAGTATTTCTCTTAGGTCCAATTTTTTTCCGCTCAATCAGATGTATCTTAGCACACAGTAGGGAGCAATTTCTCATCATCAGTGTGTCCACAAAATTGTAGGGCATGAAATGGAGAATTGTGTACTGTATACAAACTGCAGCATAAACAAGTGCAGTAAGTTTTTGAGCATAGATTACAACTGCCAAAAGATGGAACACATTTTGATGGGCATCAAATCAGGAAGGTAAAATGAGAACGAAAAACTGCAAGCAGAGCTCTCAAGATCATGAAAAATATAGAGCAAGACTGGAGCAATAAAGAACCAGGCAGAGCTCTCAAGATCAACACAAAAGCAAACACAAGACACCAACAAGAACTACCAATGGATAACAGATACTTGTATAATCTAAGCTTTAACATCGACAGACATCAAAACGAAGTGCCAGTATCACGACAGATATATAATCTAAGTTTTAACATCGATAGACATCAAAACAAAGTGCCAGTATCACGACCGATAGGAATCCCAATAGCAGTACAGCGACGACTCAATAGACAGATAATAATGCAGCTCTCTTAGCAGCAAAAGCAAACTAGACCATGTAACAGAAGCAAAAGTTCAGAGCTTGTCCTCGAAATCAGATAGAGGGGTCATCTGTTCCTTCAGGCCCTTGCGCTTGCGGATCTCCGTGACAAGTGTGGCAGACTGGGAGCCGGCCTCCAAAGGATCGGAAGACATGATGTCCCAATGGTCGAACACACACTGGGGGAAAGCCTGGCCGGATGTCGCCGCCCTGAGGGTACTTGAGAACCCGAACGACTCGATGACCGGGAGGTAAGCCTTGATGTTGTACAGCGGGGTACCAGGCCTCTGCATCTCCTCAAACACATGCCCTCTCTTCTGATTCAGAACACCATAGATACCACCGAGTGCATTCTCCGGGGCCTGGATCTCAACCAGGTACACAGGCTCCAGCAGCCTTGGCTTAGCAGTGAGCTGAGAAGCGTAAATGACCCTCCTGGCTGTTGGGATGACCTGACCACCACCCCTGTGAATAGCATCAGTGTGCAGAACAACATCACAGACCTCAAAGCAAATGCCACGCATGTTCTCCTCAGCCAGAGCACCTTCTTTCGATGCCCACTGGAACCCTGCCACAACAGAGTCCTTGATTTCATTCAGATACTGCACTCCCTTACACATGTCCACAACCATGTTGGGGCCAGTCGTCTCAGGTCCAAAGCACCAAATCTTCTTGGCAAGATCCTTGTCCCAACCAAACTCCTCAGACAGGATCTTGGAGCGCACCTTAGGATCATCACGTGGGCCAATGCGGCCATCATCAATGGCCTCAGCCAGTCCCTCCTCCAATGGGCGAGCTTCCATGTAGAGACGGTTATGCTTGTTGGGGGACTTGCTCATGACAGTGCGGCAGGACTTCTCCAGAACAGTCTCACGGAAGGAGACGACAGGAGGGGAAACAATAATTTCAGCACCACCCATGAAGTCCTCCTGCAGATCCTTCAAACAGATTTCAAGGTGAAGCTCTCCAGCTCCAGCAATGATATGCTCACCAGACTCTTCAATGCTACAGAGAACCATAGGGTCAGACTTGGCCAGACGCTTCAAACCCTCAACAAGCTTAGGAAGATCAGAAGCCACCTTGCACTGAACAGCAACACGCACAACAGGGGACACAGAGAACTTCATTGCCCTGATTGGGCAGGCATCAACTTCCTTCTCATTTGTCAGGGTTGCATTCTTGGTGATGAACTGATCCAAACCAACCAAAGCAACAGTGTTACCACAGGGAACATCCTCAACAGACTCTTGCTTCTTTCCCATCCAGATAACAGTACGCTGGACACTCTTCACATACAGATCCTTCTTCTGGCCAGGAACAAAGTTAGGTCCCATGATACGGACCTTCATGCCAGTGGCAACCCTCCCAGCGAAAACACGTCCAAAGGCAAAGAATCTACCCTTGTCAGATGCTGGAATCATCTTGGAGACATACAGCATAAGAGGACCATCAGGGTCACAGTTTCTGATAGCATTAGCATATATATCATCAAGGGGGCCCTCGTATAAGTTCTCCACACGATACCTCTGTGCCTTTGAAGGAGAAGGGAGATGAAATATCATCATCTCAAGCAGAGCACGACTGGCAGGCAGCCAAGTTTGCATCACACGCTTCATGAGAGCCTTGCCCATCAAGTCCTTCTCATCATTCTTCATGGTCACACCAAGCTTCTTCAACATAGGCCACAACTTATCCTTCTGGTCATTCATGCAGGTTGCTATGATTTGCTTGATTGGCTCATAGCAGAACTGAACGAAACCTCTCTTGCAGGTAGCTGTCCCAGTGTTCTTGGAGGTCCATTTCTTTGTGGCTGGGTCAAAGAAGTTCTCACCCCACAGCCTCTCCATCATCTTTGCCTCATCAACTCCAAACTTGGAGGCATACATCTTGGCGAAGGTTGTAAGGGTGAAAGCCCACCCATGCAAACCAGCAGAGAATGCAACAGTCCCCTTCTCCGGGTACACTTGGACATCACCAAGCAGCACATCTTCATATGTTGCCATGATGACATTGGCATTTTCAATGACACGGGAGAAAGTCTGGTATGCTTCCTCACCTTCCACTTGAAGCTCAAGGAAGCATCTGTCCATCTTGTTCACGGTGAGGACAGGCCTAATCCTCTCACCAAGAGCTTGGCGCAGCACAGTTTCGGTCTGCACACAGACACCCTCAATACAGTCAACCACCACCAAAGCACCATCAGTGATACGAAGAGCAGCTGTCACTTCCGAAGAGAAGTCAACGTGGCCAGGTGAATCAATAAGGTTGATAAGGTACTCATCACCATCCCTGTCGCCCTTGTACATCTCAAGTGATTCAGGAGTCATCTGATAGAAAAGAGAGATACCCGTGGATTTGATTGTAATACCACGTTCTGCCTCATCTGCACGAGTATCAGTCATGCGAACATCACCAGCAACTTCCTGGGCGATAATCCCAGCAGCTGCCACAAGGGAATCCGTAAGCGTAGACTTGCCTGCAAACATGTAAATCTATGTGAGGACGGTAAAAAAGCATCCAGATTGACAGTCAAAAGCAATATACATTAATATACACACTTGGAACTTATTAACCACTGAGAGATGTAAATGTGGCAAAAAGTACACTGAAACAAACAATGATTAAAAGACGATTAAAAGAGGACAAACTGAGAATTTAGTAACATGGTTAACAAATTTTTTGTGTTACTACATACAACCATGTAAATTATAATGCATTCAGCAACTAACAGGAGCACACACCAAACTGGGGAGATTTTGAGCCATGGGATTATATGCCAATAGTTGCATTTAAGCTTGTTAAAGTATAGATCAATCATAAAAGCAATAAGAATAAGCTCCAGGAGACAGCAAGAGCTGGAACTACTTAATTTAAAACAGTGAAACAGCTCATTAATACAGAGATCTGGTTTTTAGAAATAATATGGAACAACTAAGAGCAGGCTACAGAAACATCAATCTACAAGATACTGTATGAACATGGTAAGTAGAGCAACTGACACTGTTCGGTCACATACCGTGGTCAACATGAGCAATAACAGACATGTTGCGAATATTATTCTTTTTATCCATAATTCCACGGAGCTCCTCCGCTGTGAACTTCACCATCTTGACTGCTTTTGAATGTCACACTGGGACTATAGTTCCTGTTCAAAGAATAGCAAGCTATCAGAATAAAGCAATAATACAGTTTGAATAACTATTAAATGAAAAAAAAAATCTGACAGTGATAAAATAATGACTGTTCAAGTAATTAGAACCACAATTGTCCACTCAAAAGTGCACTTAAATTGGTGTACAATAATAAATTTTATACACTGCTACCAAACTACTTTAACCAACACTTCCACCAACATCCCGAATAAAGTGAAATATATAAGATGGTCAATTGAGCTTATTAAATTTAATATACTAGGACAAAAAGAAATGCACTGAGAAGGCAGCAACAAAGCAAGCCCAACCGATATTAAGAGCACTGACAGTCACAGCATGAGAAAAAATAACACATACAATAACAAAGAAATGCAATCCATTATGGAGAGCATACATGCAAAAGCAATGAAGCAAAAATAGGAAATGGATCACTAACTAAACCCCCAAGTACTTCCAGGTCTGTAGAGCTTATAAAGGGGTAGAACATAGAGAAAAACTTCTGCAGAAGATTATGTCAAGACTTGGGAAAATGTAATTTGTAATGGAATCACAGTTTTATGCACAAGTACTGACTGTAATATCATGGCACTACCAACATAAACACTAGAAACAATGGCACAGAACGTCATTGAGTTGGAACTCTCAAGTGGTGCAACCATCAATACCAAGGGAAACACAGAAAATACTTGCACGGACTCATCCAAACGAAATAATTATCAGATCAGAGCGAAATACATGCAGAGTGCCTGAACTAAATTTACATAAAACACTGAAAACACAAAGACGACAAAAATATCTGTAGCTCCCTTTCAAATTAAACTGAACATGCAAAGCAACGATACCATTTTCTCCGACCTGAGTATGAGCAGGGAACAACACCAACAGGTTAGGGTAGGCACTAGGCAGGCAAGCGAGCGAGCAAATACCCTACAGCTCGAGCATTCTAGCAAAACCTCGTGAACGAAAAGCATGGCAAAATGGCCAAAACCAACACCGGGACAACAGATCCACGCTCAACACGACGGAATAGCACCCTAGGGACCGCGCATCTACAGACGTCAGAACAAAATCGACCCCGGAACTTGCGAGCAGGGCGAACAAAGCAGTAGATCTACGGCGCTTGGGAACAGGAACAGCACAGAAGAACGACGACAGATCCGGCGACGTGAACTGCGCGCAAAAGCTAGCGAGGAGACTAGAACCGGTGGAACCGATCGATCGGCTAGGCAGCAGCTGGTGCGGACTACGGAGAAGCGACGGGCCGACGAGGCGACCGGAGCGCGGGGAGGAAGGGAGGTCAGGCTCACCTTGGGGTTTCGCTTCGGTCTCCCGAGCCGAGAGGTGAGAGATGAGGAAGCGGCGGCGCTCCCGGAGGAAGAGAATGGAACAAGGGGTGAAGGAAGAACCCTAGGGCGGCATCGCTTGCCCGGTATATATAGTGGTGCTGTGCCGGCCCAGGTACGCGAGGGCCGAAAGGCGAGGAATGGGCGACTGCGGCCCGCGGGAGTGAGGGGGCCGTGTGTGGTGGAGTCGGGCCGACGGCCTGGCCCGAGTGATGGCCCAGACCTGCCGAGTGAGATGTGAGACGAATGGGCGACTCTTCTTCTTGTCTAAAAAAAAAAGAAGATGAACGACCGACTCGATGATCCCTACGGAGAGGGGGGAAGTGAACAAGGTTATACGGGGTAAATAATTCAAAAATAAGTGAATTTCTTTTTTTTTTCAGAAAAACTTCCGATCTATTAATCTTTAATCACGACATAATTGAATTTGTTTAACAAACATTGTTGACTGTTTGACTATCGTGTAAACATTTTTGCGATGAAATACATTCATGATATTCTAGGGACGAAAAACAAAACTGACTTTCAAAAAAGTCTAAGTTTTTAGAGGACTGACTTTGTTTCTTTTTTTGACAGACACGGATGCCATTTCATCATGAAAATGTACAAGTAGGTAAGAAACTAAGCATGTCCATTGCCGAAAAAGCATACTCTTTTAAAACTTCCTATTTTGGATTTTTACAGTTCATCCCAAATGTACATCCTCTCGGGATAAGAGTGACACTTTAGGTACGTGGTTGAACTTTTGTTCTCACGCAGGAACCATTGTCCCATATTCTTTTGCAAAAAAAAGTTAAAAAATCAGCATCAATGCACCATGCTTGTTCATCATATCAGTAACAAAAATAGGTGAAGTAGCATAAGTAGGATCATATTTCATTCTAACATTCAGAGATTTTTCTTTAAGATTAGCTAATAACTTCTAAAGATTAGATCTATCATTGCAAGCAATTCATATCTAGATGGAGAATCTTCGTCATCATTTTCATCAATATTATCAGTTTCAATAATTTCATTCTCTCTAGCCCTAGCAAGCTGTTCATCAAAAAATTCACCTAGTGGCACAGTATTATCAAGTATAGAAGTAGTCAAGTATCATGCATAACAGAAGTGTCATCATCGATAACATGCGACATATCAGAATCAATAGCATGTGTAGGTGTCGCAAGTTTACTCATAATAGAAGGTGAATCAAGTGCAGAGCTAGATGACAGTTCCTTACCTCCCCTCGTAGTTGAGGGATAGTTCTTCATAGTGACCAGCTGATATAAATCCCAAGTGACTCAAAGAATAGAGCTATGCTCCCCGGCAACGGCGCCAGAAAATAGTCTTGATAACCCACAAGTATAGGGGATCACAACAGTTTTTAGAGGGTAGATTATTCAACCCAAATTTATTGATTTGACACAAGGGGAGCCAAAGAATATTCTCAAGTATTAGCAGCTGAGTTGTCAATTCAACCACACCTGGATAACTTAATATCTGCAGCAAAGTATTTAGTAGCAAAGTAATATGATAGTAGTGGTAATGGTGGTAAAAGTAACGGTAGCAGTTTTGGTTTTATAGTGATTGTAACAGTAGCAACGGAAAAGTAAATAAGCGAAGAATAATATATGAAAAGCTCGTAGGCATTGGATCGGCGATGGAGAATTATGTCGGATGCGATCGATCATGTAACAGTCATAACATAGGGTGACACAGAACTAACTCCAGTTCATCAATATAATGTAGGCATGTATTCCGAATATAGTCATACGTGCTTATGGGAAAGAACTTGCATGCCATCTTTTGTCCTACCCTCCCGTAGCAGCGAGGTCCTATTGGAAACTAAGAGATATTAAGGCCTCCTTTTAAGAGTAACAAACCAAAGCATTAACACATAGTGAATACATGAACTCCTCGAACTACGGTCATCACCGGGAGTGGTCCCGATTATTGTCACTTCGGGGTTGCCGGATTATAACACATAGTAGGTGACTATAGACTTGCAAGATAGGATTAAAAACTCATATATATTCATGAAAACATAATAGGTGACAAGCATTAAGCATAGCAAAGTCATAGCAACATCAATCTCAGAACATAGTGGATACTAGGGATCAAACCCTAACAAAACTAACTCGATTACATGATAAATCTCATCCAACTCATCACCGTCCAGCAAGCCTACGATGAAATTACTCATGCATGGCGGTGAGCATCATGAAATTGGTGATGAAAGAAGGTTGATGATGACGATGGCGACGGATTCTCCTCTCCGGAGCCCCGAACGGACTCCAGATCAGCCCTCCCGAGAGAGTTTAGGGCTTGGCGGCGGCTCCGTATCGTAAAACGCGATAAATCCTTCTCTCTGATTTTTTTCTCCCTAAACACGAATATATGGAGTTGGAGTTGAGGTCGGTGGAGCGTCAGGGGGCCCACGAGGCAGGGGGCGCACCTAGGGGGTAGGCGCGCCCCCACCCTCGTGGACAGGTTATGGGCCCCCTGGCCTTGATTCTTTCGCCAGTATTTTTTTATATATTCCAGAAATAATCTCCGTTGATTTTCAGTTCATTCTAAGAACTTTTATTTATACAAAAAAATAACACCATGGCAATTCTGCTGAAAACAACGTCAATCCGGGTTAGTTCCATTCAAATCATGCAAGTTAGAGTCCAAAACAAGGGCAAAAGTGTTTGAAAAAGTAGATACGGCGGAGACGTATCAGATATCTGGCCTGGGCTAGACGGGCCACAGCCCGCCCAGTTAATACCTGCAGTGATGTTTTCGTTGTTGTTTAGAGGAGAAAATTTAATAGCTGGGCTAAACATCGCTGAAGAAGAACTCTGTAGTGCTCACACCTCAAAAACACAAATACTGCTTGAGCTGCTTGGTCCCAGTTGTCGACCGCTTCTTGTGCAATTCTCTCATTTATTAACTACATAGGTTGATAATGGTGTGGGACCGTGATGTCAGGAAACCAGGAGGAAGCAAAAAAATTGTAGTTTTATATACTAATAAAGAGGCACTTGCGTACGTGCGGCTATGGCCCTGGTGGGTCCCCATTGTCATCCTCTCCAAGTAAAGTCATCTCCTCATCCTCATGTCCGTTGACCATGTTGACAACGCGAGACGGCGGCGCCACGGCGAGTGCAACAACTCAAAGGACGATGGAGAGGGCCTCGCGGGCCCTACAGATGGTCTGATACAGCGCCCGCTGCTCATTCGGGAAGCCAGGATCATAGGGCCACATGTCCGCGACAGCAT
This sequence comes from Triticum dicoccoides, assembly GCF_002162155.2. NCBI lineage: Eukaryota > Viridiplantae > Streptophyta > Magnoliopsida > Poales > Poaceae > Triticum > Triticum dicoccoides. Next base: position 636,845,513 of record NC_041386.1, read on the forward strand.
TGTCGTTCGCTTGTTCACCGGTGCTCGTTGAGCAGACGGAGGTTGCACCACAGGTCCTCCTGCGCTGATAGCTCTTCCGTCATTAGGGCGTCGAAGTGTGGCCGCACCTGCTCTATGGTGAACACGGCATGAACCGGCTTGGACAGTGGCGCCGGCTCCTGGTCGGAAGCTACATCCATCGTCTGATTGTCGTCGCTCAGCTCAGCGAGTTAGCTGGCGAGCCAGCATGTCCGGCTGCTGGACCGACCCGCTGCCAAGCACGAGTCTGACTGCCCTGGCCCACCCAGACTGCCTCCCTCGCCTGCGCGCGCTTTCCGCCCAAAACGATCAGCGCCGCCCGCCCCGCTTCCCGGTGCAGGCAATTGCTCCGCCTTCCAACGACACAAGTGCCGTCCATCCGTCCTTCTGCCGCCCACATTAATGATATGCGGTTGCCGAGGCGGCTACTCTGGCGCCACACGCACGTCCCTCCGCCGCCCACCATTGCTATATAAAGTGTTGTGCCGGCCATAGCCGCAGTCATCTGCATCCGTTCCCTTTCTCCTGTCCACACCACTATTGCCCACCATGGCTTCCTCGCACTCCAGCGCTCTTCGAGATGGGCGGACGACGTACCACAAGGAGATGGCAGCCATTATTGCCGACTGGCTGGCCGGCAGGCAGCCGAAGGATGACGACGTCCCAATGGAGAAGATGGTAGTCGACGATCCGGCGCCAACCCCCTCCTCCGCGCCATCCTTGCCGGTGCATTGCACCATGACCATCGGCGAGGCCCGTGCCCAATATATGGACACGGTGAGGCAGAAGCGTGAGGAGCAGTTCCGGGAGGCACAGTCCGACGCCGCCTACAACCACCATCTCCTTCAGGAGCACCTGCAGGCGGAGGAGCAGATCACCGTGGAGCAGGCGGAGCAGGAGGCGCTACTCGACTCGTACCGCTCCGCCCGCGAGGGCCGCCTCGAGCGCTGGCGGTACCGCATGCGGGTGGCGGAGGCTGTGACAGCCTACAAAGAGGGCGATGAAGCGGGCGAGGCGCTGTTTGGCGAGACCGAGGACAAGGCAGAGGATAATGCTGGCTCCGATAAGTCCCCGCTCCGCTGGCGTCGATGAGGCCCTGCTCCACCGAGGCCCCGCGGCGCCAACAACGAGGCAGAGGACACCGGCGGCTCCGCCGAGGCCCCGCAACACCAACAACGAGCTAGAGGACACTGCCGGCTCCGCCGAGGCCCCACCCTGCCGGCAACGAGGGGGAGGATTTCCCCGCTCCGCTGAGGCGCCGCCCGCCGACAATGAGACAGAGGACATCGCCGGCTCCTCCGAGGCCCCGTCCCGCTGCCAACGAGGCCGCGCCATACAGAAAACAAGGAAGAGTAGAACATGGTAGGTCGCCGTCGCTCGGGTCCAAGTAAGGCCACCCCTGCTACCCGCAACTATCCTTCGGTTGCTGGCACTGAGTTGTACATCATGGAGCAATTCTATGATTACAGGATGATTGAAGACCGCTCCGTGGTTGAGCAAGTTCATGAGATACAGTCATTTGCTAGAGAACTTGAGCACTTAAGTTGTATGCTATCGGACACAGGTGGGTAGCTTCCGTTAATTAATTATACATCCAGCGCACCCTTTTTAGTTGAAGAATGTATGAAATATAATGAAATCCGGCATGTTTATATGAAATCTGACCGTGTATGAATGAATTTATTTCGATTAGTTCAAATTCTTGTATCACTGGCATTGGATGAACATGCAAAACAATGCGTACTAGCATTATTCCTAGGGTGATCACCTCATTTGCAGCAGTTTCACATGTACTCCCTCCGGTCCATTCTAGTCTGCATACAAGTTTTGTCTGCAGTCAAAGTATCTCTACTTTGACCAATCTTATAGAAAAAAGTATGCACTTCACGATGTGCGAAGTAAAAAGGAACAGAAGGAGAACAAAGAGTTTGAGCAGCTTTTTAGCGTTTCTGTACATTGCAATCAAACACACAAGCCTGGCAATTCATAGAGAACATTCAAAACAATCGATGGTTATGAAGGAAATATGCCCTAGAGGTTTCGATGACAGTTATATTATGAGTTTATGAGTTTTGATGTACCGAAGGAGTTCGGAGTCTCGGATGAGATCGGGGATATGACGAGGAGTCTCGAAATGGTCGAGACGTAAAGATCGATATATTGGACGACTATATTCGGACATCGGAAAGGTTCCAAGTGATTCGGGTATTTTTCGGAGTACCGGAGAGTTACGGGAATTCGCCGGGGAGTATATGGGCCTTATTGGGCCATACGGGAATAGAGGAGAGAGGCCAAAAGGAAGGAGGCGCCCCCCCCCCTCTGGTCCGAATTGGACAAGGGGTGCAGCCCACTTTTCCTTGTTCCTCTCCCCTTCTTTCCTTCTCTCCTACTCCAACAAGGGAAGGATGAGTCCTACTCCCGGTGGGAGTAGGACTCCCCCCTTGGCGCGCCCTCCTCCTAGGCCGGCCACCTCTCCCCTTGCTCCTTTATATACATGGGCAGGGGGGCACCTCTAGACACACAAGTTGAACAAGTTGATCAGTTGATCTCTCCCAGCCATGTGCGGTGCCCCCCTCCACCATATTTCACCTCGGTCATATCGTAGCGGTGCTTAGGTGAAGCCCTGCGTCGGTAGCAACATCATCACCGTCACCACGCCGTCGTGCTGACGGAACTCTCCCGTGAAGCTCTGCTGGATCGGAGTTCGCGGGATGTCATCGAGCTGAACGTGTGCTGAACTCGGAGGTGCCGTGCGTTCGGTACTTGGATCGGTCAGATCGTGAAGACGTACAACTACATCAACCGCGTTGTGCTAACGCTTCCGCTTTCGGTCTATGAGGGTACGTGGACAACATTCTCCCCTCTCGTTGCTATGCATCACCATGATCTTGCGTGTGCGTAGGATTTTTTTTGAAATTACTACGTTCCCCAATAGTGGTAACAGAGCCAGGTTTTATGCGTTGATGTTATGCACGAGTAGAACACAAGTGAGTTGTGGGCGATATAAGTCATACTACTTACCAGCATGTCATACTTTGGTTCGGCGGTATTGTTGGATGAAACGGCCCGGACCGACATTACGCGTACGCTTACGCGAGACTGGTTCTACCGACGTGCTTTGCACACAGGTGGCTGGCGGGTGTCAGTTTCTCCAACTTTAGTTGAACCGAGTGTGGCTACGCCCGGTCCTTGCGAAGGTTAAAACAGCACCAACTTGACAAACTATCGTTGTGGTTTTGATGCGTAGGTAAGAACGGTTCTTACTCAGCCTGTAGCAGCCACGTAAAACTTGCAACAACAAAGTAGAGGACATCTAACTTGTTTTTGCAGGGCATGTTGTGATGTGATATGGTCAAGACATGATGCTAAATTTTATTGTATGAGATGATTATGTTTTGTAACCGAGTTATCGGCAACTGGCAGGAGCCATATGGTTGGCGCTTTATTGTATGCAATGCAATCGCGCTGTAATGCTTTACTTTATCACTAAGCGATAGCGATAGTCGTGGAAGCATAAGATTGGCAAGAAGACAATGATGCTACGATGGAGATCAAGGTGTCGCGCCGGTGACGATGGTGATCATGACGGTACTTCGGAGATGGAGATCACAAGTACAAGATGATGATGGCCATATCATATCACTTATATTGATTGCATGTGATGTTTATCTTTTTTGCATCTTATCTTGCTTTGATTGACGGTAGCATTATAAGATGATCCCTCACTAAATTATCAAAGTATAAGTGTTCTCCCTAAGTATGCACCATTGCGAAAGTTCTTCATGCTGAGACACCACGTGATGATCGGGTGTGATAGGCTCTACGTTCAAATACAATGGGTGCAAAACAGTTGCACACGCGGAATACTCAGGTTAAACTTGACGAGCCTAGCATATAACAGATATGGCCTCGGAACACGGAGACCGAAAGGTCGAGCGTGAATCATATAGTAGATATGATCAACATAGTGATGTTCACCATTGAAACTACTCCATCTCACGTGATGATCGGACATGGTTTAGTTGATCTGGATCACGTGATCACTTAGAGGATTAGAGGGATGTCTATCTAAGTGGGAGTTCTTAAGTAATATGATTAAATTGAACTTAAATTTATCATGAACTTAGTCCTGATAGTATTTTTCAAATCATGTTGTAGATCAATAGCTCGCGTTGTTGCTTCCCTGTGTTTAATTTTTATATGTTCCTAGAGAAAACTAAGTTGAAAAATGTTAGTAGCAATGCTGCGGATTGGATCCGTGATCTGAGGATTATCCTCATTGCTGCATAGAAGAATTATGTCCTTGATGCACCGCTAGGTGACAGACCTATTGCAGGAGCAGATGTAGACGTTCTGAACGTTTGGCTAGATCAATATGATGACTACTTGATAGTTTAGTGCACCATGCTTATCGGCTTAGAATCGGGACTTCAAAGGCGTTTTTAACGTCATGGAACATATGAGATGTTCCAGGAGTTGAAGTTAATATTTCAAGCAAATACCCGAGTTGGGAGATATGAAGTATCCAACAAGTTCTATAGCTAAAAGATGGAGGAGAATAGCTCAAGCAGTGAGCATGTGCTCAGATTGTCTGGGCACTACAATCGCTTGAATCAAATGGGAGTTAATATTCCAGATAAAATAGTGATTGACAAAATTCTCTAGTCACCATCACCAAGTTAGTAGAACTTCGTGATGAACTATGATATGCAAGGGATAACGGAAACGATTCCCAAGCTCTTCGTAATGCTGAAATCGACGAAGGTAGAAATCAAGAAAAATATCAAGTGTTGATGGTAGACAAGACCACTAGTTTCAAGAAAAGGGCAAAGGGAAGAAGGGGAACTTCAAGAAGAACGACAAGCAAGTTGCTGCTCAAGTGAAGAAGCCCAAGTCTGGTCCTAAGCCTGAGACTAAGTGCTTCTACTGCAAAGGGACTGGTCACTGGAAGCGGAACTGCCCCAAGTATTTGGCGGATAAGAAGGATGGCAAAGTGAACAAAGGTATATTTGATATACAGATTACTGATGTGTATTTTACTAGTGTTCGTAGAAATCCCTCGGTATTTGATACTGGTTCAGTTGCTAAGAGTAGTAACTTGAAATGGGAGTTGCAGAATGAACATAGAATAGTTAAGGGTGAAGTGACGATGTGTGTTGGAAGTGGTTCCAAGATTGATATAATCATCATCGCACACTCCCTATACTTTTGGGATTAGTGTTGAACCTAAATAAGTGTTATTTGGTGTTTGCGTTGAGCATGAATATGATTTGATCATGTTTATTGCAATACGGTTATTCATTTAAGTAAGGGAATAAATTGTTGTTCTGTTTACATGAATAAAACCTTATATGGTTACACACCCAATGAAAATGGTTCGTTGGATCTGGATCGTAGTGATACACATATTCATAATATTGAAACCAAAAGATGCAAAGTTAATAATGACGGTGCAACTTATTTGTGGCACTACCGTTTAGGTCATATTGGTGTAAAGCGCATGAAGAAAATTCATGCTGATGGGCTTTTGGAATCACTTGATTATGAATCAGTTGATGCTTGCGAACCATGCCTCATGGGCAAGATGACTAAGACTCCGTTCTCCGGAACAATGGAGCGAGCAACAGATTTGTTGGAAATCATACATACTAATGTATGTGGTCCGATGAATATTGAGGCTCGCGGCAGGTATCATTATTTTCTGATCTTCACAGATGATTTGAGCAGATATGAGTATATCTACTTGATGAAACACAAGTCTGAAACATTTGAAAAAGTTCGAAGAATTTCAGAGTGAAGTGGAGAATCATTGTAACAAAAATAAAAGTTTCTACGATATGATCGCAGAAGTAAAATATTTGAGTTACGAGTTTGGCCTTCAGTTAAAAACAATGTGAAATAGTTTCACTACTCACGCCACCTGGAACACCACAGTGTAATGGTGTATCCAAACGTCGTAATCGTACTTTATTAGATATGGTGCGATCTATGATGTCTCTTACCGATTTACCACTATCGTTTTGGGGTTATGCATTAGAGACAGCTGCATTCACGTTAAATAGGGCACCATCTAAATCCGTTGAGACGACGCAGTATGAACTATGGTTTGGCAAGAAACCAAAGTTGTCGTTTCTTAAAATTTGAGGTTGCAATGCTTATGTGAGAAAGTTTCAACCTGATAAGCTCAAACCCAAATCAGAGAAGTGCGTCTTCATAGGATACCCAAAAGAAAATGTTGGGCACACCTTCTATCACAGATCCGAAGGCAAGATATTTGTTGTTTTGAATGGATCCTTTCTATAAAAGGAGTTTCTCTCGAAAGAAGTGAGTGGGAGGAAAGTAGAACTTGATGAGGTAACTGTACCTGCTCCCTTATTGGAAAGTAGTTTATCACATAAATATGTTCCTGTGACTACTACACCAATTAGTGAGGAAGCTAATGACAATGATCATGTAACTTCAGATCAAGTTGCTACCGAACCTCGTAGGTAAACCAGAGTGAGATCCGCACCAGAGTGGTATGGTAATCCTGTTCTGGAGGTCATGTTACTTGACCATGATGAGCCTACGAACTATGAGGAAGCGATGATGAGCCCAGATTCCGTGAAATGGCTTGAGGCCATGAAATCTGAGATGAGATCCATGTATGAGAACAAAGTATGGACTTTGGTTGACTTACCCAATGATCGGCGAGCCATTGAGATTAAATGGATCTTCAAGAGGAAGACGAACGCTGATAGTAGTGTTACTATCTACAAAGCTAGAATTGTCGCAAAAAGGTTTTCGACAAGTTCAAGGTGTTGACTACGATGAGAGTTTCTCACTCATATCTATGCTTAAGTATGTTCGAATCATGTTAGCAATTGCCGCATTTTATGAAATCTGGCAAATGGATAAACAAAACTGCATTCCTTAATGGATTTATTAAAGTTGTATATGATGCAACCAGAAGGTTTTGTCAATCCTAAAGGTACTAACAAAATATGCAAGCTCCAGCGATCCATCTATGGACTGGTGCAAGCATCTCGGAGTTGGAATATACGCTTTGATAAGTTGATCAAAGCATATAGTGTTATACAGACTTGTGGTGAAGCCTGTATTTATAAGAAAGTGAGTGGGAGCACTACAACATTTCTGATAAGTATATGTGAATGACATATTGTTGATCGGAGATAATGTAGAATTATTCTACAAAGCATAAAGGAATGTTTGAAAGGATTTTTTCAAAGAAAGACCTCGGTGAAGCTGCGTACATATTGAGCATCAAGATCTATAGAGATAGATCAATACGCTTGATAAGTTTTTTCAACGAGTACATACCTTGACAAGATTTTGAAGTAGTTCAAAATGGAATAGTCAAAGAAGGAGTTCTTGCCTGTGTTACAAGGTGTGAAGTTGAGTAAGACCCAAAAACCCGACCACGGCAGAAGATAGAGAGAGAATGAAAGTCATTCCCTATGCCTCAGCCATAGGTTCTATAAAGTATGCCATGCTGTGTGCCAGACCTATTGTATACTCTGCCCTGAGTTTGGCAAGGGAGTACAATAGTGATCTAGGAGTAGATCACTGGACATTGGTCAAAATTATCCTTAGTGGAATAAGGATATGTTTCTCGATTATGGAGGTGACAAAAGGTTCGTCGTAAAGGGTTACGTTGATGCAAGTTTTGACACTGATCCAGATGACTCTAAGTCTCAATCTGGATACATATTGAAAGTGGGAGCAATTAGCTAGAGTAGCTCCGTGCAGAGCATTGTTGACATAGAAATTTGCAAAATACGTACGGATCTGAATATGGCAGACCCATTGACTAAACTTCTCTCACAAGCAAAACATGATCACACCTTAGTACTCTTTGGGTGTTAATCACATAGCGATGTGAACTAGATTATTGACTCTAGTAAACCCTTTAGGTGTTAGTCACATGTCGATGTGAACTATGGGTGTTAATCACATGGTGATGTGAACTATTGGTATTAAATCACATGGTGATGTGAACTAGATTATTGACTCTAGTGCAAGTGGGAGACTGAAGGAAATATGCCCTAGAGGCAATAATAAAGTTATTATATATTTCCTTATATCATGATAAATGTTTATTATTCATGCTAGAATTGTATTAACCGGAAACATAATACATGTGTGAATACATAGACAAACAGAGTGTCACTAGTATGCCTCTACTTGACTAGCTCGTTGATCAAAGATGGTTATGTTTCCTAACCATAAACATGAGTTGTCATTTGATTAACGGGATCACATCATTAGGAGAATGATGTGATTGACTTGACCCATTCCGTTAGCATAGCACTTGATCGTTTAGTTTGTTGCTATTGCTTTCTTCATGACTTATACATGTTCCTATGACTATGAGATTATGCAACTCCCGTTTACCGGAGGAACACTTTGTGTGCTACCAAACATCACAACGTAACTGGGTGATTATAAAGGTGCTCTACAGGTGTCTCCGAAGGTACTTTTTGGGTTGGCGTATTTCGAGATTAGAATTTGTCACTCCGATTGTCAGAGAGGTATCTCTGGGCCCTCTCGGTAATGCACATCACTTAAGCCTTGCAAGCATTGCAACTAATGAGTTAGTTGCGGGATGATGTATTACGGAACGAGTAAAGAGACTTGCTGGTAACGAGATTGAACTAGGTATTGAGATACCAATGATCGAATCTCGGGCAAGTAACATACCGATGACAAAGGGAACAACGCATGTTGTTATGCGGTCTGACCGATAAAGATCTTCGTAGAATATGTGGGAGCCAATATGAGCATCCAAGTTCCGCTATTGGTTATTGACCAGAGACGTATCTCGGTCATGTCTACATTGTTCTCGAACCCATAGGCTCTGCACGCTTAAGGTTTCGATGACAGTTATATTATGAGTTTATGAGTTTTGATGTACCGAAGGAGTTCGGAGTCTCGGATGAGATCGGGGACATGACGAGGAGTCTCGAAATGGTCGAGACGTAAAGATCGATATATTGGACAACTATATTCGGACATCGGAAAGGTTCCAAGTGATTCGGGTATTTTTCGGAGTACCGGAGAGTTACGGGAATTCGCCGGGGAGTATATGGGCCTTATTGGGCCATACCGGAATAGAGGAGAGAGGCCAAAAGGAAGGAGGCGCGCGCCCCCCTCTGGTCCGAATTGGACAAGGGGTGCAACCCACTTTTCCTTGTTCCTCTCCCCCTCTTTCCTTCTCTCCTACTCCAACAAGGGAAGGAGGAGTCCTACTCCCGGTGGGAGTAGGACTCCCCCCTTGGCGCGCCCTCCTCCTAGGCCGGCCACCTCTCCCCTTGCTCCTTTATATACATGGGCAGGGGGGCACCTCTAGACACACAAGTTGAACACGTTGATCTCTCCCAGCCGTGTGCGGTGCCCCCCTCCACCATATTCCACCTCGGTCATATCGTAGCGGTGCTTAGGAGAAGCCCTGCGTCGGTAGCAACGTCATCACCGTCACCACGCCGTCGTGCTGACGGAACTCTCCCGTGAAGCTCTGCTGGATCGGAGTTCGCGGGACGTCATCGAGCTGAACGTGTGCTGAACTCGGAGGTGCTATGCATTCGGTACTTGGATCGGTCGGATCGTGAAGACGTACGACTACATCAACCGCGTTGTGCTAACGCTTCCGCTTTCGATCTACGAGGGTACGTGGACAACACTCTCCCCTCTCATTGCTATGCATCACCATGATCTTGCATGTGCGTAGGAATTTTTTTGAAATTACTACGTTCCCCAATAGGTTATGCATCTCAGCGATTCACATGTCAGAGCCAATATTTACTTCACAACTAAAGAATAAATAAAAAATGGATTGACGCTGCTGACAGCAAAGGGTGTCCCATTTGAAAATATCAAACGCATGTCTTCTTGCTAAAATCAATGTGCAAAATTTGACAAGGTTGTCCCATTCCAAAATATCAAATGCGTACGATTGTGGAACGGGCAGGGTTTGCCATCAGTTTGGACATTGACATGGCACCTCGTGCTAAATAAACCAGCTGTTCTTCTTGTGTAGTTTCACCAAAATTAACCAAATTTGCTCGGCACCTCCTTTCTTGTGGTGGAAATGAATGATTCGGTGTATTCATGAACATTTTGTGTAGTTCCCATTGAAATCAAGCTGAGCACCCCTATTTGCACAAATACAAGAAAAGTGATTAGTATAAAGCAACTGTACTATGAATTGATAGTTTAAACAGGCACCTACATGGTCCATGTAGAGCACACTTTTAGAAAAATGGAACTCATCAGAAAGAATCCTAGAACAACATTGTACTCGCGCATCGCAGCAAGAAAATGGAGATTTGTCGGTCCTTCTGAGATGAAGTTAGTTTGGTCTTGTGGGGGGTAATGTAACCATCCTTCAACTGCTCCTTCTGATGAGAAGATAGGCAGTGCTTCTTCATCCTGGCATAATCGGAACTAGTCACTTCACGTACTCCATATTCTTCTTCAGAGGAGGATGATCCTGTTGTGCAAAGACAAGAGGACAACTAAATGCTAGCATCCCTGTTTGCTCAAAAAAAGGAAAGGAAATATTTAGGGGCTGTTTGGTTTGAGACTAAGTTTGCCAAAGCTTGCCACACCTAAGGTTAGGCAAGTTTGACCAATTTAGGTGTGTGTTTGGTTCAAGCCACATTTTAGGCAAGCCACACTATGTCCCCACATCACATACACACAAAAAGTGTGGCAAGATTCCCTTAGGCTTGCCAAATTGTGGCCCTCATTTTAAAGAACTAACCTTAGGCAAGTTTGGTAACATTTGTATGGCAAAGTGTGGCACTCTTAGGCCTAGAACCAAACAACACCTTAAAATAGCACAGATGAAGCACTTCTCAAGGACAATACCACTTTTTGATGACAATATCTAAACAGTAGCACAACACCAATAGAGATGACAAAGCTTAATCATATGGATGAAATCAGTGGGCGAGTACCAACCTTTGTCAGGAGGCTTATTGTGTAGAGCATACAGATGAAGCATTTCTCCGGAATCATCTATTGCTATCTACTGTGGTGGCCATGCTTACTATATACTCCTCGATTAGTTTAATGTTTCCAACATCTTCTTGTGCAGTTCCACTAAAATATATGGTATCTTCAAAGAAGATCCCTGTTTGCACAAGTAGAGATAATTGCGTATTACATTAAGAGTGGCATCAAATCAGTGGCAAAACAATTGCTTGTTCCAGCCATAGCAATAAATTAAGATGCAAAACTATATCATTACTTGTGTCATCACAGTTCCAATGCTTCATTACAACACCGAGAGTTGATTTTTGTTTTTCTTCCGCTTGTTCTTCCCCTTCATCACTTAGTTCAATAACAGACAAGCTTCGCCTTCAATGTAAGATTTGGCATGTCAATTAGGTTGCACAAGTATAGCAATGAAAGTGACAAAATATAGGCCAACAGTTGTGAAATATCCTTATCTTATCTCAATGGGATATTACGGTGCACATACAGATTGGAAGTCTTGTCTCCATTTGTGTAGTTCACTAAAATCAAGCAACATTACCGTACAAGTAGCACAACATATGAAAGCACACTGCAGAATCATGTGAAATAAGGCTAGTATTGACCTCTCATGACATGGAATTCAAACAACTCACACGAAGAAGATCTGAACCAAATTTGCCAACACAGATAGGAAGTAAGATCTCCTCTTGTGCAGTTCCACTAAGATCAAGCAATCAAGCAACGTTGTCGGTGTGACATTTTGGTTGAATTGCACAAAACACTCTTAAAACAAAAGTGTTTTGTGCAGTGCAACAAAAGGTCACAATGGCAACGAGGTGAAGTAGATAACCATGTTTACACAGAGGTGCAAAGGAAACAACTAGTGGTCAATAACGATGGATGACACAGAAGCCAACAAAAAGAAGCATCTACCTTATCTAAACGGGAAAGAAAGCAAGACAGTAGCATTTCTCAAACGATGGCATTGATTAATATTAATAGAGAGATTATATTAATAATAAAATTCGTTAAACATGTAATTTGCTTTTAACTATGACATTGCATCAATTTTCCAGCGGCATTATTAGAGGGTGTTTGTTTACAGGGACATTTTGGTGGAGGGACTAAAAAAACTCCGTGTCAGTCCCATCTAAACCAAACAAGGGGGACTTTTAGGGACTAAAAGTGGGCATTTGGGACTAAAGAAAGAAGACCCTGCCACGGATCGCACCTTGTCTCTATTAGTTCATTACTAGGGGTAACATGGTCTTTTAGCATGTCATTTAATAACCTCTATTCCATGTTTAGTCCCTGGAACCAAGCATGTAGGGACTAGGGAGTTTTTAACCAAACAGGGCCTTAGATTAACAACAACTAAAGAGTTGCGCGGAACAGTGGACGCACCAGCACCATGTGCATCTACCGATGTACTGGGGTGATGCACAGTCTGTTGCAACAAAGAACAAACAACCAAGGAGCATATTTGTGTTGGTCCCAGTTTTGTTATCTTTAGACACCTTTCCCTATGTGAGTGCAGCAAATTTAGTCCTGCTCAAACTCTATGGCCTTGTCCCCAAAAACAAAAGATCAGTTTGTTATAGATGTGCATACTGTGTTTGTCATTGTTTTCCCTTTTCGACCAACGTAGGTGCTGGATAGCCAGTCTGTACTAGTACTTTCCCCCTTCCTTTCCTCTTTGAACCACGTCCTAGATTTATGCTATACAACTTCCCCCCATTCCTTTCCTCTTTGAACCACATCTTACATTCATGCGATACAACTTTCCCCCTTCCTTTCCTTTTTGAACCACGTCCTAGATTCATGCTATACAACTTTTCCCACTACTTTCCCCCATTCCTTTCCTCTTTGAACCACATCCTAGATTCATGGTATACAACTTTCCCCACTACTTTCTTGTTTGATCCAACACCTAGATTCAAGTGCAGAAGCGGAAAAGGCCCACATGCAGCTAGAGTAATGCATGTGGAATAAGTAAATTATACCTTAAGGTTCTTGGGGTGTGGTTCGGTGGGCGATCGGAGGCCGTTCGGCCCACAATATGTACGACGGTGAAGAAGAAGGGGTCGGAGGCCCTCCCGCTCCGCCGCTGGGTGAAAGTGAACAGCTGCGCTGGTAGTGGATTCCCTCCCTCGTCGACGGCGACAGCGTTAAGCCTCCTTCCCTTCTCGACGGACGGATCCTGCCGGCTCTTTGACCAGCAGTGAGGGGGGAGAGAGAGAGAGGCCAACAAAGTCTTGTTTAGATCTGGAGAGGGTGAGAGAGTGTGAAGAGAGCAACTACAAGCAGACCAGCAGTGAGGGGAGAGAGAGAGGCCAACGAAGTCTTGTTTAGATCTGGAGAGGGTGAGAGAGTGTGAAGAGAGCAACTACAAGCAGACCATCAGTGAGGGGAGAGAGAGAGAGGCCAACGAAGTCTTGTTTAGATCTGGAGAGGGTGAGAGAGTGTGAAGAGAGCAACTACAAACGCTGACGCTCCAGCGTGTATATATATACTGGAGAGAGTGTGAAGAGTGCAAACCCTAGAAAACAAGAGCCGAGGCTGCAGCTGATCGTATAGCTCCGTATCCATCCATTTTGAGCAGTCAAAGAATCCTCCTGGCAGGAATTATGCTCAAGTGTAGTTATTGAACCCGAGACCTCAAGTTTGATGAGCGAACAGGCTAACCAGCTACACAACCCTCCAGTTATGTTCAGCGAGAGGAAAATAACCTTTTATACATTCCTGCATTCATGTGACAAGCATGCCGTGTTTTTTTGTGGGAGTCATTGGGATTTAAATCATAATCATGTGGCTTTGGTGGTAAGACTATCCATAGTGGTGCGGAAATAATGCAGCCTTAGTCACCTTACCTCTCTCCACGTAGTATGTTGGGTCCCACCAGTCAGAGGGTGAAACAAACAAATTAAAAAAATTTAAAAGCGCGAGCGTTGTATCTTACCTCACACATCTCGCTACTGCTCGGGAACACTATCCAATTGATCCCTCTGTTCGCTCACGTACTATTTTAAGTGAATCCTTATTATAACATGCACACAATTTTGGGCACTTGTATTTGACCTAAGTCAGTGTGCCACCATATCTCATATGACTCCCCCCGTCTAGGTGTAATAAGTCACGTTAGAAGGTGCAGCGGGACCAAGGTGCAAGCAGATTGGAGGAGAAGGAGAAACTTGACTGGTCATTCCTCCAATCAAAGCCCTGATTTCTGTCTCTAAATGCAACAATTAACCCAAACAACTAAGAGATGTTGTTTTAGCTACCAATGCAGGGCCACGTATTAACTCGCATGCAAGCCGACTTTGATTTCTTGACTGATCAATGCGTAGTTGCGCTTCATGCATTGGGTTTCCGGGGGAGATAACAAGGCAGAGTAAGGAGCGTTTGGTTACATTGCTTAGGCTGGTCATAGTGGTGAGTAACTTGGACTAGTAACATGCATATGTTACTAGTCTATGTTACTACTACGTGAAGTTTGCCGTCGGAAGCGAGCCGATCTGGCTCTCCTGAGCTAGCAAGGTTTTTCTAGCCCACCCAAGCTAGCTGGCCCACAAAAGCTAACATATTTTAACAGTTCGAAATGCCTAACCTTGCCCAGCTATGCTATAAGCTGTTCTTGCTAAGGAGCCAAATGCTCCCTAGGTAACAACGCTCGCTAGCAATGAGGCCAGGAGGGGATTGAGATGCGAAGTTAATGGATGATGCCTAAACATTTTGGGAATATCTGATTTCCGTAAGATGACTTAACACCTAGACGGAGGGAGTACTACTCCTCAGTCCAGGTTTGATGGAATATTCGTCACCTCTTCGCTTCTTGTACATACTCCATTTGTATCTCACTTCCTATGGGTTCGCACTCGCACGATTTCCCCATTCTATGAACCTGTGTGTGCGTGTGCGTGTGTGTGTGTGTGTGTGTGTGTGTGTGTGTGTGTGTTTAACAGCGTGTGTGTGTTAGAGAGAGCGACAGATCGACCTACTCCTACAAAGAGATAGTGCGTAGTGTAGGATTTTAGCAGCGAGAGTCGGTGCATCCTCTTGTTTCCGGGCGTCCGGTAGGGACAGGCGGACAGCTGCCACGCCCACTCCTGACCAGCCTGGCCCACCCAAAGCCCCTTCATCGCCTGTGTGCGCTTCCTGCCCAGAACGGTCAGCGCCGCTCCACAGAATCGGTGCCGCATTCATGCCCTGGCAGAGCGGACGCGACCTCTCACTGGCACCTGTGTTGAAGGGAGAAGCGGATTCAAGAGTGGTGGTTGCTTCGTCCGTCCAACTTACTGCTGGGTCTATGTGATTTGACGGCTCATTGGTCATTATTACTGAGGTGGTAGGACTGCTGGATGTCCCACGCTTTCGGCGAAAGGAGGTACTACTAGATTACAATTTTCTCCATTCTTACGGCAGAGGAGTGCAAGAGCAGTGAAAACACGTAGGCTCAGTGATTACATGGCCCACCTCACACTATCACCATATTTTCTAGACACCGTGCAACACCTAACTCTTTACATAGTACTCCCTCCGTTCCTAAATATAAAGTCTTTGTAGAGATTTCACTAGGTGGACTACATACGGAACAAAATGAATGAATCTACACTTAAAATGCATCTATATACATTTGCATGTGGTTCATGGTGAAATCTCTACAAAGACTTATATTTAAGAATGGAGGAAGTACTAGTATAGTACGTACTGTAATTTATCAGGGAGATAGTACAATGCTATGAAGCTTCCAGCTTCTGTTACATGTATCTTGCGTCCAAGGTTGCCCGTTGCAACATTTCATCAAATAAAAAGGAGACTAACATGCATGCTATTGCATCTCAATGATTGACAGATCATAGCAAATATGTACTCCCTCCATTCCAAAATAAGTGTGTCAACTTTACTAGCAAAAGAGCCCGTGCGTTGCAATGGGAGAGAAAACATAACACACGCTCTTAACTCAACAACCATCACTCAAGACCACAATAGGTCCATCTCCTTTATTTTTGCGAGGCATCATATTTGTGTTGCCACTTATCCTCCTTCTCACCCTCACCGACGATGGCCTCGGTGTTCACACAAAACAACAAAAAACGTGTGTTGAATATGGTTAATCTTAAGGCGTCTCTCTCCCTCTCTCCTCTCTCTCTCTCTCTCTCTCTCTCACTTTCTCTCACTCTCGCGATGAGAAATCTATTATTTCCCCCTGCGACATTTTTCAGAGGTATGCATGTGTAGTTATCGATATTTTCTTTTTCCTATATGGTTATAGTGGGGTGTTTATTTGCAATCTGGATCGCTGCCGGTATGAAAAAAATGGATCTTGCGCTATAAATTATAAGTTTGCTTCCATAACAATATTTTCAAAATATTTAACAGGTAAAATTAAAATCATATTTAGATTCCACCACATTTTTCTAATAAAATTTCATATATAATATATTAAAATCGAAGTTACGGTTTAAAAGATATAGATAATTTAGAAAATCATTTGGTTTGACTCAAATATATGCCAAATAATATTTAAAAATACTTAACAGGTAAATATAATCTCATATTCATATTCTACATATTTTTCTAAACAAATTTCATATATAACATGTTCAAATTGGAGTTACGGTTTAAAAGATATGGATGATTTTAAAAAGCATTTGTTTGACTTAAATATGATTCGCGGATGAATTACCTAAAACATCAAGGGGGTTTAAAAAAATGTAAAATAACGGTTCGGGTGTGAATTAAATCCGGATGGCGGGTTGATTTGAAGAAAAGACAAGAACTTTTGTGTAAAATACGAAAATAACGAATCGTTTTAACTTAAAACAGGATAGCGGGTTGAATTCTCTGAAATAGAGGGTCTTTTCTGAAAAATGCCATGACGGACGAAAGAAAACCAATTTGCTTTATTATTAGGTAAAGATGCAGGGGGTGTTTGTTTCCAGGGAATTTTTAGTGTAGGGACTAGAAAAAGTCCCTCTTAGAGACTTTTTAACCAAACAGGAGGGACTACTACGGACTAAAACTTGCTTTTTGGGACTTAATGAAGAAGACTCTCAAGGAGAGTCTTTTTTGGGACTTTTCCAACAATGCCCCTCCCTGCACCCATTGCCCCGCCGCCCCATGGCGTTGTTTGGTTGTTATTTTTCTGTATACTAGGGGTAACATGGTCATTCAATAACCTCTAGGGAGGAACTAGGGACTTTTTAGTCCCTGAAAACAAACAGGGAGTGACTTTTTAAGGAGTAGGGACTTTTTAGTTGGGACTAGAAAAAGTCCTAGGACTTATGAACCAAACATGGCCTCAATATGGACTACATACGGAGCAAAATGAGTGAATCTACACTCTAAAATACGTCTATATACATCAGTGTTTGGAGTATGTACTAGTAGTTCATATTGAAATCTACTAAAGGACATATATATTCCAAACAATATGATAATCTCTCTAACCAAGGTGGTAGGGACAAGGAGTAAACGGAGGGAGTAGTAACATTTTCTCCTCGTCCTGCGAGCCACCGCACGCGTGGGCAAGGGAGCAGGCGTAAGGCGTACAATACTACTACTAGTAAGCAAGCTTCACCTCATCCTATGAGCCACCGCACCCGTGGGCGGGGGAGACGGCGTACTAAGAAAGCTTCTCCTCATTCTGCGAGTTGACGGGACACATCAAAAGTACTCCAATGTGTATAGAACCTTGCCTCTAAGGTAGGCCCTGCATGGTTTGCCTCTTTTTTAACATAACACGTCAAGTCGCAATTTGTTTGTTCACCTGTGGTAGACGATCCTCCCTCCATCTAGTGGACAACCAGTACACGTGTTAAATTACCACGTGGGCTGCCTTTTCATACAGAAATGAGCTCCACCGTGTACCCGTGTGGGTGTGGTTGGGAAAGAGACGGGAGTACGTGCGCCGTGCGTGCACCTCTTCTCTTCATGCACGCCCCCACCTACATGGGTGTGTGAGAGAGATACAAACCTAGAAAAATGGCTTGTGCGTTCGTGAGTGTTTTTTTGGGGGGGGGGAGGTTGATTCCGTGAATGTATTTGTGGGAATGTGTCGATGACATCTCAAACAAATTTTTGCATGCAATGTGTGTGAAATGGAGGCCTATCCATATCATATATATAGAGGGCAGGGTGATCCATGAGAAGAGAGGGAGGGGTTATAGATATCGATAGAGTCGAAGAGAGGATCAAGTGGGTGGGGGCGAGATCGATGAAGAGATCCATCTAAATTGTGCGTGTGTGCAAGACAAAGATATAGGGTGACTGACCTACCGGAACGTCAAAGGGCACAGGTTAAGTTTGTGTGTGGCAGGGAGACATGACTAGAGCGCTCGATGTATCGGTGTGTGTGGGAGGGGGAGGGGGGTGGGGGGAGGGGTAGGCAGAGGCCTAACTATAGAGGTAGAACGACTCGTGTATGTGTTGACACTAGTAGAAAAAGGGTCAAATGTGAAGCACATTAGTGCCGGTTTGAATTTGAGCCGGCACTAATGTGTCCATTAGTGCCGGTTTGAATTTGAGCCGGCACTAATGTGTCCATTAGTGCCGGTTCCAACGGCTAGGCGGGCGGACATCATTGGTACCGAGTTCGTGGCGAACCTTTAGCACCGGTTCGTGCCACGAACTAGTACTAAAGTGAGTGGTGGCAGGATGTTGTCAGTCCGGGGCCCCTCCAGCACCTTTAGTACCGGGTCGTATCACGAACCGGTACTAAAGGTCGTCCTACATACACCCTTCGTCCACCCTAGCTCACTTTGTTCTTCCCCTTTCCCCTCTCCTCTTTGTTCTTTCCCTCTTCCTCTCAAGCTCATCACACATTTTGCCCAAAATTTGTCAAGATTTGAAGGCCCCCATCCATTCAAATGATCACAAAGGTTAGCAACTTTGTGCTTTCATCTCTCATTGCTAGATTAGCTCGTGCAATGCTTTATATAGTGATTGATTTTTGAGTTTAGTAATTTGGGAGGAATTATATATATGTGCTAGTATTTGATTTATATGCAATTTGAGGTCAAAAATAACAGTTAGTTTTCATATGTAGGTGTGGTTTACTTAGTGCCTTCTAAATCTTCGTCGTAACCACCGTCGATCGCCCGCAACGTCCCGTCGCTGGCACCACCTTGTGGTGAGCCTCTTGTTCATGAATGTTTTATATAAAAAATTGATGTTTGTGTGATTTGGATATATAGTTACTCGTATAATTATCTTACCCATACATTGTTTGTTATACATAGTGCCATGGTTTTGATTTTCGTCCCCGTCGGCCCTCGCCCGGGTTATGATTCGGATGTGGTATATTCTCTTTTAAAACTATTTGTTGCATTTCGTGTTTATGACAAATTATGCCCATCAAGTTGACATAGATATTTGTATGTAGAAGGTAGTTGAACTGGAAATTCCAACCGACCCTATTGTCGAGAGGTTAAATTTAGTTGAAAGAGAAAACGAGGATTTGAAGGAAAAATTGAAAAGAATTGAGGGGGAGAAGATGGAACTAGAGTTGCATGTTGCCGATGTCATCGATGATCACAAGATTAAGCTGGAGAAAATGCGCTTGAAGATTAGAAAGATTAGAAAATATGTGGTATCATTATGCTGTTGGATCAATTGTTACCTTAGTTGCGATCTTGATCGCATTTGTTGTTGCATTTAAATTCTTTAGCTAGAGAGTTATTTGTTTGTTGCATTCAAGTGTTGTATGAACTTTATGTATTGTATTAATTTGGTGTTTTCGGTGCTGTGTATTGAAGTTGAGCCAGCAATGGATGTACGATGACCGATGCTCTCCCGAGTTCATTAATGGCGTGCATACTTTTCTGCTTGCGACTGAGGCAAACAAGCGGGCGGATGGTTTTATGCCTTGTCCATGTGCTGGCTGTAAGAATGGTCACAATTACTCTACGTCAAGAACCATTCACGTGCACCTGTTTGAGTCCGGTTTCATGCCCCACTATAATGTTTGGACCAAGCACAGAGAAAGAGGGGTTATGATGGAAGACAATGAAGAAGAAGAGGACGACGACAGCTATCCTGGCCATGGGTTCCCTGAATACGATGATACAACAATGAGGGAAGAATCTGAGCCGGCAATGTGGGAAGAAGCTGAAGAAGAGGCATCGGATGAGCCCGTTGATGATCTAGGTCGGGCCATTGCCGATGCAAAGAGAAACTGCGCAAGTGATTTCGAGAATAAGAAGTTGCAGCGCATGTTAAAGGATCACAAAAAAAAATTGTACCCGAATTGCATAGGTGACAAGAAAAAGCTGGGCACCACACTGGAATTGCTGCAATGGAAGGCAGAGAATGGTGTATCTGACAAGGGATTTGGAAAGTTGCTGGTAATGATAAAGAATATGCTTCCAAAGGACAATGAATTGCCCGAGAGTACGTACGAAGCAAAGAAGGCTGTCTGCCCTCTAGGGTTAGAGGTGCAGAAGATACATGCATGCCCTAATGGTTGCATCCTCTACCGCGGTGAGTACGAGGATTTGAACGCTTGCCCGGTATGCGGTGCATTGCGCTATAAGATCAGCCGCGATGACCCTGGTGATGTCGAGGGCGAGCGCCCCAAGAAGAAGATTCCTGCCAAGGTGATGTGGTATGCTCCTATAATACCACGGTTGAAACGTTTGTTCCAAAACAAGGAACATGCCAAGGCGATGCGATGTCACAGAGAAGACAGTAAGAAAGACGGAAAGTTGAGAGTACCCACTGACGGGTCGCAGTGGAGAAAAATCGAGAGAAAGTACGGGAAGGAGTTTGCAGATGACGCAAGGAACATATGGTTTGGTCTAAGCGCAGATGGCATTAATCCTTTTGGGGAGCAGATCAGCAACCATAGCACCTGGCCTATGACTCTATGTTTGTATAACCTTCCTCCTTGGTTGTGCATGAAGCGGAAGTTCATTATGATGCCAGTGCTCATCCAAGGCCCTAAGCAACCCGACAACGATATTGATGTGTACCTAAGGCCATTAGTTGAAGAACTCTTACAGCTGTGGAATGGAACAGGTGTACGTGCGTGAGATGAGCACATGGGGGAAGAATTTGACCTAAAGGCATTGCTGTTCGTGACCATCAATGATTGGCCTGCTCTCAGTAACCTTTCAGGACAGACAAACAAGGGATACCACGCATGCACGCATTGTTTGGACGATACCGACAATATATATTTGGATAATTGTAAGAAGAATGTGTACCTGGGACATCATCGATTTCTTCCGAGCAGGCATGCCGTAAGAAAGAAAGGCAAGCATTTCAAAGGTGAGGCGGATCACCGAACGAAGCCTCGCCACTGTACTGGTGCTGATGTACATGATATGGTCAAGGATTTGAAGGTAGTCTTTGGAAAGGGTCATGGCGGACAACCTGTTCCGAATGACGCTGACGGACGCGCACCCATGTGGAAGAAGAAATCTATATTTTGGGACCTGCCCTATTGGAAAGACCTAGAGGTCCCCTCCGCAATCGATGTGATGCATGTGACGAAGAATCTTTGCGTAACCCTGCTTGGCTTCTTGGGCATGTATATGAAGACAAAAGATACACCTGAGGCACGGGAGGACCAGCAACGTATGCACGGAAAAGATGGCATACATCAGGGTCATGCCAGCTACGCTCTTACCAAAGAAGAGAAGGAAAACTTTTTTGAATGCCTACTCAGTATTAAGGTACCGTCTGGCTTCTCGTCGAATATAAAGGGAATAATAAACATGGTAGAAAAAAAGTTCCAGAACCTAAAGTCTCATGACTGCCACGTGATTATGACGCAACTGCTTTCGGTTGCATTGAGGGGGCTTCTACCGGAAAACGTTCGATTAGCCATTGTGAAGCTATGTGCATTCCTCAATGCAATCTCTCAGAAGGTAATCGATCCAGAAATCATACCAAGGTTAGAGAATGATTTGGTGCAATGTCTTGTCAGTTTCGAGTTGGTGTTCCCACCATCCTTCTTCAAAATCATGACGCACGTCCTAGTTCACCTATGCGAAGAGATTAACGTTTTGGGTCCTGTATTTCTACACAATATGTTCCCCTTTGAGAGGTTCATGGGAGTCTTAAAGAAATATGTTCATAACCGTGCTATGCCAGAAGGAAGCATCTCCAAGGGCCATGAAAATGAGGAGGTCATTGAGTTTTGTATTGACTTTATTCCTGACCTTAAGCCGATTGGTGTTCTTGAATCGCGACATAAGGGCAGACTGGATGGAAAAGGCACGCTAGGAGGGGATCAAATAATATGTATGGACGGACATTCTCTAACTGAAGCACACTACACAGTTCTACAGAATTCCGCCTTGGTGGCTCCGTATATGGACGAACACAAGAATTTTCTATGCTCCAAACACCCGGAGCGGTCTGATGACTGGATTACATGTGAACAAACCAGGAGTTTCGCCGGCTGGTTGCAGACACGTACCATGCATGACGCCTCTATTGAAGATGACCTGTACTCGCTGTCCCAGTTAACATCTTCGAATATAATGACTTTCAAAGGGTACGAGATAAATGGTAGTACATTTTACACGATCACCCAAGATAAGAAGAGCACCAACCAAAACAGTGGTGTCCGCTTTGATGCAACAACCAAGATGGGAAAGGAAACATATTATGGTTACATAGAGGAGATATGGGAACTTGACTATGGATGTGGTTTGAAGGTCCCTTTGTTTCGGTGCAAATGGGTCAATATGACACGAGGCGGGGTAACGGAAGACTGACAGTATGGAATGACAACAGTGGATCTCAACAATCTTGCGTATGCAGATGAACCATTCGTCCTAGCTAATGCTGTGGCACAGGTTTTCTATGTGAAGGATATGTCTACCAAGCCGAGAAAAAGAAAAGATAAGGAAGCGAATGCATCATACGATGAGCGCCACATAGTTCTTTCTCGGAAGAGAAACATCGTGGGAGTGGATGACAAGACAGACATGTCAGAAGATTATGAAAAGTTTGATGAAATTGCTCCATTCACAGTGAATATTGACCCGAGCATCCAGTTAAATGATGAAGATTTTCCATGGCTACGATGCAAAGGGACACACGCGAAGAAAAAGTTTCACACCCAAAGATCTGGGATGTGATCGGCTTCACTATCATCACTTTCTTCTGTGTTTTACACCCAGGAGGGAATCTCTGTAATAGTTAGGGTAGTTATGTGTTTTGGCATTTGAAACGTGAAGAAATTTTATGTGCAAACAAATTCTTTCATGCATTTACTTATTTTTTCAGCTAAATGGACCTAAAATTGAAAAGCATTTCAAATGAACTCAAAAAAGGTTGAAAGTTGGCATGGTATCATAATTTCACCCACATAGCATGTGCAAAAAAGTAGAGAGGGTTACTGCAAAAACTGGATGCACTTCGTGTACAAAATGGACAATCTCTTTCAAAGTATCAGGGTTTCGGACAAAAACTCATCCGTTACAAAGGCATTTCATTTTTTAAATAACCTAAGCATCACCAAATTGAATATAATGATAAAACACACTAATATTAAACATAAGAAAAAAGTAATAACTGAAAAATCTATTTTCAAAGTTAAGTTATTCACAAACTAGTGATTCACACAAATTTCAAATAATTTAAAATTTAAACTATTCAAATTTGTAAACTACCGGCACTAACAGAAAGTTTGTAATTTTTTGTACCTAAAGCAAAAATATTCACAAAGAAACTCTAAATACAGCAAAAAACAACTCAAAAATAAATAAAACAAAAATAAATAAAGCAAAAAGCCCGCCTACTGCGCCACAACGGCCTGCATACGACTAGAAACCCAACCTGTTGTTGGGCCAGGATGCAGGCCCGCAAAGGCCCAGTAGGCCCACAGGGAAGCATAGAACATTTAGGCCCAGTAGGCCTGCTTTGGAGAGGATCTCGAGAGAGCTACCGCACTGGGGCTTATAAACCAGTGCGGACGCCCCTCGGCTAGCGAGGTGGGACTAAACATGACGCACCGCACCTACGCCAGCGCACCCCCTTTAGTACCGAGTGGTGGCTCAAACCGGTACTAAGGGGGGGGGGTCTTTAGTACCAGTTGGAGCCACCACCCGGTACTAAAGGGGTGCCATTCCCGCCGCTTGGCCTGGCCAAAACAGACCTTTAGTACCGGTTGGTGGCTTCAACCGGTACTAAAGGTTGTTCTATATAAGAAAACACTTCAAAAAATTTGTCAGTTTCTCATCTCTCCCTCTGCTTCTTTCTCCTCTACCCCATTGCCGCCGCCCCTTGCTGCCGCCCCTCGTCACCGCCCCCGTCGCCGTCCGTCGCCGTCCCCATCGTCGGCCCCATCCCAGTCCCCATCCCCGTCCCCGTCGTCCCCGTCGCCGCGCCGCGCCCTGTCGCCGCGCCGTGCTCCGTCGCCGCGCCCCGCCCCGTCCTCCCGTCGTCCCCACCCGGCCCGTCCCTGTCCCCGTTGTCGGTGTCAAAACCGGTGGATCTCGGGTAGGGGGTCCCGAACTGTGCGTCTAGGCCGGATGGTAACAGGAGGCAAGGAACACGAAGTTTTACCCAGGTTCGAGCCCTCTCGATGGAGGTAAAACCCTACGTCCTGCTTGATTAATATTGATGATATGGGTAGTACAAGAGTAGATCTACCACGAGATCGGAGAGGCTAAACCCTAGAAGCTAGCCTATGGTATGATTGTTGTTGCGTATGTTGTCCTACGGACTAAAACCCTCCGATTTATATAGACACCGGAGAGGGTTAGGGTTACACAAAGTCGGTTATAATGGTAGGAGATCTACATATCTGTATCGCCAAGCTTGCCTTCCACGTCAAGGAAAGTCCCTTCCGGACACAGGATGAAGTCTTCAATCTCGTATCTTCATAGTCCAGGAGTCCGGCTGAAGGTATAGTCCGGCTATCCGAACACCCCCTAATCCAGGACTCCCTCAGTAGCCCCTGAACCAGGCTTCAATGACGACGAGTCCGGCGCGCAGATTGTCTTCGGCATTGCAAGGCGGGTTCCTCCTCCAAGTACTTCATATAAGATTTTGAACACAAAGATAGTGTCCGGCTCTGCAAAATAAGTTTCCACATATTGCCATAGAGAGAATAACATTTACACAAATCTAATCTACTGACGTATTCCGTAGTGTGACACACCAGGACCAAGCCTTTATCCGAGTCATTTTATTATCCCACCTCAGCGTGTAATGCGAGGCGGTTTCCTTGGCACGTCTTGTTAAAGCAGAGATCGTGTCCCCTTATTCCGGGATTCTCATCAATACGGGCGTGGGTAACCCAACCGCACCATTGATTACAGCGCTTGGAGATAAGCGAGTTTTACCAGGCTGGTGGGGACACGTAGTTGCGTCCACCCATATAAGGGGATAAGGATCCACCTTTTCACCTACACCTTCTTCCTCCCTTGCTTATCCATTTTGCACACTCGAGCTCCAGCGCCCAAGTCCGCACTCCCCACCTCAACCTTCTCCAGCCATGTCTGGAGCGGGAGGCAAGTGGATGGTCTCCTCTGTCACGGAGGGACACATCAAAAAACTGAGGAAGGCCGGATACTTGTCTAACGACATCGCGTACCGGCTTCCCGAAAAGGGACAGCTCATCCCCACCCCTAGGTCCCATGAGAGGGTGGTGTTCCTCCCCCATTTCCTCCGTGGACTGGGCTTCCCTCTCCACCCATTTGTCCGGGGGCTCATGTTCTACTATGGCCTGGATTTCCACGATCTGGCCCCAAACTTTGTCCTCAACATCTCGGCATTTATCGTCGTGTGCGAGGCTTTCCTCCGCATCCGCCCCCATTTCGGCCTATGGCTCAAGACTTTCAATGTCAAGCCGAAGGTGGTGCGCGGCAACCAGGCGGAGTGCGGAGGCGCCATGGTGGGCAAGATGCCCAATGTCTTATGGCTCGAGGGCTCCTTTGTGGAGATCCTGAAGGGGTGGCAATCGGGGTGGTGTTACATCACCGAGCCGCGCGACCCTGAATGGGTCGCATCCCCCGAGTTTCGATCTGGACCCCCTACGCGGCTCACCTCCTGGAAGGAGACGGGTCTGTCGTGGGGTAAAAAAGGAGAGCTGACCGGACTCCAAACATGCGTCCAAACCCTGGTGGACAAGAAGCTCAAACTTGTCAACGTAGTCCAGGTTATGCTCATTCGCCTGATCCTCCCGTGTCAACAACGGGCTTTCAACCTGTGGGAGTTCGACCCAGCGCGGCACCGAACTCCGAGCAGGCTCTTCGACACGATGTACGAAGATGCCTGGAAGGTGCTTTTCAAGGGCGCCGAGGCCCCCGCATCCGCTACCGAGGATCGCGGATTCAGTACGCAGCGTCACGCTCATGCGGTAAGCTGTTTTTTCCCTTTTACAGGGTATTAGTTTTTCATAGTTTGACTCCATGCAGGATCTAAGCCCCCTTACCTTTGACAGGACTGGCAGGAGACGTCCGGATAGATTAACTGTCCGGCTCCTTTGCCTGAAGGCCCAACGGACGCTCGTTTGGCGAAGCTGCTGGTTCCGGCACCCTATGTGGTGCCGGAGAAGAAGGCCACGAAGAAGGCCACGGGGACTCGAAAGAGTGCCCGGCGCCAGGAGGTGTCGGATCCATCATTCGACGGTTCTGAGGCGCATTCCTCCCGTGAAGACGAGGAGGAAGAAGAAGAGACCTCTCCCCCTCCAGCGGGAGGAGAGAAGAAAAGGAAGGCCGCCCCAACTGGGGAGGCCGAAGGGTCCAAGAAGGGGAAAACCCTTCCTCCGGACTATTCCACCGATGCCGACGACGGCGGAGAGGAGTGGCCGCCCAGGGCCAAGCCCCTGGCAAAATCGTAAGTATCCGGATACTAGAGTAATTCATAGTATTCGTTTATTGCACAGCTTTCCCTTATGTCGAATATGTTTATGCAGCCCACCCAAAGACCGGCTCGACGCGTCGTCGAGCGGCTCACTGGACTCGTCGGATGTGAACTCGCTTCCGACGGCTTCCTCCCCCCGCCCTACAGACGACACCGAAGTGTTGTCCCAACAGGTTCCAAGCCGGAGGAGGTGGTCCTGGAGGCGCCGCAAGGCGACCTCCCGGACTCCAGGAGTAAAGGGGATGAAACCCCCCAGGGCTCCAAGTCCGGCTCTAGGCCGGACACCGCTCCGGAACCTTCAAAGGTTCCAGAGTCCGGCGGGGGACCTCCTTCCAAGAGGAGCAAGCCCACCGTGCCGGTGACCCCCATCCAACCGGAGGCGCCGGACAATATGTTGGAGGCACTCCAAGGCGCCTCCATCGACGAGGAGCACCGCACCATTATGAGTGCGGTGGTCCAGAAGGTTTAGTCCGCCAAGAGCGGACTGACTGAAGCTTGTACTAGCCTTTTAACAGGCTTTGAGGTAAGTAAAGAATGTGTAAATAATATTACCGCATAGACAGTAGCCCCTGATGCTCTATTTGGCGTTCAGGAAGAAAAGCCGAATAGAGGATCAAATAAAGTTAGCAAGAGTCTAACAAAAAGGAGTCAATATGCGTATGCAGGCTTCTCTGCTTGCGTCCGCCGCACTTACTGTAGAAGTGGACACGCTAAAGCAGAACCTCGAGCGGTCCGAGCAAGAGCTCGGGCGTGCCAAGAAGCAGCTCGAGGACAATGAAGGTAAGAAATACCTTGTTTAAACATATATAAAAAGGTGCAATTGCAAAAAATGACAGGATTATCATGGCTATTGTAGGGGCCACGTCTGAGGTGGCGACCCTTAAGCAAGCGCTGGTTGAGGCCGAGAAGAGGGCGGCCACGGAGCGCACCGAGCGGGAGAGGTACGAGGCCCAGGTTGGCAAGGTGCAGCAAGAGCTCCGGGTTCTCATGAAAAAACATGAGAGTTTGGAGCTTGACTCAAAGACGCGAGCGTCCGAGCTCGCGGTGGCTATTGAAAATGCCAAGTCTGCCAAGGCCGAATCCCAGAAGACCCTCCAGGAGTTGGATGAGGTGAAGAAGATAGCGGCGGGTAAGGCATTCTTTATGCAAAGCAAACACATAAACGTGAGTTACTTGTTACTTACCCGAATCTGGAGCTCTCCAGGAGCGTTCGCAGATCTTCCCCGAAGTGTGTCCGATGCCGCCGCATTCTATCGAGCCGAGGAGGGCAGCTCAACAGAGAAGGTGTTCTGGTCTCAGTATGCTAAGGCCGGACACCTCGTGCCCCTGAGCGACCAGCTGAAGCAACCGGTCGAGCTCCACAAGGCGGCCGAACAGGCCATGAAGGGCCTCATAGTTCGGCTGTGGCCTGGAGAGGCTCTGCCTAGGAGCTATTTCGGGCTGGTGCGGCGGCTGGTGGAGGCCTGTCCAAGGCTCGAAGTCATCAAACGCTCCGTCTGCATTGAAGGTGCCCGTAGGGCCCTTGCCCGTGCTAAAGTGCACTAGGGCAAGCTGGATGCTGAGAAGCTTGTGAAGGACAGGCCACCGCCGGGGAAAGAGCATCGCAAGCCCGAGAATTATTATAAGGATGTTCTGAAGGGTGCCTGCCTTGTGGCGGATGAATGTTCTAGGGATGTAATTTTTGAGTGAAACTTGCTCGTTTTGTCCTGTGCGCTGAAAACTTGTTCATACGCGCTAAGCAATGCTGTTGGAATTTAAAATATTACCTTTTGTGCGGCTGTTTATCAATTCTGAGAGATGGCGAGTCGTCGGCTTCTGCCCCCGTGCCGCTAGTGCTGGGGTGTTCGGGGATAAACCTGAGCGCTCTTTTTCCCATGTTTGGGTCCTTCGAGGGAGGTGCTCAGCCCAACGAACAAGGCAGTCGGACTATAATGCGTGAACACTCTCACTTAGCCATAGGATTCTATAATTTTAAATTTCGGCGAAGCCCCTGGTATTCGGAAGACCGAGTTCGGGGCGCTATCCACGCCTTGGCCGGACAGAGCCGACTCCTCGCTCTAAACGGCATAAGTCTTTAGGGACTCGAAAAACTTCTTGAACAGCGACCAGCTCTCGCTTCATCATGACAGTCAGTTTTAGCTTTCTCCACTGAGGTGCTCGACCCAGCTCAACTGGGGCACAATCGCAGTGGTTCTCCTAGTGCTACCTTAGCCGATATAGCGGAACATAAGGCACCAAAGCATAGGAGCCGGGCAAACCCAACTATTGACCCAAGACAGGATTCGGTGCCATGTATATAATGCTATAAGTTCGGGGTGCCACACTTGTTAAAGTGTTCGGACTTCTCACACCATATTGAGGGGTATTAAAGCCCCTGGCGTATTTTGGCCGTACCAAAGTGTACGGGTGCAACATGTCATTAAGGAACATATATTTGTAAAAAAAAGTAATGCAAAAATAGACAAAAGCTATGCATTGTTTATTAAAAAAGAGCTGCGATCAAAGTAGAACGATACAAATAATGCGATAAGCAAAAGGTTGGACTATTTTAACATGTCCGTTCCAGGGGCAGACTGCGGAATGGTATGCGAAACAGGTATACTGCTCATGATAGAGACCACCCGGGAGTTCCGTAATGTGGCATGGCTTGTTTGCTTCCCTGGTTCTTGCATCATTTGTGCGGCAATTGAACTGCCGAACAAGCCTTCCTAAGAGTGGAGTCCTGAAATTAAGAGAAAATTAAAAAATTGGCAGCCCCTGGTGCGGTTTAAGCTATGTTTCGGGCGTGCCGTGATGGTGCCCCTCCCCCTGTACCCATGGTATCTCTAGAGCATAGTTATGTACGCGAAGTACTAGCATCGCCTTTTTGCGAGGGTTGGGGTTGGGGCCGCATTGCTACGCCTGCTCGGATCGTGCCAGGCGGTCTTGTTGTAGGTTACTCTGGGCGCGCTTGACGGTCTCTAGTCATTTAGTGGCCGGACCGGAGAACTGCCTGGAGAGGCTGCTTTGTACTTCCGCTACAAGGGCCGCCGTGTGCTCCTCCGTTCGGAGGCAGCGTTTGGTGTTTCCATTGACCGTACCTTGAGGGCCTGGCATCTTGAGCTTAAGGTATGCGTAGTGCGGTACCGCATTGAACTTGGCGAATGCGGTTCGCCCGAGCAGTGCGTGATAACCATTGCGGAACGGGACTATGTCGAAGATTAACTCCTCGCTTCGGAAATTATCCGGAGATCCGAAGACCACTTCAAGTGTGACTGAGCCTGTATAGTTGGCCTCTACACCTAGTATTACGCCTTTAAAGGTCGTTTTGGTGGGCTTAATCCTCGAGGGATCTGTGCCCATTTTCCGCACTGTATCCTGGTAAAGCAGGTTCAGGCTGCTGCCGCCGTCCATAAGGACTCTAGTGAGATGAAATCCGTCAATAATTGGGTCTAAAACCAATGCGGCGAATCCGCCATGGCGGATGCTAGTGGGATGGTCCCTTCGATCAAAGGTGATCGGGCAGGAGGACCATGGGTTGAACTTTGGGGCGACTGGCTCTACCGCGTATATGTCCCTTAACGTGCGCTTCCGCTCCCTTTTGGGGACGTGGGTTGCGTATATCATGTTCACCATCCGCACTTGTGGGGGAAAACCCTTCTGTCCACTGTTGTTCAGCGGTCGGGGCTCCTCGTCGTCATTGCTACGCAGCCCCTTGTCTTCATTTTCGGCATTTAACTTGCCTGCCTGCTTGAACACCCCACAATCCCTGTTGGTGTGATTGGCCGGCTTTTCGGGGGTGCCATGTATCTGGCACAAGCAGTCGAGTATTCGGTCCAAACTGGACGGCCCCCTAGGATTCCTTTTGAATGGCTTTTTCCGCTGACCAGATTTAGAGCCTCTGAATCCGGCATTAACCGCCGTATCCTTAGCATTGTTGCCGTTAATGCAGTGCTTCTGCTTGTTGCGACGCGACCTGCCACTACTGTCCCTGGTATCCGAATTACCAGGGTTCTTGGTCATATTGTTGCTACGATCAAGCCAGCTTTCTTCTCCCGTGCAAAAGCGGGTCATGAGTGTCGTGAGTGCTGCCATAGACTTCGGCTTTTCCTGTCCAAGGTGCCGGGCAAGCCACTCATCACGGATATTGTGTTTGAAGGCTGCTAGGGCCTCAGCGTCCAGACAGTTGACTATTTGATTTTTCTTTGTTAGGAACCATGTCCAGAATTGCCTGGCCGATTCCTCTGGCTGCTGAATTACGTGACTTAGGTCATCGGCGTCTGGGGGTCGCACATAAGTGCCCTGGAAATTGTTGAGGAATGCGGCTTCCAGGTCCTCCCAACAACTGATTGATCCTGTTGGCAAGCTGTTAAGCCAATGCCAAGCTAGTCCTTTAAGCTTGAGTGGGAGGTATTTGATGGCAGGAAATCATCGCCGCAGGCCATGTGGATATGAAGGAGATAATCCTCGATCCATACCGCAGGATCTGTTGTGCCATCATATGATTCGATGTTTACGGGTTTGAAACCCTCGGGGATTTGATGATCCATTATTTCGTCTGTGAAGCATAGTGGGTGTGCGGCGCCTCTGTACTGGGCTATATCACGATGTAGCTCCAATGAGCTTTGTAGACTATGTTCGGCCTTGCCGAATTTGTGGCCGGCGTGACGGTTACCGTCTTGAGTCGTGGGGCACCCATGCGATCCGTAGATCGATCTTGTTTGCCTTGCCTTGTCTTCCAACATATCTCGCAGGTCCGGCGCATTTTCCCGTGCCTTGGTACGGGGTGCGGCTTGAGTGGAGGGCCGAGAGGCCTCTCTGTCGCGGCCACGGGGTGGCCGATCGGCCGTATCGAGTGCCGGTGATGTAGGTTTAAGTGCTTCC
Organism: Triticum dicoccoides; assembly: GCF_002162155.2. Taxonomy (NCBI): domain Eukaryota; kingdom Viridiplantae; phylum Streptophyta; class Magnoliopsida; order Poales; family Poaceae; genus Triticum; species Triticum dicoccoides. The sequence continues at coordinate 636,877,199 of NC_041386.1, forward strand.
TCCTCTAATCGGGGTAGTAACCTGCGCTTTGGGTAGCTCTTGGAGGGGCGTTCGAGTTTATGCTCTTCGGCCGCAAGGACTTCAGTCCATCTGTCGACTAGCAAATCTTGATCAGCTCTAAGCTGTTGCTATTTTTTCTTGAGGCTTCTTGCCGTGGCCATAAGCCTGCGTTGAAAACGCTCTTGCTCGACGGGATCCTCTGGCACGACGAATTCGTCGTCGTCGAGGCTTGCCTTGTCTTCGGAGGGAGGCATTTAGTTATCGTCCTCGACCTCTCTGTCTGCCGCTCTCTCATGAGGGCTGGTTTCTCCATCCTCCTATGCTAAATCTTGCTGGAGGGGGTTTTCTTCGGCACTTTCCGGAGTATTATTATCTCCCGTGCTGGAATCACCGTATTTGTTTTGGCGGGATTTTGAGCGGCGCCGCTGACGCCGACACTTGGGCTGTTTCTTGGAGGAGTCATCCTCCGCTGTTCCATCGCCATCTCCTTCTTTTGGGGTGTCCACCATGTATATGTCATATGAAGAGGTGGCTTTCCAGGGCCTAATAGGCGCTGGTTCTTCATCGTCTCCTTCATCGGCATCCACACCGTCGATGTCTTCGGAGTCGAAGTCGAGAATGTCGGATAAGTCGTCGACAGTGGCTACAAAGTGGGTGGTGGGTGGGCTTTGAATTTCTTCATCATCCGTACCCCAACCTTGCTGACCGTAGTCCGTCCAGGGCTCTCCTGATAAAGAGAGAGACTTCAGTGTCTTCAGAATATCGCCGAAAGGTGAGTGCTGAAAGATGTCCGCGGTAGTAAACTCCATGATCGGCGCCCAATCGGATTCGATTGGCAGGGGCACGGAGGGTTCGGAGTCCGGAGAGGAGTCCGGCTCCTTGGAGTCACGAGTCCCGCAGAGTGCGGGGCTGGTGTTCGGCTCGATCGCCATTGGGATCGCAGTCCCCGAGGCGGCGTCCAACCACCTATCCTCGATCGGCATAGTTGGCTCTGAATTAAGGGTCGAAGCCGATGCGGGTGCGGCCTCCAGGGCACTGTTCGGCGGCAGGGCTAGATCATGCTCGTCGAGACAGTGCGGCGCGCTCGGCAGTGGCTTGAATCCGTCGAAGATCAAGTCCCCGCGGATGTCAGCCGTGTAGTTTAAACTTCCAAATCTGACCTGACGGCCAGGGGCGTAGCTTTCGATCTGCTCCAGATGGACAAGTGAATTGGCCCGTAGTGCGAAGCCGCCGAAGACGAAGATCTATCCAGGGAGGAAGGTCTCACCCTGGACTGCATCGTTATTGGTGATCGTAGGAGCCATCGAGCCTGACGGAGATGACACAGAGGAACTCTCAGTGAAAGCACCAATGTCGGTGTCAAAACCGGCGGATCTCGGGTAGGGGGTCCCGAACTGTGTGTCTAGGCCGGATGGTAACAGGAGGCAAGGAACACGAAGTTTTACCCAGGTTCGGGCCCTCTCGATGGAGGTAAAACCCTACGTCCTGCTTGATTAATATTGATGATATGGGTAGTACAAGAGTAGATCTACCACGAGATCAAAGAGGCTAAACCCTAGAAGCTAGCCTATGGTATGATTGTTGTTGCGTATGTTGTCCTACGGACTAAAACCCTCCGGTTTATATAGACACCGGAGAGGGTTAGGGTTACACAAAGTCGGTTACAATGGTAGGAGATCTACATATCCGTATCGCCAAGATTGCCTTCCACGCCAAGGAAAGTCCCTTCCGGACACGGGACGAAGTCTTCAATCTCGTATCTTCATAGTCCAGGAGTCCGGCTGAAGGTATAGTCCGGCTATCCGAACACCCCCTAATCCAGGACTCCCTCACCCGTCATCGCCGCCCCGTCCCCATCCCCGTCGTCATCGCCCGTCTCCGTCCCCGTCGCCACCGCCCGTCTCCGTCCCCGTTGCTGCCCCTCGTCGTCGTGCCTCGCCGGTGAGCTCCTGCCCCGGCCGCACACACACACACGCATTATGTTATAGAAATATTACAAATGTTAGTTATATATAAATGATTTTTAGTTATAGAAATATTAGAAATGTTAGTTATATAGAAATATTAGAAATGTTAGTTATATAGAAATGTTTTTAGTTATAGAAATATTAGAAATGTTAGTTTTAGTTATAGAAATACTAGAAATGTTAGTTTTAGTTATAAAATTTAGAATTTGCATATATGAAATCACACTCCATCATTTAAAAAATGTTATTTTACTTTTGCGGCATATAGTATTTGTTGTGGATGATGCCCGACCAGCATCCTCGCCGTCGACCAGTTCGCGACGACGTCCTGCTTCAGAGGACCCATGTCCGGGACCGGGCTCCGCCGGGCTGGCACTAGGAGGTGCTACCATCAGGGGTGCGATGTTTGGTGAGGAACCCGGCCCCGGGTCCCATCGTCGACCCTGATCTCCTTTGGTGGCGTTCGCGTGGGCCACTTTCGGTGCAGAGGGAGCCGGCCCCGCCGGAGGTGGTACGTCGCCGTGTCAGGGAGGAGGACGAGCACGTCCATCGCTACATGGCTGCTATGGACGTCAGGTTCTCCAATACCTGGCAGGTTCTTTGGGGAGATCACCCGAGCTATGATCCAGTGATGGTTCCTTCACTTTGGTTGTCCACCGCCTAGATTACTCTCTAGTATTCGATCTTTATTAGCTAGCTAGCTAGCTAGTGATGTATTCGATATATAATATTCGAGATTATATATATTATTCGAGACGATGTATTCGAGATTATATCTATTATTCGAGATGACGTATTCGAGATTATATTCGATGATGCTTATTATGTACTATGATTGATCCAGTTTTTCCTTTTTAATTGATTGCATCCATGCATTGTAATTTGAATATATTTCTTTTGGATTAGTTAAATAAAACCTATGGCGGACAATACCGGCACAGAGGGAGAAGAGGCCCTGTTCAATATCATACGCAATCCTCACGGGCCAGATGATGATCAGAATGAAGAAGATTATGGCGGCTCCGAATATCTAAACAACACTGGGGAGGGTGATATGATATTCGATTGCGACGACCGAATTGATGAAGTCATGAACTATGAACATGACAAAGAAAATGTTGATCTTGAAACAACAAAGACCGGCGAGGTATATTTATATAAGCAGGCATCTGGTGATCATCACATGTTTTAAATGACTTGAAGATATATATTAACGAATCGATCTTTCTTCTTTCAGCCATCCGGATCGGGCAAATCTTCAGGAAGCAAGACAGTACGAGGCCCGAACAAAAAGTTGAAGGAGGGCGTAAAGTACAATATCGAGGCCATCAAACCTAATGGCGAACCATTAGCGCCTAAGAAGGTTGCAGACAAGTTCATTCGTTAGTGCGGAGTTCTTGTGAAGGACCAACTCTCGATCTCCCTTCAAGAATGGAGAGAGCCAGCAAAGCCACGTCCAGATCTTACTTTTGTCGACGACAGACAAAAACTTCTGCTTTGGGAAACGCTCATGGAACATTTCACCCTACCAAATCATTTCACAGATGCATATGTGGAGAAAGTCAAGGACACTGCTCTTAGGAAGATGGCGGTTGCATTCAACAACCACAAGAATCGTGTATGGGACCAGTACGTCAAGGGAGGAAAGAAGACTCCAGTATTCAAGGGAACACTAGAGAAGCAAAGTGCTCATTGGGACAATTTCATGAATTTCAAGGAATCAGAATTATCTAAGGAACGGTCGAGAATAAACAAGGCCAATGCCGCAAAAAAGGATAAGTTCCATAAGCTGGGGCCAGGTGGCCATGCGGTGGGAATGCCTAAGCGGGATAAGTATGAGAAAGAGATGGAGGATGCAGGTGTCACTCCAGAAACATTGAGCTGCCCCCCCAGGTGTAGGACTTGGTTCTATGCGCATGGGGGGGAGTTGGACCCGAAGACAGGCAAAGTTTCGAAGAAGGCATGTCTGGACGGAGCCGAAGATAAGCTATTTGTTGCAATAGAAGAGGCTCGATCGGGGGTGTTCAAGCCCAACAGAGAGAACGACGAGCTTACGCGTGCCCTAGGAAATCCTGAACACCCGGGAAGAACACGAGGCAAGGGCGCTATTCCATGGTACGAGGGGTTTTCGTACTGGAATGCCGACTACAGAACCCATGCGAGAAAGAAGATTGCGGAGGAGAAGAAGAGGAAGATGGAGGAGGAGCAGAGGAAGCTGGACTATGAACGCCTTCAAGGCCTAGAATCAGCGCACGTGGACTTGGCAGTCAAATTCCAGCGGCAGCAGGAGCAGATCGACTCACTTAGCCAGCAAAGGGGGTCTCAGTAGCTGCAGCAGCTAGCGGATGATCCAGCATTGGATAGCACTGTCCCATCCATGCCGAGAAGCAGCGTGGGTTCCGCCCCGGGCGACGCATTGCTGGATAGCTACCCACTGGATGACATCATGGAGAACACTAACTGCGAGCTACACTTCAAAATGAAGAACATATCCATGAAGGTGGCGGACACCGTTGCTTTTACAAATCCCCCCGAGGCAACCTTCCATTGCAACCCGATTCCAGCGGGCTATGCTCGTGTCTTGGTTGATGAGGTGGTGGACCAATATTCGGGGCTAGAGCTTGACATTCCTGGAGGTGACGAGGAGCACACACTGGGAGAGGCCAACCATCGTATCATCCTATGGAGAAAGGATTGCATCATCTTTCGAAGGCCACCGACACCGCGTCATCCGACTCCTCGTCGAAGTCCGCCACCGAGTCAGTAGACTCCCGCTCCTCCAAGTCCACCAACGCGTCAGGCCACTCCTCCTCCAAGTCTGGCACAACTTCAGGCCACTCCTCCTCCTCCAAGTCCGGCAAAGCGTCAGGCCACTCCTCCTCCAAGTCCGGCACAACTTCAGGCCACTCCTCCTCCTCCAACTCAGCCACGTCAGCCGTCTTCACCGCCTCAGCAATCACGGAAGAGAGCCGCCTCAGCTATGGTGCATAGCGGTACAAGTCAAGGTAGTACTGGAGGTACAGGCGGAGGCAAGCGATTTCAATATGGTCCAAGTAGCCTCGTGCCTCTTCCGCAGAGGCCTTATGACAAGTTCGAGGAGGAAAACACATCCATATCGAAGGCCGAGGTGGAAGCCCATTTTGCACCAAAACCGCCACCGCCGCCAAGGGAGAAAGTGCCTGAGGAAAAGATTGACCACTTAATTCGTATGGCTAGAGCACCAGCTCCCAAGCCTGTTGACACAGACTATGAGCGCCAACTCAGGAAGTTAAATCGAGCATGTCTACAGAAAGAGGCGAGCTCAAGCTCGAGCAAATCAGCTGGCAAAAGGAGCGGTAAAACCGTTCCCCAGCTGGGAGAACAGGCGGCGCAATCAATCCCCCCGCTTGTTGTGCCAACAACACATGAGAGTACGCGTGCCCAATATTATTGTGGTCAAACCGTTAACGTTCTCGGACTGGGCGATGTGGTAATAACCGAGGAGCATATTGAGCAGGCTATAAGGCTCATGATCACTGTTGGACAACTCCTCGATATCGAGCCCATGTCTCTGATTAGAGAGGAGGATATAAAATGGAAATATGTCCGGGGCCAACCTTTGGTCGAGCCAGACGAGGTCAAGAAGCTCCCAACGAGAATGTATGAATTGCATCAATGGTACATGGACATTACCAAGATTTCCAATCGAGAGTCCCTCATGGTGAATGTCAAGAAGGATCATTACTACCATGAGAAAGCTGTGTCCGTTGAGTATTCAGAACTATTTCAGTTATACAATCAAGACGCACTCGACAAATCTATCGTCAGTTGCTATTGTCTGTAAGTGATTTCTTTTTGTAATTTAAGTCTCAAGCTAGCTGTAGTGATCATTTTGATCAATCATTACCTGTAATTATCCTCACTATATTCTTTTCTGTGGTATTATGCAGGATGAAGATTTATGAAATGAAAAAAGGTGGACGCTATGGCATTGGGTTCATTGACCCAAATACCATTAATGAATACACATGGAAATTAGATCCATATTATGAAAAAAGTGTAGAGGAAAGCATGCTAGAGTTCTTCAAGCACCTCAATACCAATGAAGATATACTACTAGCTTCCTTACAACTTCGAGTGAGTCACACTGTCTTGTACTACAAATTCTGTTTTTGCCTACTAGCTAGCTACATGTTTTTGCTTACATATGCCCGCTTAATTAAGACATGCAAACGTGTGTGCATGCAGATTTCACTAGATCTTGTTAATCATTAAAGTTGATGAAGGAACAGTTGAAATACTGGACTCACTACTTAAAAAAGCAAGTGACTACACCATCTTGTTTGAGATAGCCAACAGGTAATTTCAATCATTATTAACTATATCTCAGCCTATTTAGTTCATCATTTACTGATATGAACTATTTAATAACCCCTTTATTCATTTTCTTGGTCGGCGGGCAGGGCTTGGGCAAAGTTCATCAGCGTCACTCCAGGCCAATGGAAAAAAAGCTAAAATGGTTTCGACCCAAGATAAGTAATTAAGTAGTACTAGCTAGCTACCTGCCATCTCTTTAATTATCATGCTTGATTAATTATTATCTGATCAAATTCCATTCTCATAAAGGCCCTGAAGCAGGCGCCGGGCAATAATCTGTGTGCATACTACGTTTGCGAGAACATTCGCATGATGGCGTCCGAAAGGAGCAGATCTCAAAGACAGGAGTGGGTACGTTTGTCAGAACACTATTCACAATTTTTACAACATTATCGATATCTAGTCACACAACTAATACACATGCATATTGATCTCCTTCTTAACAGTTCAAAGAGGTGTGGGAGTAGCTCCTAGCAGAGGACCGCATAGAAGCAATTCAAGAGGATAGCGGGATTTTTGCTCGACCAGGTCATAGATCCCAAAGGAGAATACTATTACCCGCTACCGCCCCCATGAACCACTTCCAATTGTCATCGTGCTCCGAAGGCACCAATTAGGCTAATGCCACTGGCTCTGAAGGGACCAATTAGGAGAAATTGTATATAGCTAGCTAATTGTATATATACATGTGTGTATATATGTGTGAATTAATTAATGGTGGTTGTGAGAC
>NC_041386.1:636884703-636895166 GCF_002162155.2 Triticum dicoccoides
ATATGATCGGTTCTACTAGAAATTCTATTTATATATATGCATAACGTGTACAATATGTAGTATCGTAAAATACCAGCAAACGAAAAAGAATTAAATGGAAAACACAAAATTAAATGAAAAAGAAATCATAAACCCAAACCCCCCAACCTTTTAATACCAGTTGGTGTCACCAACCGGTACTAAAGGGCTCCCTGCCCCCGGAGCTGGCTCGTGCCACGTGGTTGCCCTTTAGCACCGGTTCGTGCTGAACCGGTACTAAGGGGGGGGGGGCTTTAGTGCCCACACTTTAGTGCCGGTTACCGAACCGGCACTAAAGGGCCTTACGAACCGGTGCTATTGCCCGGTTCTGCACTAGTGTGAGAAGGAGAGACCCAGCTATGTCTTGAGGGAGATCGATCGACATCCATACATAACTAAAGGACGGGAAATAGGATGGGACAGAAAGAGAGAGGGGAGAGAGAGGGAGGGAGAGGGGTAGAGTGCTGGATGGGTGATGGAGTTGCTTCTCAAAGATGGTGGGAGAGGCCTACTAGACAAACTGAGGGTGGAACTGCAACATTATTAATAAGAGTGGGGATGTGTTTCTGTGTGTTCCTGTGCGTGATAGATCTGTCGAGACGCATCCATGGATGATGAAGGGGAACCATGTGTTTGGTAAGCAAACCTAACTAGATCGGTAGAACAATTGTTGTTTGTCGGAGGAAGGAAGAGACATAACTAATGAGGTGGATCGATCTACGCGTGGGGAATAACGAGTTATAAGGACCTAGCTAGCTATATGAATAGCGGGAGATAGGTCGGTGTACGTCCATTTGTTAGAGGCAAATAAGGCCCGGCGAGACGGATAGACAGAGAGAATGGAGCTATGAGGTGGTGCGAGAGGCCCAGCTACTAGCTGGATAGGGGGAGGAGTGTGTGGTTGTGAGATTGATGAAAAGAGGGGCGGGAGTTTACACATGTGTGGGACCATATGAGAGACACGAGGCAAGGAAACATAGATGAGGAGATTGAAGGTGAGTGTGTATGTTGTAGGCAGACATCACTGGAGAGGTTTATTGATCGGTGTATGTCAGAAAGGAGTTGTGGAGACTGTGGGAGAACGACCTAAAGAAAAAATGAATGTGCGCGATGGATAGAATGCTGAGGGAGGGGGAGGGCGAGGAGGGCGTGTGCATGCACGAGAGAAAGTTAGTGGTAGCTACAAAGGTTAGAGGATTGTGTGGGTGTAAGAGACTAACAAAGATCATAATTTGATATGAAAGTGGATTCATATATTTGAATAGGAGATCATACTGTTTTAAACATATGCATGCATGAATATAGCGGTGATACGCGTGTTGTGGTTTTGCACATGTTATACCATAATGTGATAATGCATGGCGTTTGCAACTCACAGCTAAATGTCAAACAATCTAAACCATACTATACATCGAACAATCTCACATTTTATTTGAATTTGTGATAATGTGTGGTGTTTGCAGCTTACAACTAAATATCGAACAATCTAAACAATACTATATATCGAACATTCTCACATTTTATTTGAATTTGTGGTAATGTGTGGTGTTTGCCACTCACATCTAAATACTTGTAGGCGTAGGAGGCGGGGCACCATACATAATGTGATAAACACATTATACATATGAGACATGGTTTAGATTATGAAGATCTAGCTAGAGCTTGAAATGTACTATGACTTGAAATCAACATAAAGTGGATTCAAAAAATTGAGTTCGAGTTCATATAGTACACATAGTTCATATGTAACTCGAGAGTAATCATGTGGTGTGCTATGAAGATAATACACAAACGATGGTTTAACTTGACAATAATGATGATTGTAGATCTTATTAAAACAGAGAAATGAATTCAAATGCTTTGACTTCACAACAACCATTATTGTAGATCTTATTCAAATAGAGAAACAAACTCAAATTTAGTTCATATTGAAGCGGTAGTATATACGTTTGGAATGCACTAAAACGTTCATTTGAGTAGTAGGTTGCATGCATTATACACATAGAAAAATATTTTAATTGAACATAACATGAATTCAAAGTTTTGAATGACATTTGTAGTGCGAATTGATTTGGTACAGTACACGTTAGGCTTGTCCGGAAATTTCAACCCGCGCCTTGTTAGCCTGAAATATTTAAGATATGTCTTTGTCTCGTTGTGCTCCAACAACACCCTCCATCTCAACCCGCGCCTTGCTATTCCAAAATTACAACGCGCGTGAAAACTCCCACCTCCTGTGAAATCCCGACACGCGAAATGCCTGTGATACCCCTGAACCGAAAGAACTGCCTCAAATCGGTGGGGGTACTTTTGTAACTTACCCCACATTTCGGACAAGCGCGTCCCTAAGCCATGGTTCCCCACTCCCATCCCATCCGATCACCCATTCGTACACTGTGGGGGATATACCCCGCGGCATAAACCGGCCGGAAGTATAACCCGGCCGGAGTTGGCGGTTTACTTGAGATCCGGCTGACACTTGGCGATTCACTGGCGACCCGCCTTGACCTGGCGGTTTACAAGCAACCCACCTGGTCATTATGACTCACTGGTGATCTGGCGTACGGGACAGACAGATGACAAGGCCCAAGGCCCAGAAGGCCGGTTCACGTTTAATGCTGGGCCAGTTTAAGGGGAAAGGCATGACGAATATTTACCTTACAAGGAGTTAGACCAGGACCTGTATCTGGTTTATATTAGAGATAGACTAGTCCTAATCCTAATAGGACTCCACATGTAACCCGCCCCTTCAACATATATAAGGAGGGGCAGGGCTCCCAAAAGAGGACAAGCTACAAGCAAGAAGAAACAATCTTAAGGCTAGACACAAAGAGGAGAGCCGGTTTACGGCGACTCCCTCGTGATGATAATGAGACCTAGCCTCAAACAACATGTAGGGTTGTTACCGGATGATGTTTCCTGGGGCCCGAAGCTGTCTAAATCCTTGTCTTGTGTGTTGATCCGCCCTGCATCTCTCGTCCCACTCAACCCCTCTCAAGCTACCACATAGATGCGTTGACCTCGCGACTAAGTCCTGACACTAAGGACATCTGCCGTGACAAATCCATGACAGTTGGCGCCCACCATGGGCACGCGCATGGTGGTGTTGAGTTCTTGAAGGGAGCTCTTCAAAGGATCGAGAAAGTCGCGATCGGTCGGATCAGGAAGAACCGGCTCGAAAGTATATTAACTATGGCAATGGTCTCGTTGGACAATGGAAAGTATGGTTAGCAATTGACCATGGAACCAGCTAGGAAAAGTCTACATCAGAGTTATATTCTTTAAACCGGATTTACAACCGATAAGATTGAAGGATATGAGGGTTTGGCGTGTTCTCTGTGCGTCACCGAGGCAACGTGATCCGTCGAATCCGAGTTGGAAATCAGATTTTGGCCGCTACAGCTGGGTATCGCCAAGGTCGACATGAGTTACGCTACCTCATCATCCGCCGCCTTGCCACGGTGGTCTGTCTCCAAGCAGTACTGCCGCCTTGCCTTTGCAGCTGCGCCCTGTCTGAGTCACATCCATCATCGACATCTCCACTTGATCTCGGATTGAGTCATCACCGCTACCGATTCAATGTTAAGAAGGAAATTGGTATTGCGTTTGAGCCGGATTCTAAAGCTGACTCGCCGCCCGACCTCTTCAAGTCGCGACCTTGGGTCGCCGTACCACCGGCCGCCTATAGCGCCAATACGGCCCCAAGACGCGAGCTACCTCGGGCTGCCGCGGACGCCGCTCACCTCCACCGTGAACCGGCCTCTGCTGCTGCTAAACCGACCCTCTACTGCTACTGACTCGGCTTCTACTGCTGCTGACCCGGCTTCCACGCTGCTTCCCTAGACCGGCGTCGCCTCTGATCCGCCATCGTTGACCCCTCCATGGCTCATTCCCGCGGCCTTCTCCGCTCCACCCGCCACCGGAGCATCGCCGGGGCCCTCCAAACCGTCTCCACAACTGACTAACATCACGGCTGCCTCAAGCTCCGTGAGCGTTAGGCTGTCCCTGTTTCATCAAAGTTGCCGCTCGCCGCTTTGCTGCAGCCTGAGTCGCCGCCGTGGTGCCGCATCGCCCCGGGTCATGGCCTCGCTTCATCCGCTCGCCCCCAAACCGCCTTGTCAGGTTAAGACCAATGCCGCAGTCTGCTTCAACCACAGCCGCGGGCCTCGCCTTGTCTTCGGTCGTGAACCGCCCCGTTCTAAACCGCTAATACAACCACAAGTTGCCGTGCCTCGTCAATTCGTCGGCCCACCGCGGCCCTGTGCTAAATCACCGGCCTGCCGTCTCCTTCAGTGACATTATAGTGGGAGAGCTGCTGCTGCTGAGCCACCGGCCCCGTCGCCAAGTCACCGTCCACCTTTGACGGCTGTGCTGTGCGCCATGGTCTTACTCCGCCTCTATACGAGTCGCTGCACCGGGTCACCATGCCCGCTCATCCTTATAAACCGGAGCCACTAAGGTCGCGGGTGCTGTTGCTGTGGTGCTGTGGTCGCGGGCGCTGCTGCTGGTTCGAGCCCTCCTTCTAGTGCCATCCCAGACTTGAGGCGTTTGAAGCCCTATACTGGTACATCAGGCTGCATACTCGAAATCACCTGATGAAGTTGATTCAATCTGAACATACGGGTGCGTAGTGGACATACGGCATGCCCCGAACGACGCTACTGGTGCATAGTAGACATGCGGGTGAAGTATATGCCCGTGACAGGATTCATAGCACTCAACACCTGAATGAAGTTCTGACGATTTGGACCTTTAAAGTCAGATGTTTAATGACAAAGCACCTCGGAGAGCCCAAGAGCAGTCCAAGATAAAAATGTTAGTGCCGCTGCACAAGTCCCAAAAAAGCTAATGCAAGGTCATCATGATATCTTATCACGTGAGGAAAAGAAGCAAGGTGTAATACTGCTGCCTCAAAATTTTGTTTTCTCAAATGGCTCGAACCACCCACGTGAAGGGCTAAGCACCAACATCTACGTGAGAATCAAAAACAAGAGCCACCCCGGTTTAAGGTCTCCTCAAGAGAGTGATTAAAGCGCCATTGGAATCACCATGGATTATTCATGGACGCTATGTACGGATCATCCGTCATCCAGACCAGTCAGGATAATCATTCACTACAAATATGGTTTATACCATGGGTATGGAGCACGGGCTGACAATATTCTGCCCGGTGATAGTCCGTAACATATTACCCGATGAATGGACGCACACAAGCCGCCGCCCGGTCTACATCAATTAGCTGGGACAGCGCCTAAGATTGACTCGCGCGTCCGCACCAGCTTACAATGCCACGGATGACTCGCCCGTCCGCTCTCGCGGCCGGTTCACGCGTCCGCGCCGGCTTACAACGAGGAGGACAACTTGCTTGTCTGCACCGACGTACAGCGCCGTGGCCGACTCATCTATGTTGCCTCTGATGCTTACGATCGTATTCTCTGTCCATCTCTCACGGCCCGGTTTACATCAACACACCGGGCCGCACCTGTCTGCATGAGTTATTCATTGAGTATGAGCAAGTCACTGCTTGGGAAGCCGGTTTTCTTCCAACAAATTGGAGGCAAATTATCATGTATTATTACCCGCCGTTTGCACTGGATGGCTCAATGGGCAGGCACGCAAGTCGCCGCCACTACAGTTTTGGTTAAACTTCAAATCGCCAGTTGGAAGGAACCATTGGCCGAGTTGCTGACACGGCTCGTATGGGATCATTTATAACCTGCCGCAGTCACCTCAACTTTCTGTGGATTCACATCGCATTATCAACATCAATGATATACACCTTCTGCTATGGTCAAACACGGAGAATCTCAAGCCAACTCCTCGAGTCACCTTTGAGACTCGAGGGCTACGATGACATGACTCAACAAATTTTGCCAGTTTCAGCAAATTTAAGAACCCCAGGACGATGGAGGGAAAGATAACCTGGTCCCGGAGGCTACTGTTGTATTGATAACAATTTAAAGGCCGTCTGAAAATTTCCGGCTTAGAAAGTATATGACAGTTACGAAATCCCGGCTCAATGAAGAAGTTCTGGGTCATCAAAGAGGATACCAGTTTAAAATCCGGCTCAAGGGAAGTCAGTCTCACCGAAGCTCTCAAATATCCGGTTTACAATCCAGTTCAAGGGAAATCTGTTCTCCCACAAAGCTCTGAAGTGCTCAAATCCAGTTTAACAATGTCTGGTTCAAAAAGGAATTAACTTCTCGCAAGTTCGAGTTTAAAGGCCATCAGAAAATTTCCGGCTAAAAATAAAGATTCTGGTTTAAAATCTGGTTCAAGGGAAAGATATCTCCCACAAAGCTTTGAAGCTCTCAATATCTGGTTCAAGATCCCGGTTCAAGAGGAATTTATCTCTTGCAAAATGTTAAAGAGGACCTGCAGCCATGATGCGCGGTTCAAACATGGGTATCCCGCCTTACTGGCCTGACATATTATTGATCACATGGGGGCTTCCGCTTCATAAAGCGGGGTCTCTGTTCTTTTACATCATACGTGGTTACACGGAGTTGTTCTGTCTTAAAGCGGCCTCCGGTTTACCCCTTGAAAATTTTATAAACATCACTTGGGGGCTTGGTCGTGTCCGAACCAATGCAACACCTTTTGATAGGCGAAAGCCACCAGATCACTTGGGGACATGGTCAAGTCTGAACCAGTCACGCCTCTTGATCGGCCTAAGGCCATAGAATCACTTGGGGGCTTGGTTGAACCCGAACCATTGCCACGCCTCTTGATCGGCATAATGCCACGGTTTCATTTGGGGACCTGGCTGACTTGAACCATAGCTACACCATTGGGGAGCTTGGTCGTGTTCGACCATGGTAACACCATCTGATCGGCTCAATAAGCCTCTTTTTGCAAATGGTTTTATCATTGCCTTTGCTTCAATATTTTCCTTGATAACTGTTTCTTTTATTTTTGTTACGTTTTTAAACCGACAATTCTTAAACCGGTTCGACTATCAAATTACAAATTGGCGGAACACGGTCAAATCTTAATCCGGAGGCTATCTGCCCAGTTTGATTTTCTGTTACCATCCTATTATGGAGTAAACCGGTGTTTATCAACCCGACTCGGCTTTCAACTACAAGTTGTTAGTACACGATCAAGTTATAATTCGGAGACTATCCTACCGGTCTGGTTTGACTACAAGTCACCAGTATTATATATGGTTAATCTGGGGTTTATAACAAACCCGATACGGTTTTATCATAAACCGATACAATATGAAAGGAGTTATCATTACTCAAAGATTGGGGTTATCACTCTTACTACAAAAAGTTGGTAAACCAACGATGTGATTCAATGTCACAGGTATGATATATTTCATATTTTTAAGTGCAGCCTTGGTTATAAACCCAGGTTATACGTTGGGCATTATGACCCGTCCGGTGGTAAACCGCCAGGACACTTTAAACTTGTTGTATGCAGAAACAGGTTGAATAAAGTATGATGATAAATTCCGGTGTTTGTTAAACCGGCCTGGCTTTTGACTATAAGTCGCCAGAATGATGATAAATTATCCGGTGTTTATTAAACCGGCCTGGCTTTAAGACAATAAGTCGCCAGTATATGATGAGAAATTATCCGGTGTTTGTTAAACCGGCCTGGCTTTGGACTATAAGTCGCCAGTATATATTTGGATTGCACCATTGGAATCATGCGCTTATAAAATGATTGGGTTATATTATTCAAATAGCCAAACTTGGCTGAATTTCATTATGATATTGGATAAATAAGATTTTCATACCGGATTATATTATCTTGAATAGCCAACATGGCTGGATTTTTATTATGGTTATTAATATTATGATTGAGGTTTTCAAAGTCGCTTTAGCGCAATGGATATTATTTTGTCGATGAATATGATTTATTTTGCAATGGAAGGAATAGTCTCGAGTCGCTGCAGGCTTATCACCCGGCACTTGGGGGCTACATTATTCAACTTAAGATTATATCAAATATGCAAGTCTCATGTCGCTGCAAGCATGCACCATAACACTTGGGGGCTAATGCAAAGTCATTTTTTGCTCATCTTATTGAAGACCCGACTCATCATATCATAATGAGCCGGCCCTTGGGGGCTGCACATCACTGCTCAAGTTTACATGATCATATTTATAAAGTCCATGCTCATTATTGCATAATGACCTGGCCCTTGGGGGCTACACTGGTTGAAGTTTTTATGAGTATAAGGCAATTACAAGTCCCAGGTTGCTGCAAGCATGACAACCCGGCACTTGGGGGCTACATATATGGAGTCTTCAGTTTTTACTCGTGACTGGGATGAACAACATGGATTTCTTCAAAAGTGGCAGTATTTATATTGAAGTAAGTCTTAAACCATCACTTTGTTCTGCTCAAGACTTGGGGGCTACAGGTAATATGCATATAAGGAGAAATATTTTCAAATTCTCTGTTTTGAGCAAACCAGATTGACCCGGTGTCACCAATTATTATGACCCTGTGTCTGCAACCCGGCATCATCAGTAATCATGAACCGGCGTTAGCAACAGTCATGACCCGGAATTATCAGTTATTATAACCCGGTAATTTTGGTAATATTAAACCGGGAAGTTTTACATCTTCAAACCGGCCGGATATCAGATGAGTATTTCAAGACCAAAATTTCTTAAGCCAGCATTTTGGAAGCCGACTCAAGTGGATTATTCTTCACAATATTTTTCTATGAGAAACCAACGTCAGCAATTTAAAGTATGAAGTTGGTTATTGATCCGGATTTTCTAGAAGGAGGGAATGACAAGGACTTAAGGATGATCAGGTGCCGGTCTACAAGAATTCTTAAACTGGAACACAACCCGCCAAATTTGTTCTTGTGTTTATGTTGCAGATCAGTTTAACATGGACAAATCCAAATTAAACTGGGGGCTAATGTCGGGGATATACCCCGCGGCGTAAACCGGCCGGAAGTATAACCCGGCCGGAGTTGGCGGTTTACTTGAGATCCGGCTGACACTTGGCGATTCACTGGCGACCCGCCCTGACCTGGCGGTTTACAAGCAACCCACCTGGTCATTATGACTCACTGGTGATCCGGCGTACGGGACAGACGGATGACAAGGCCCAAGGCCCAGAAGGCCGGTTCACGTTTAATGTTGGGCTGGTTTAAGGGGAAAGGCATGATGAATATTTACCTTACAAGGAGTTAAGACCAGGACCTGTATCCGGTTTATATTAGAGATAGACTAGTCCTAATCCTAATAGGACTCCACATGTAACCCGCCCCTTCAACATATATAAGGAGGGGCAGGGCTCCCAAAAGAGGACAAGCTACAAGAAAGAAGAAACAATCTTAAGGCTAGACACAAAGAGGAAAGCCGGTTTATGGCGACTCCCTCGTGATGATAATGAGACCTAGCCTCAAACAGCATGTAGGGTTCTTACCGGATGATGTTTCCCGAGGCCCAAGCTGTCTAAATCCTTATCTTGCGTGTTGATCCGCCCTACATCTCTCGTCCCACTCAACCCCTCTCAAGCTACCACATAGATGCGTTGGCCTCGCGACTAAGTCCTGACACTAAGGACATCTGCCGTGATACCCCTGAACCGAAAGAATCGCCTCAAATCGGTGGGGGTACTTTCATAACTTACCCCACATTTCGGACAAGCGCGTCCCTAAGCCATGGTTCCCCACTCCCATCCCATCCGACCACCCATTCGTACACCGAGGACGGGAAAACCCACGAAGCCCCACGCCCTCCTCCGTCCGCCACCCAGCCGGAGCCTCTTTCCCGATGACGTAGTCCACATGAACACCTCGACGTCCCTCATCCATCATACCGGATGATGATCCGTTGTCGATCTGGTCATCCCGCCGGTTCAGTCACCCTGTCCTCCACCTCCAAGGAGCTGCCCCGACGTTCCCCTCGTCTTTCGCGCCACCTCCAGTCCCACACTGCCATCTTCACCTGCACCACCGGAAGAGCATCATCATCACTATTTCCTCGGATGAAGCTGCGGCCTAATCGGCGCCACCAAAGAGGCTGTACACTAATCACCGCATTTTCTTCTTGATTCGATCTCACGGTGCTGCCGGCGCTCGGTCTCGAGCCGACACGGCGCGACTCCATCCACGGCGGCGTCACTGGCCACTTCCTCCATGGCGTTGCTCCCTCGGCGGTGACGTCCACATCAGTAGGAGCTGCTGCTACTTTAGCTCTCCCTCGCGCTGCTGCTCTGCTATTGCTCTCGGTCCCCTGCCTTGTCTGCTCTTGCTCTTGCTCGTGCTGCTGCTCTCGCTCTTGCTCTTGCTTGCGATGCTGCTCTGATTTAGCTACACTTCAGTCAACTGAATCGACTTTTGGGTCAGTCGATTTTCAGGGGGTGGGGGTGCTCGCCGGTGTTAAGGAAGAACCAGCCGTAGCGGGGAGGGGGCTCACCAGAGAGGTACCTCACTATCTATCTTAGGGTTCAGGGTGGGGGCGGTG
>NC_041386.1:636895502-636918004 GCF_002162155.2 Triticum dicoccoides
ACGGGCGGGGTGGCGCACTATCGGCGGCGGGTGGCGGGGGGCGGCTGTTTGGCCGGTGGTCGCTGGCGGCTCAGGGGGTGGAGGTTGAAGATGAACTGCAGGCCCTTGATTTCATATCCAATGGCTGCAAAATCGACTGACCAGAGACGAAAAAGTCAGTCGACTGACATGTAGCCTCACCTCTAGTGCGTTCAGTTTCGACAGTAAAATTTAGTTTCGACAGCAAAATTTAGTTTCGACAGTTAAGTTCAGTTTCGATAGTTAAATTCAGTTTTGACAGTTAAGTTCAGAGATGAGCGGCTGATGTATTTTACATCTAGCACTTTGTGGTTATGTATTTTATGTCATCTATTGGAGATGCTATTAGAATTCCACTCAGGTTAATGTTGTCTCTCTTGTCCTGCTTTAGCCTCGGTGTTGTACAACTCACCAGAGCTGCTCCAACGACGAAACCCTCCATCACAGCGGAGCAGTACCTCGGGCTCCATCTACAAACGCCTAAGATCTTCTTCCCCTCCCCCGACAGCCAAGTCAGCCGGAGCATCCTCACCAGCCAACCCAATCACGCTGAGATCGACATGGCTTCGCCAAAGAGGTTGTACACTTGTTGCATCTCTTTTTTACCCTACATGTTATATATATATATATATATATATATATATATATATATATATATATATATATATATATATATTGTCCACTAAGCACACGGAGTAACGAGAAATACGATTATTTTAGCCTACTATATGACAAGCAGTGAGGTACCAGGCAACTTAGCTATCTGTGATGGACTCTCTTGAATGCCATCATTATTTATCTCTGCGCATTTGAGCTGTGCATTTGTCGATGGCCATGGGAGCTGAGCTAGTAGGGCAGTGGCCTGGGTCCAAAGTAATAGAAGTAGCACAAAAACATTTTTTAGTGTAGACTTTTCCTTGCTCAAGCCTGCCTACTAGAATCGCCAGTGCTTGAAAGGAAAAGTGAATGAAAAACATAGGAATTGGAAAGTTTCCTATGGTACTACTTTTCATGAATTTGGTGCAAAGGAATGGAGCAAAGGAAAACTGTAGGATTTGTTCCTTTAGTGTCTCCTTGAAAGAAAAACCGTAGGAATTTTAATTTCCACTTGTCCTCCTTTTCAATTTCCTATTCATGAAGCACAAGACTAAGAGATAGTAGCATAATAGCATTATATTCGTACAATTTCTTGTGGTTTGACTTAATCTCACCATGCTTCTTTGCATCCTATGTTCTTCCAATTCTTGTGAACGAAACACCCAGATTGGCAAAAATCCGGTGTTTTTAAATTCTCTTTTTGCACGTGCATTCCTATCCTATTCCTGTCTATTTCCTATCCCTGCATTGTTAGAATCCTCAAATTTAAACAAGCCCTTACACAATTACTTCTGTTACAGATATATATCATGGCATCATTTTTATTACGTGTTAGATTTGTCAACAATTTTAGTACATTCAATTACTCTTCCTGTGCATCAGCCATTCGACACGGTCATGAAAAAAATCTGGAGTGGAAACAAGGTCTTCAGAGCAGACAATGCTATCTGACGAAGCGCATGTCTTGCTGGTTACAGATAGCTCCTTGGAGGAGGATTCAGAGACAGATGATCAGTCCTATCCCCCCCGAGGTGCATGCTCTAACTTGGCAGGGTTATGTTGCTCATATCGTGCGTATGGTATCTTGCATTGCTATGTCATTTGCTTAGTTTAGACATGCTTTGTGTGAATGCCACCTGTTTAGTGTCTAATTACCATATATGTGAATTATGCAATGCCATCTTGTTGCAAGACATTATATATGTGAATTATGCAATGCTATCTTGTTGCAAGGCATTATATATGTGAATTATGCAACGCCATGCTGTTTAGCCAAGCGTTATATATGTGAATTATATCATGCCGCCCTTTTTTGTATTTCTCATTGCTTTTGTCGACAATGTTTGTATATTCAACTGCTCTTCCTATGCATCAGCCATTTGAATTGGTGATGGAGAAATCTAGAGTGAAAACAAGGTCTTCAGAGCAGACAATGCTACCTGCTGAAGCATATATCTTGCTGGTTATGGATAGCTCTTCAGATGAGGATTCAGAGGCAGATGACCAGTCCTATTATCCCCCTGAGGTGTATGCTCAAACTTGGCAGGGTTATATTACTCAAATCATGCATATTGCAATGCTTAGTTTTTACATCATATACACGATATTGAATGCCATCTCCTTAGTAGACACATCATATATGCGATTTCCCTCTGCTCACTTCCTTAGTATATAAATCATATATTTGAATTATATCATGCCATGATGTTTACATAGACAACATGTATCTGAATTATGGCATGCCAACCCATTTTCTAAAGACATAATATAGTTATATCATCTCATCCTGTTTACATAGTCATCATATTTTGAATTATGTCATTCTATCCGTGAATTATATCATGCCATCATGTTTCCATCGACGGCATGTTTGTGATTTATGGCATGCCAACCACTTTAATAGACACATCATATAGTTATATCATGTCATCCTATTTACATAGTCATGATATTTTGAAGTATGTCATTCTATCTGCTACCTCTCGAGCACTGCGTTGGTTTTTCCTTGAAGAGGAAAGGGTGATGCAGCAAAGTAGCGTAAGTATTTCCCTTAGTTTTTGAGAACCAAGGTATCAATCCAGTAGGAGATCACGCTCAAGTCCCACGCACCTACGCAAACAAATAAGAACCTCGCAACCAACACGATAAAGGGGTTGTCAAGCCCTTCACGGCCACTTATGAGAGTGAGATCTGATAGATATGATAAGATAATATTTTTGGTATTTTTATGATAAAGATGCAAAGTAAAATAAAAGGCAAAGGAAATAACTAAGTATTGGAAGATTAATATGATGGAAGATAGACCCGGGGGCCATAGGTTTCACTAGTGGCTTCTCTCAAGAGCATAAGTATTACGGTGGGTAAACGAATTACTGTCGAGCAATTGATATAATTGAGCATAGTTATAAGAATATATAGGTATGATCATGTATATAGGCATCACGTTCGAGTAAAGTAGACCGAAACGATTCTGCATCTACTACTATTACTCCACACGTCGACCGCTATCCAGCATGCATCTAGAGTATTAAGTTCATAAGAATAGATTAATGCTTTAAGGAAGACG
Source organism: Triticum dicoccoides (assembly GCF_002162155.2). Taxonomy (NCBI): domain Eukaryota; kingdom Viridiplantae; phylum Streptophyta; class Magnoliopsida; order Poales; family Poaceae; genus Triticum; species Triticum dicoccoides. Next base: position 636,898,684 of record NC_041386.1, read on the forward strand.
ACATGATGTACAGGGATAAACTCATGCAATATGATATAACCCCCATATTTTTATCCTCGATGGAACAATACAATACGTGTCGGTTCCCTTTCTGTCACTGGGATCGAGCACCGCAAGATTGAACCCAAAGCTAAACACTTCTCCCATTGCAAGAAAGATCAATCTATTAGGCCAAACCAAATTCATAATTCGAAGAGACCTGCAAATATAAACCAATCATACATAAAAGAATTCAGAGGAGAATCAAATATTGTTCCTAGATAATCTGGATCATAAACCCACAATTCATCGGATCTCGACAAACACACCGCAAAAGAAGATTACATCGAATAGATCTCCAAGAAAATCAAGGAGAACTTTGTATTGAGATCCAAAGAGAGAGAAGAAGCCATCTAGCTAATAACTATGGACCCGTAGGTCTGAAGTAAACTACTCACACATCACCGGAGAGGCCATGGAGTTGATGTAGAGGCCCTCCGTGATCAATGCCCCCTCCGGCGGAGCTCCGAAAAAGGCCCCGAGATGGGATCTCTCGAGTACAGAAGGTTGCGGTGGTGGAATTAGGTTTTCGTGGTGCTCCTGGATGTTTGGGGGTACGTGGATATATATAGGAGGAATAAGTACGTCGATGGAGCAACACAGGGCCCACGAGGGTGGAGGGCGCGCCAAGGGGGGTAGGCGCACCCCCCTGCCTCGTGCCTTCCTCCCTTGTTTCTTGACGGCCACTCCAAGTCTCCTGGATCACGTTTGTTGAGAAAATCACGTTCCTGAAGGTTTCATTCCGTTTGGACTCCGTTTGATATTCCTTTTCTTCGAAACCCTAAAATAGGCAAAAAAAACAACAATTTGGGTTGGGCCTCCGGTTAGTAGGTTAGTCCCAAAAATGATATGAAAGTGTAAAAGAAAGCCCATTAACATCCAAAATAGATAATATAATAGCATGGAGCAATCAAAAATTATAGATACGTTGGAGATGTATCACAATCCTGTTTAGTTAGCCATCATACATGTGAAATTGTGCCATGCTATCCTGTTTAATTAGCCATCATATATGTGAAATTATGTCCTGCTATTCTGTTTGGTTAGACCACATAAATGTGAATTATTTCATGCCCTATTTTCTTCCCTACTATCCATTGCACCTGTCTATCTTACAATTTCTGTACATTCAATTACTTTTCTTGTTTACCAGCCATTTCAATTTGAGGGGGTGATGGCAGTATCCGTGGGAGTTAAAACACGGTCTTCAGAAAAGATCGTGCTACATGTCGATGGAGATAGAACCATGGTTGTACTTGCCCAAGAACCAGCCCCACCACACATAACCCAGACTCACGCAGATTGTACCCCTACCCAGTTGGACAGAGAACTAGCTACACCCTTTCTAACCCCAACCCCGGCAGATAGTAACCCAGTTCCCGTTGACACATCACCGTCTCCACTACAGAGCACCCAAACACGAGCAGTTAGTAAGGCAACTGCAGTGCCCAAAGCACGAGGACCACCACTTCGAACCCCAAGTCAACGCTTAAAGCAGAAGAAGAATTGTTCTCAGGTCAGGTTTCATAGCTATGGTTCACACTACTTTGCTCTTGCATCACTGCATTTACTCATACCAACTAATTTCAAATTTGAAGGATGTAATTGAAACTCCAATGGTGCAATAGGTATGTTTTAAACCTGTTTCTTTAACGTGTTTGCTATTGTAACTTGCACTATGTTGATTTCAGTTTCAATTGAATAAACAGTTATGTTCTCATGCCATGCACATTTCAAGTGTTGTTATTGCTGTGTAGTTTCCCACACTTATATTCTGTCTATGCTGCTTTGTCTTACATAGATATGATTCAAACTGTATCAATCTTGATTTGGCAACATAAAATAGAATGATATAGACCATACAGTGACCATACCACATAGATATATGTTTGTTTCATGATGTTATCCCGTCCACCTTACTACTGAACTGGTTTACCAAAATGAGTTTCATATACTACATTGTAAACCTGTGATGTGTTTGTTTGTTTATCTTTTAGAACACGGATAAAATATTGGAGAAGAGTACCCCGTTATACAGATAGTGAGACATCCCTGTTGGTCTCCAAGAAAGCTGATAAAAACTGTTGGGTTTCGTAGTAATTTCAAAAAAATTCCTACGCACACGCAAGATCATGTGATGCATATCAACGAGAGGGGAGAGTGATGTCTATGTACCCACGCAGACCGACTGCGGAAGCGTTGACACAACGTAGAGGAAGTAGTCGTACGTCTTCACGATCCAACCGGTCAAGCACCGAAACTATGGCACCTCCGAGTTTGAGCACACGTTCAGCTCGATGACGATCCCCGGACTCCGATCCAGCAAAGTGTCGGGGAAGAGTTCCATCAGCATGACGGCGTGGTGACGATCTTGATGTACTACAGCAGCAGGGCTTCGCCTAAACTCCGCTACAGTATTATTGAGGACTATGGTGGCTGGGGGCACCGCACACGGCTAAGGAGTAGATCACGTGGATCAACTTGTGTGTTCTAGGGTGCCTCTGCCTCAGTATATAAAGGACTAGAGGGGGGGGAGGCTGGCCGGCCAAGGTGTGGCGCGCCAGGAGAGTCCTACTCCCTCTGGGAGTAGGATTCCCCCCCCCCCCCAATCCTAGTTGGAATAGGATTCGCGGAGGGGGAAAAGAGAGAGAGGGGGCCGGCCACCTCTCCTAGTCCTAATAGGACTAGGGGAAGGGGGAGGCGTGCAGCCCATGTAGGGCTGCCTCTTCTCCTTTCCACTAAGGCCCATCATGGCCCATTTAGCTCCCGGGGGGTTCCGGTAACCTTCCCGGTACTCCGGTAAAATCCCGATTTCACCCGGAACACTTCCGATATCCAAACATAGGCTTCCAATATATCAATCTTTACGTCTCGACCATTTCGAGACTCCTCGTCATGTCCGTGATCACATCCGGGACTCCGAACAACCTTCGGTACATCAAAATGCCTAAACTCATAATATAACTGTCATCGTAACCTTAAGCGTGCGGACCCTACGGGTTCAAGAACAATGTAGACATGACCGAGACACGTCTCCGGTCAATAACCAATAGCGGGACCTGGATGCCCATATTGGCTCCTACATATTCTACGAAGATCTTTATCGGTCAGACCGCATAACAACATACGTCGTTCCCTTTGTCATTGGTATGTTACTTGCCCGAGATTCGATCATCGGTATCCAATACCTAGTTCAATCTCGTTACCGGCAAGTCTCTTTACTCGTTCTGTAATACATCATCCCGCAACTAACATATTAGTTACAATGCTTGCAAGGCTTATGTGATGTGCATTACCGAGAGGGCCCAGAGATACCTCTCCGACAATCGGAGTGACAAATCCTAATCTCGAAATACGCCAACCCAACATCTACCTTTGGAGACACCTGTAATGCTCCTTTATAATCACCCAGTTACGTTGTGACGTTTGGTAGCACCCAAAGTGTTCCTCCGGCAAACGGGAGTTGCATAATCTCATAGTCATAGGAACATGTATAAGTCATGAAGAAAGCAATAGCAACATACTAAACGATCGGGTGCTAAGCTAATGGAATGGGTCATGTCAATCAGATCATTCTCTTAATGATGTGATCCCGTTAATCAAATAACAACTCATTGTTCATGGTTAGGAAACATAACCATCTTTGATTAACGAGCTAGTCAAGTAGAGGCATACTAGTGACACTTTGTTTGTCTATGTATTCACACATGTATTATGTTTCCGGTTAATACAATTCTAGCATGAATAATAAACCTTTTATCATGATTATAAGGAAATAAATAATAACTTTATTATTGCCTCTAGGGCATATTTCCTTCAGTCTCCCACTTGCACTAGAGTCAATAATCTAGATTACACCGTAATGATTCTAACACCCATGGAGCCTTGGTGCTGATCATGTTTTGCTCGTGGAAGAGGCTTAGTCAACGGGTCTGCAACATTCAGATCCGTATGTATCTTGCAAATCTCTATGTCTCCCACCTGGACTAGATCCCGGATGGAATTGAAGCGTCTCTTGATGTTCTTGGTTCTCTTGTGAAATCTGGATTCCTTTGCCAAGGCAATTGCACCAGTATTGTCACAAAAGATTTTCATTGGACCCGATGCACTAGGTATGACACCTAGATCGGATATGAACTCCTTCATCCAGACTCCTTCGTTTGCTGCTTCCAAAGTAGCTATGTACTCCGCTTCACATGTAGATCCCGCTATGACGCTTTGTTTAGAACTGCACCAACTGATAGCTCCACCGTTTAATGTAAACATGTATCCGGTTTGCGATTTAGAATCGTCCGGATCAGTGTCAAAGCTTGCATCAACGTATCCTTTTACGATGAGCTCTTTGTCACCTCCATATATGAGAAACATATCCTTAGTCCTTTTCAGGTATTTCAGGATGTTCTTGACCGCTGTCCAGTGATACACTCCTGGATTACTTTGGTACCTCCCTGCTAGACTTATAGCAAGGCACACATCGGGTCTGGTACACAGCATTGCATACATGATAGATCCTATGGCTGATGCATAGGGAACATCTTTCATATTCTCTCTATCGTCTGCGGTGGTCGGGCATTGAGTCTTACTCAACTTCACACCTTGTAACACAGGCAAGAATCCTTTCTTTGCTTGATCCATTTTGAACTTCTTCAAAATCTTGTCAAGGTATGTGCTTTGTGAAAAGTCCAATTAAGCGTCTTGATCTATCTCTATAGATCTTTATGCCTAATATGTAAGCAGCTTCACCGAGGTCTTTCATTGAAAAACTCTTATTCAAGTATCCCTTTATGCTATCCAGAAATTCTATATCATTTCCAATTAGTAATACGTCATCCACATATAATATCAGAAATGCTACAGAGCTCCCACTCACTTTCTTGTAAATACAGGCTTCTCCGAAAGTCTGTATAAAACCAAATGCTTTGATCACACTATCAAAGCATTTATTCCAACTCCGAGAGGCTTGCACCAGTCCATAAATGGATCGCTGGAGCTTGCAGACTTTGTTAGCTCCCTTTGGATCGACAAAACCTTCTGGTTGCATCATATACAACTCTTCTTCCAGAAATCCATTCAGGAATGCAGTTTTGACATCCATCTGCCAAATTTCATAATCATAAAATGCGGCAATTGCTAACATGATTCGGACAGACTTAAGCATCGCTACGGGTGAGAAGGTCTCATCGTAGTCAATCCCTTGAACTTGCCGAAAACCTTTCGCGACAAGTCGAGCTTTGTAGACAGTAATATTTCCGTCAGCGTCAGTCTTCTTCTTGAAGATCCATTTATTCTCAATTGCTTGCCGATCATCGGGCAAGTCAACCAAAGTCCATACTTTGTTCTCATACATGGATCCCATCTCAGATTTCATGGCTTCAAGCCACTTTGCGGAATCTGGGCTCAGCATCGCTTCTTCATAGTTCGTAGGTTCATCATGATCTAGTAGCATGACTTCCAGAACAGGATTACCGTACCACTCTGGTGCGGATCTTACTCTGGTTGATCTACGAGGTTCAGTAGTATCTTGTTCTGAAGTTTCATGATCATCATCATTAGCTTCCTCACTAACTGGTGTAGGTGTCATAGAAACAGTTTTCTATGATGTACTACTTTCCAATAAGGGAGTAGGTACAGTTACCTCGTCAAGTTCTACTTTCCTCCCACTCACTTCTTTCGAGAGAAACTCCTTCTCCAGAAAGTTTCCGAATTTAGCAACAAAAGTCTTGCCTTCGGATCTGTGATAGAAGGTGTATCCAATAGTTTCCTTTGGATATCCTATGAAGACACATTTCTCCGATTTGGGTTCGAGCTTATCAGGTTGAAGCTTTTTCACATAAGCATCGCAGCCCCAAACTTTCAGAAATGACAACTTTGGTTTCTTGCCAAACCACAGTTCATAAGGCGTCGTCTCAACGGATTTTGATGGTGCCCTATTTAACGTGAATGCGGCCGTCTCTAGAGCGTATCCCCAAAACGATAGCGGTAAATCAGTAAGAGACATCATAGATCGCACCATATCTAGTAAAGTACGATTACGACGTTCGGACACACCATTACGCTGTGGTGTTCCGGGTGGCGTGAGTTGCGAAACTATTCCACAATTTTTCAAATGTACACAAAACTCGTAACTCTAATATTCTCTTCCACGATCAGATCGTAGAAACTTTATTTTCTTGTTACGATGATTTTCAACTTCACTCTGAAATTCCTTGAACTTTTCAAATGTTTCAGACTTATGTTTCATTAAGTAGATATACCCATATCTGCTTAAATCATCTGTGAAGGTGAGAAAATAACGATATCCGCCACGAGCCTCAATATTCATCGGACCACATACATCTGTATGTATGATTTCCAACAAATCTGTTGCTCTCTCCATAGTACCGGAGAACAGCGTTTTGGTCATCTTGCCCATGAGGCACGGTTCGCAAGTACCAAGTGATTCATAATCAAGTGGTTCCAAAAGTCCATCAGAATGGAGTTTCTTCATGCGCTTTATACCGATATGACCTAAACGGCAGTGCCACAAATAAGTTGCACTTTCATTATCAACTCTGCATCTTTTGGCTTCAACATTATGAATATGTGTGTTACTACTATCGAGATTCAACAAGAATAGACCACTCTTCAAGGGTGCATGACCATAAAAGATATTACTCATATAAATAGAACAACCATTATTCTCTGATTTAAATGAATAATCGTCTCGCATCAAACAAGATCCAGATATAATGTTCATGCTTAACGCTGGCACCAAATAACAATTATTTAGGTCTAATACTAATCCCGAAGGTAGATGTAGAGGTAGCGTGCCGACTGCGATCACATCGACTTTGGAACCGTTTCCCACGCGCATCGTCACCTCGTCCTTAACCAATCTTCGCTTAATCCGTAGTCCCTGTTTCGAGTTGCAAATATTAGCAACAGAACCAGTATCAAATACCCAGGTGCTACTGCAAGCATTAGTAAGGTACACATCAATAACATGTATATCACATATACCTTTGTTCACCTTGCCATCCTTCTTATCCGCCAAATACTTGGGGCAGTTCCGCTTCCAGTGACCAGTCTGCTTGCAATAGAAGCACTCAGTTTCAGGCTTAGGTCCAGGTTTGGGTTTCTTCTCTTGAGTAGCAACTTGTTTGCTGTTCTTTTTGAAGTTCCCCTTCTTCTTCCCTTTGCCCTTTTTCTTGAAACTAGTGGTCTTGTTGACCATCAACACTTGACGCTCCTTGATTTCTACCTCCGCAGCTTTCAGCATCGCGAAGAGCTCGGGAATAGTCTTGTTCATCCCTTTCATATTATAGTTCATCATGAAGCTCTTATAGCTTGGTGGCAGTGATTGAAGAATTCTGTCAATGACGCAATCATCTGGAAGATTAACTCCCAATTGAATCAAGTGATTATTATACCCAGACATTTTGAGTATATGCTCACTGACAGAACTGTTCTCTTCCATCTTGCAGCTATAGAACTTATTGGAGACTTCATATCTCTCAATCCGGGCATTTGCTTGAAATATTAACTTCAACTCCTGGAACATCTCATATGCTCCATGACGTTCAAAACGTCGTTGAAGTCCCGATTCTAAGCCGTAAAGCATGGCACACTGAACTATCGAGTAGTCATCAGCTTTGCTCTGCCAGACATTCATAACACCCGGCGTTGCTCCTGCAGCAGGCCTGGCACCCAGCGGTGCTTCCAGGACGTAATTCTTCTGTGCAGCAATGAGGATAATCCTCAAGTTATGGACCCAGTCCGTGTAATTGCTATCATCATCTTTCAACTTTGCTTTCTCAAGGAACGCATTAAAATTCAACGGAACAACAGCATGAGCCATCTATCTACAATCAAACATAAATAAGCAAGATACTAATCAAATACTAAGTTTCATGATAAATTTAAGTTCAGTTAATCAAATTAATTAAAGAACTCCCACTTAGATAGACATCCCTCTAATCTTCTAAGTGATTACCTGATCCAAATCAACTAAACCATAACCGATCATCACGTGAGATGGAGTAGTTTTCAATGGTGAACATTGTTATGTTGATCATATCTACTATATGATTCACGCTCGACCTTTCGGTCTCCGTGTTCCGAGGCCATATCTGTATATGCTTGGCTCGTCAAGTATAACCTGAGTATTCCGCGTGTGCAACTGTTTTGCACCCGTTGTATTTGAACGTAGAACCTATCACACCCGATCATCACGTGGTGTCTCAGCACGAAGAACTTTCACAATGGTGCATACTCAGGGAGAACACTTCTTGATAATTTAGTGAGAGATCATCTTATAATGCTACCGTCAATCAAAGCAAGATAAGATGCATAAAAAGGATAAACATCACATGCAATCAATATAAGTGATATGATATGGCCATCCTCATCTCGTGCTTGTGATCTCCATCTCCGAAGCACCGTCATGATCACCATCGTCACCGGCGTGACACCTTGTTCTCCATCGTAGCATCGCTGTCGTCTCGCCAAGTTTATGCTTCTATGACTATCACTACCGCTTAGTAATAAGGTAAAGCATTACATCGTGATTGCATTGCATACAATAAAGCGACAACCATATGGCTCCTGCCAGTTGCCGATAACTCGGTTACAAAACATGATCATCTCATACAATAAAATTCAGCATCATGTCTTGACCATATCACATCACAACATGCCCTGCAAAAACAAGTTAGACGTCCTCTACTTTGTTGTTGCAAATTTTACGTGGCTGCTACGGGCTGAGCAAGAACCGTTCTTACCTACGCATCAAAACCACAACGATAGTTCGTCAAGTTAGTGCTGTTTTAACCTTCGCAAGGACCGAGCGTAGCCACACTCGGTTAAACTAAAGTTGGAGAGACAGTCGCCCGCTAGCCACCTATGTGCAAAGCACGTCAGGGGAACCGGTCTCGCGTAAGCGTACGCGTAATGTTGGTCCGGGTCGTCTCGTCCAACAATGCCGCCGAACCAAAGTATGACATGCTGGTAGGCAGTATGACTTATATCGCCCACAACTCACTTGTGTTCTACTCGTGCATATAACATCAACATAAATAACCTAGGCTCGGATGCCACTGTTGGGTTTCGTAGTAATTTCAAAAAATTTCCTATGCACACGCAAGATCATGTGATGCATAACAAAGAGAGGGGAGAGTGATGTCTACGTACCCACGCAGACCGACTGCGGAAGCGTTGACACAACGTAGAGGAAGTAGTCGTACGTCTTCACGATCCAACCGATCAAGCACCGAAACTATGGCACCTCCGAGTTCGAGCACACGTTCAGCTCGATGACGATCCCCGGACTCTGATCCAGCAAAGCGTCGGGGAAGAGTTTCGTCAGCACGACGGCGTGGTGACGATCTTGATGTACTACAGCAGCAGGGCTTCGCCTAAACTCCGCTACAGTATTATTGAGGACTATGGTGGCTGGGGGCACCGCACACGGCTAAGGAATAGATCACGTGGATCAACTTGTGTGTTCTAGGGTGCCTCTGCCTCAGTATATAAAGGACTAGAGGGGGGAGGCTGGCCGGCCAAGGTGTGGCGCGCCAGGAGAGTCCTACTCCCTCTGGGAGTAGGATCCCCCCCCAATCCTAGTTGGAATTGGATTCGCGGAGGGGGAAAAGAGAGAGAGGGGGCCGGCCACCTCTCCTAGTCCTAATAGGACTAGGGGAAGGGGGAGGCGCGCAGCCCATGTAGGGATGCCTCTTCTCTTTTCCACTAAGGCCCATCATGGCCCATTTAGCTCCCGGGGGGTTCCGGTAACCTTCCCGGTACTCCGGTAAAATCCCGATTTCACCCGGAACACTTTCGATATCCAAACATAGGCTTCCAATATATCAATCTTTACGTCTCAACCATTTCGAGACTCCTCGTCATGTCCGTGATCACATCCGGGACTCCGAACAACCTTCGGTACATCAAAATGCCTAAACTCATAATATAACTGTCATCGTAACCTTAAGCGTGCGGACCCTACGGGTTCGAGAACAATGTAGACATGACCGAGACACGTCTCCGGTCAATAACCAATAGCGGGACCTGGATGCCCATATTGGCTCCTACATATTCTACGAAGATCTTTATCGGTCAGACCGCATAACAACATACGTCGTTCCCTTTGTCATCGGTATGTTACTTGCCCGAGATTCGATCGTCGGTATCCAATACCTAGTTCAATCTCGTTACCGGCAAGTCTCTTTACTCGTTCTGTAATACATCATCCCGCAACTAACATATTAGTTACAATGCTTTCAAGGCTTATGTGATGTGCATTACCGAGAGGGCCCAGAGATACCTCTCCGACAATCGGAGTGACAAATCCTAATCTCGAAATACGCCAACCCAACATCTACCTTTGGAGACACCTGTAATGCTCCTTTATAATCACCCAGTTACGTTGTGACGTTTGGTAGCACCCAAAGTGTTCCTCCGGCAAACGGGAGTTGCATAATCTCATAGTCATAGGAACATGTATAAGTCATGAAGAAAGCAATAGCAACATACTAAACGATCGGGTGCTAAGCTAATGGAATGGGTCATGTCAATCAGATCATTCTCTTAATGATGTTATCCCGTTAATCAAATAACAACTCATTGTTCATGGTTAGGAAACATAACCATCTTTGATTAACGAGCTAGTCAAGTAGAGGCATACTAGTGACACTTTGTTTGTCTATGTATTCACACATGTATTATGTTTCCGATTAATACAATTCTAGCATGAATAATAAACCTTTTATCATGATTATAAGGAAATAAATAATAACTTTTTTATTGCCTCTAGGGCATATTTCCTTCAAAAACTATATTGAAGACAGTGAGACAACCCCAAAGTCCTGTCTTGATGTAGTGTTCGAGTTACTAGCTACTACTACTGGCACCAGCTCTTCGAACTCGCTGCCTGAATCTGTTCGGCTTCTTGAGTCTCAACTTCAAGTAGAAAGACATCGATCAGATGTTATGCGATAGGAAGACAAAGGACCGAGGAAGTCCCTGCAGAATTCAGATGCATACTTTCTGGTGCAACAACAAGTGCTGGAGGATTTAAGCGCCAAACAAGAGAAAGTTAATAAGCTTGCTAAGCTCCTGCCAGCATTATGGGTACCCAGGATATTGTTTCTTGAGATCTTCTGAAGTGGTTTCAGTTCTGGACTTGTTTTGCTGCAGCGTTTATATGCTGCTTTGTTCCCTATATTTGCACTGGTGGCGAACTTTGATGCCCAGCGGATGTACTATGTGTAATAGCCGTGATAGCCTAGCGTAAGTTGCTTGCTAATTTATTTCCTTATTGTCTTGTTTATTTGTTTTCTTGTAGTCAGTGCAGTTCTTTTTCCGTGGCTTGCTAGTGGCTGCAATAACCTATTTTTTAAACTAGGCCACAATAACCATGGGCTACATATTTACTGTAGTTAACATGGGCCTCCTACGGGCCATAGAAACAATGGACCTTCTACGGGGCGTAGAAACAATGGGCCTTATACGGGCCGTAGACACAATGGGCCTTCTACGGGCCGTATCATCAATGGGCCTTCTCCGGGCCGTATGATCGGTTGGCCAAACATGGGCCAACAACAAACCACATTATGGTCGTAAATGAGCTAGAGTTGAAATCGTCCGTTCATGGGCCGACCATAATGGGCCGTCGTTAATAGGCCGTATTTGATGACGCTATGAAAATGGCCCAACGTATTAACGAGCCACAAATGGGACGACTGTAACCACAGGCTGAATTTGGGCCACAAGCAGAAAATGATAGTAACGAGCCATAAGTAAACGAATACTGGAAATGATCCCAAGAATAAATGGGCCCTGAGAAGGCCGAAAGATAACATGGGCTAGAAACGGCCCAACGGAATAATGGGCTGTTAATGGGTATAAAGTGATACACTGTTCATTACGGGCCAGTTTCACCACATGCCGTTAATGGGCCGAGGGTTACTATGGGCCTCATATGTGCCGAAAGACGTCATGGGCCATACATGGGCCGGAAGTTAAAACAGGCTGGAATTATATTGGACGGCCCAGATGACGCTACTGGGCCTAATTCGGATAGGCCGTAAACGGGCCCTGGGTTAGCGGGCTGTAAATGGGCTATATGTGAAGCAGTCAACAGGCTTGCCATGGATCGGCCCGCCACCTTTTGACCAAGTCAAACGGGCCGGCCTTTTCACAGGAATGGGCCTCTGTTGGGCCGTGCCATGTGTCGACGTATCATAGGCGCTTTGGGTCCAATGAGTAGATGACATCTGTCCCAACGGTGAGCCGATACGTATTTCCTCCAGCCAATGATGATTTTACATGTGGAAAATCCCCATTGGTCGGGGCTGTTAACGGGTTATCGGATCCAAAACCGGACCGGATAGCTTAACGGCATTATGTTACGATGGATGCCACGTGTCGGCCACCCTTGATGAAAGCACATCTGTGACACGCGATTTATCGTCATGGAAGTGGACACTTCCGTGATGATAATTTTGGTAATGTCATGGAACACTTCTACGACAGCATAGGTATGTGATACGTCTCCAACGTATCTATAATTTTTGATTGCTCCATGCTATATTATCTATTGTTTTGGATGTTTATGGGCTTTATTATACACTTTTATATCATTTTTTGGGACTAACCTATTAACCTAGAGCCCAGTGCCAGTTTCTGTTTTTACCTTGTTTTAGGGTTTCGAAGAAAAGGAAAACCAAACAGAGTCCAATTGACCTGAAACTTCACGGAACCCATTTTTGGAAGGAAAGAAGCCCAGAAGACTTGAAGTGCACGTAAGGGAAGCTTTGAGGAGGCCACGAGGTAGGGGGCGCGCCCACCCCCCTGGGCGCACCCTCCACCCTCGTGGCCCCCCTGACGTACTTCTTCCGCCTATATATCTCCATATACCCTAAAACTTCCGGGGAGCACAATAGATCGGGAGTTCCGCCGCCAGAAGCCTCCGTAGCCACCGAAAGCCAATCTAGACCCGTTCCGGCACCCTGCCGGAGGGGGAATCCCTCTCCGGTGGCCATATTCATCATCCCAGTGCTCTCCATGACGAGGAGGGAGTAGTTCTCCCTCGGGGCTGAGGGTATGTACTAGTAGCTATGTGTTTGATCTCTCTCTCTCTCTCATGTTCTTGAGGTGATACGATCTTGATGCATCACGAGCTTTGCTATTATATTTGGATCCTATGATGTTTCTTCCCCTTCTACTCTCTTGTAATGGATTGAGTTTCCCCTTTGAAGTTATCTTATCGGATTGAGTCTTTAAAGATTTGAGAACACTTGATGTATGTCTTGCCGTGGATATCTGTGGTGACAATGGGATATCACGTGATTCACTTGATGTATGTTTTGGTGATCAACTTGCGGGTTCCGCCCATGAACCTATGCATAGGGGTTGGCACACGTTTTCGTCATGATTCTCCGGTAGAAACTTTGGGGCACTCTTTGAGGTTCTATGTTGGTTGAATAGATGAATCTGAGATTGTGTGATCAATATCATATAATCATACCCACGGATACTTGAGGTGACATTGGAGTATCTAGGTGACATTAGGGTTTTGGTTGATTTGTGTCTTAAGGTGTTATTCTAGTACGAACTCTAGGGCTGTTTGTGACACTTATAGGAATAACCCAACGGATTGATTGGAAAGAATAACTTTGAGGTGGTTTCGTACCCTACCATAATCTCTTTGTTCGTTCTCCGCTATTAGTGACTTTGGAGTGACTCTTTGTTACATGTTAAGGGATAGTTATGTGATCCAATTATGTTAGTTGAAAGATCGTGGATGTCGCCTAGAGGGAGGGGGGTGAATAGACGTTTTAAAATAATTACGGTTTAGGCTTGAACAAATGCGGAATAAACCTAGCAGTTAATTTGTGAAGCACAAAACCTAAAACAACTAGGCTCACCTATGTGCACCAACAACTTATGCTAAGCAAGATAAGCAACTATGTGATAGCAAGATATATGACAAGAAACAATATGGCTATCACAAAGTAAAGTGCATAAGTAAAGGGCTCGGGTAAGAGATAACTGAGGCACGCGGAGACGATGATGTATCCCGAAGTTCACACCCTTGCGAGTGCTAATCTCCGTTTGGAGCGGTGTGGAGGCAAAATGCTCCCCAAGAAGCCACTAGGGCCACCGTAATCTCCTCACGCCCTCGCACAATGCAAGATGCCGTGATTACACTAAGGGACCCTTGAGGGGGGTCACCAAACCCGTACAAATGGCAACCCTTGGGGGCGGTCACCGAACCCGTACACTTTGGCAACCCTTGGGGGCGGTCACCGGTACCCGTCAAATTGCTCGGGGCGATCTCCACAACCCAATTGGAGACCCCGATGCTTGCTCGGAGCTTTACACCACAATGATTGAGCTCCGAACACCACCAACTGTCTAGGGCGCCCAAGCACCCAAGAGGAACAAGCTCAAGGGTTCCAAGCACCCAAGAGTAATAAGCTTCTCAACTTGTAACTTCCACGTATCACCGTGGAGAACTCAAACTGATGCACCAAATGCAATGGCAAGGGCACACGGAGTGCCCAAGTCCTTCTCTCTCAAATCCCACCGAAGCAACTAATGATAGGGAGGAAAATGAGAGGAAGAACAAGAAGGAGAACACCAAGAACTCCAAGATCTAGATCCAAGGGGTTCCCCTCACATAGAGGAGAAAGTGATCGGTGGAAATGTGGATCTAGATCTCCTCTCTCTTTTTGCTCAGAAACTAGCAAGAATCCATGGAGGGATTGAGAGTTAGCAAGCTCAAAGAAGGTCAACAATGGGGGAAGAACACGAGCTCAAGAGATAAGGTTGAATGGGGAAGAAGACCCCCTTTTATAGGAGCACCCGAATCCAACCGTTAAGTGCTCAGTCCGCGCACAAGCGGTACTACCGCTCAGGGGAGCGGTACTACCTTCTGGGAGGTAGAACACGGAGAGCGGAGCGAAACAGAGTGCGTGGCGGAGCTGTATGAGCGGCACTACCGCTGGAGCCAGCGGTACCACCGTTGGCCGCAACGGTACTGCCGCTTGGGAAACCGGTACTACCGCTTGTGGCGATAAGCGGTACTGCCGCTCCGGCCCGGCGATACTACCGCTGGGACCGCGCACATCGCCTACCATGAGCACAGGGAGAAGGAACAGAGAGGAGGGCCATTGAGCGGCACTAGGGGTGGTGGTAGCCGCGGTACTACTGCACATGAGCGGTACTACCGCTCCTACTGCTGCTGAACCCGACACGAGAAAACCACGTCTCGAGTCGAGGCGGTACCAGCACGGAACCGGAGCCGTACTACCGCTTATGGCCATGGGCGGTACTACCGCTGTGGGACAGCGGTACTACCTCTTGTGGCGATAAGCGGTACTGCCGCTCCGGCCCAGCGGTACTACTGCTGGCGCCATCCTTAAGCCACTTCCACGAAAGCAAGTAAATTCCACGGAAAACCAGAACTGCCATAACTTCTGCATATTAGATCCGAATTGAGCAAACTCAAGCTTGTTAGATACAAGACGACGAGTAGCATAAGAATCGTGTATGGGACCAGTACGTCAAGGGAGGAAAGAATGACTCCAGTATTCAAGGGAACACTAGAGAAGCAAAGTGCTCATTGGGACGATTTCATGAATTTCAAGGAATCGAAATTATCTAAGGAACGGTCGAGAATAAACAAGGCCAATGCCGCAAAAAAGGATAAGTTCCATAAGCTGGGGCCAGGTGGCCATGCGGTGGGAATTCCTAAGGGCTTCTTTGGATCACAGGATTTGCAAAACAAAGGAATAGGAAAAATGGAGGATTTGATTGCCATGACATAGCCAATCCTGTGGATTTTTTCCAGCGGTCGGACCTCATGTGTAAATTCCTTTGGAATCAGCACCTTGAAGACCCAATCCTGAGGAATTTTAATGGCCCAATCCTTTGATCCAAATGCGTTTCATAGGAAACAATCCTGAGGATTGATATCCCATGAAAATCCTGTGAAAATCCTCCAATCCAAAGAAGGCCTAAGTGGGATAAGTCTGAGAAAGAGATGGAGGATGCAGGTGTCACTCCAGAAACATTGAGCTGGCCCCCCAGGTGCAGGACTTGGTTCTATGCGCATGGGGGGGAGTTGGACCCGAAGACAGGCAAAGTTTCGAAGAAGGCATGTCTGGATGGAGCCAAAGATAAGCTACTTGTTGCAATAGAAGAGGCTCGATCAGGGGTGTTCGATCCCAATAGAGAGAATGACGAGCTTATGTGTGCCCTGGGAAATCTTGAACACCCGAGAAGAACACGAGGCAAGGGCGCTATTCCATGGTATGAGGGGTTTTCGGAATGGAACGCCGACTACAGAACCCGTGCGAGAAAGAAGATTGCGGAGGAGAAGAAGAGGAAGATGGTGGAGGAGCAGAGGAAGCTGGACTATGAATGCCTTCAAGGCCTAGAATCAGCACACGTGGACTTTGCAGTCAAATTCCAGCGGCAGTAGGAGCAAATCGACTCACTTAGCCAGCAAAGGGGGTCTCAGCAGCTGCAGCAGCTAGCGGATGATCCAGCATTGGATAGCACCGTCCCATCCATGCCGAGAAGCAGCGTGGGTTCCGCCCCGGGCGATGCATTGCTAGATAGCTACCCAGTGAATGACATCATGGAGAACACTAACTGCGAGCTACACTTCAAAATGAAGAACATATCCATGAAGGTGGCGGACGCCGTTGCTTTTACAAATCCCCCCGAGGCAACCTTCCATTGCAACCCGATTCCAGCGGGCTATGCTCGTGTCTTGGTTGATGAGGTGGTGGACCAATATTCGGGGCTAGAGCTTGACATTCCTGGAGGTGACGAGGAGCACACACTGGGAGAGGCCAACCATCGTATCATCCAATGGAGAAAGGATTGCATCATCTTTCGAAGGCCACCGACACCGCGTCATCCGACTCCTCGTCGAAGTCCGCCACCGAGCCAGTAGACTCCCGCTCCTCCAAGTCCACCAACGCGTCAGGCCACTCCTCCTCCAAGTCCGGCACAACTTCAGGCCACTCCTCCTCCTCCAAGTCCGGCAAAGCATCAGGCCACTCCTCCTCCAAGTTCGGCACAGCTTCAGGCCACTCCTCCTCCTCCAACTCAGCCATGTCAGCCGTCTTCGCCACCTCAGCAATCACGGAAGAGAGCCGCCTTAGCTATGGTGTGTAGCGGTACAAGTCGAGGTAGTACTGGAGGTACAGGCGGAGGCAAGCGATTTCAATATGGTCCAAGCAGCCTCGCGCCTCTTCCGCAGAGGCCTTACGACAAGTCTGAGGAGGAAAACACATCCATATCGAAGGCCGAGGTGGAAGCCCATTTTGCACCGAAACCGCCACCATCGCCAAGGGAGAAAGTGCCTAAGGAAAAGATTGACCACTTAATTCATATGGCTAGAGCACCAGCTCCCAAGCCTGTTGACACAGACTATGAGCGCCACCTCAGGAAGTTAAATCGAGCACGTCTACAGAAAGAGGCGAGCTCGAGCTCGAGCAAATCAGCTGGGAAAAGGAGCGGTAAAGCCGTTCCCTAGCTGGGAGAATAGGCGGCGCAATGAATCCCCCCGCTTGTTGTGCCAACAACACATGAGAGTACGCGTGCCCAATATTATTGTGGTCAAACCGTTAATGTTCCCGGGCTGGGCGATGTGGTAATAACCGAGGAGCATATTGAGCAGGCTAAAAGGCTCATGATCACTGTTGGACAACTCCTCGATATCGAGCCCATGTCTCTTATTAGAGAGGCGGAAATAAAACGGAAATATGTCCGGGGCCAACCTTTGGTCGAGCCAGACGAGGTCAAGAAGCTCCCAACGAGAATGTATGAATTGCATCAATGGTACATGGACATTACCAAGATTTCCAATCGAGAGTCCCTCATGGTGAATGTCAAGAAGGATCATTACTACCATGAGAAAGCTGTGTCCATTGAGTATTCAGAACTATTTTAGTTATACAATCAAGACGCACTCGACAAATCTATCGTCAGTTGCTGTTGTCTGTAAGTGATTTCTTTCTGTAATTTAAGTCTCAAGCTAGATGTAGTGATCATTTTGATCAACCATTACCTGTAATTATCCTCACTATATTCTTTTCTGTGGTATTATGCAGGATGAAGATTTATGAAATGAAAAAAGGTGGATGCTATGGCATTGGGTTCATTGACCCAAATACCATTAATGAATACACATGGAAATTAGATCCATATTATGAAAAAAGTGTAGAGGAAAGCATGCTAGAGTTCTTCAAGCGCCTTAATACCAATGAAGATATACTACTAGCTTCCTTACAACTTCGAGTGAGTCACACTGTCTTGTACTACAAATTCTGTTTTTGCCTACTAGCTAGCTACATGTTTTTGCTTACATATGCCAGCTTAATTAAGACGTGCAAACGTGTGTGCATGCAGATTTCACTGGATCTTGTTAATCATTAAAGTTGATGAAGGAACAGTTGAAATACTGGACTCACTACTTAAAAAAGCAAGTGACTACACCATCTTGTTTGGGATAGTCAATAGGTAATTTCAATCATTATTAACTATATCTCGGCCTATTTAGTTCGTAATTTCCTGATATGAACTATTTAATAACCCCTTTATTCATTTTCTTTGTCGGCGGGCTGGGCTTGGGCAAAGTTCATCAGCGTCACTCCAGGCCAATGGAAAAAAAGCTAAAATGGTATCGACCCAAGATAAGTAATTAAGTAGTACTAGCTAGCTACCTGCCATCTCTTTAATTATCATGCTTGATTAATTATTATCTGATCAAATTCCATTCTCGTAAAGGCCCTGAAGCAGGCGCCGGGCAATAATCTGTGTGCATACTACGTTTGCGAGAACATTTGCATGATGGCATCCGAAAGGAGCAGATCTCAAAGACAGGAGTGGGTACGTTTGTCAGAACACTATTCACAATTTTTACACCAATATCGATATCTAGTCACACAACTAATACACATGCATATTGATCTCCTTCTTAACAGTTCAAAGAGGTGCGGGAGTAGCTCCTAGCAGAGGACCGCATAGAAGCAATTCAAGAGGATAGCGGGATTTTTGCTCGACCAGGTCATAGATCCCAAAGGAGAATACTATTACCCGCTACCGCTCCCATGAACCACTTCTAATTGTCATCATGCTCCGAAGGCACCAATTAGGCTAATGCCACTGGCTCTGAAGGCACCAATTAGGAGAAATTGTATATAGCTAGCTAATTATATATATATATATATATATATATATACATGTGTGTATATATGTGTGAATTAATTGATGGTGGTTGTGAGAC
>NC_041386.1:636918282-636921350 GCF_002162155.2 Triticum dicoccoides
TTCTACTAGAAATTCTATTTATATATATGCATAACGTGTACAATATGTAGTATCGTAAAATACCAGCAAACGAAAAAGAATTAAATGGAAAACACAAAATTAAATGAAAAAGAAATCATAAACCCAAACCCCCCAACCTTTTAATACCGGTTGGTGTCACCAACTGGTACTAAAGGGCTCCCTGCCCCCGGAGCTGGCTCGTGCCACGTGGTTGCCCTTTAGCACCAGTTCGTGCTGAACCGGTACTAAAGGGGGGGGGGGCTTTAGTGCCCAAACTTTAGTGCCGGTTACCGAACCGGCACTAAAGGGCCTTACGAACCGGTGCTATTGCCCGGTTCTGCACTAGTGTGAGAAGGAGAGACCCAGCTATGTCTTGAGGGAGATCGGTCGACATCCATACATAACTGAAGGACGGGGAATAGGATGGGACAGAAAGAGAGAGGAGAGAGAGAGGGAGGGAGAGGGGTAGAGTGCTGGATGGGTGATGGAGTTGCTTCTCGAAGATGGTGGGAGAGGCCTACTAGACAAACTGAGGGTGGAACTGCAACATTATCAATAAGAGTAGGGATGTGTTTCTGTGTGTTCCTGTGCGTGATAGATCTGTCGAGACGCATCCATGGATGATGAAGGGGAACCATGTATTCGGTAAGCAAACCTAACTAGATCGGTAGATCAATTGTTGTATGTTGGAGGAAGGGAGAGACATAACTAATGAGGTAGATCAAGCTACGCGTGGGGTATAACGAGTTATAAGGACCTAGCTAGCTAGCTAGATAGGGGGAGGAGTGTGTGGTTGTGAGATCGATGAAAAGAGGGGCGGGAGTTTACACATGTGTGGGACCGTATGAGAGACACGAGGCAAGGAAACATAGATGAGGAGATTGAAGGTGAGTGTGTATGTTGTAGGCAGACATCGCTGGAGAGGTTTATCGATCGGTGTATGTCGGAAAGGAGTTGTGGAGACTGTGGGAGAACGACCTAAAGAAAAAATGAATGTGCACGATGGATAGAATGCTGAGGGAGGGGGAGGGCGAGGAGGGCGTGTGCATGCACGAGAGAAAGTTAGTGGTAGCTACAAAGGTTAGAGGATTGTGTGGGTGTAAGAGACTAACAAAGATCATAATTTGATATGAAAGTGGATTCATATATTTGAATAGGAGATCATAGTGTTTTAAACATATGCATGCATGAATATAGCGGTGATACGCGTGTTGTGGTTTTGCACATGTTATACCATAATGTGATAATGCATGGCGTTTGCAACTCACAGCTAAATGTCAAACAATTAAACCATACTATACATCGAACAATCTCACATTTTATTTGAATTTGTGATAATGTGTGGCGTTTGCAGCTTACAACTAAATATCGAACAATCTAAACAATACTATATATCGAACATTCTCACATTTTATTTGAATTTGTGGTAATGTGTGGTGTTTGCCACTCACATCTAAATACTTGTAGGCGTAGGAGGCGGGGCACCATACATAATGTGATAAACACATTATACATATGAGACATGGTTTAGATTATGAAGATCTAGCTAGAGCTTGAAATGTACTATGATTTGAAATCAACATAAAGTGGATTCAAAAACTTGAGTTCGAGTTCATATAGTACACATAGTTCATATGTAACTCGAGACTAATCATGTGGTGTGCTGTGAAGATAATACACAAACGATGGTTTAACTTGACAATAATGGTGATTGTAGATCTTATTAAAACAGAGAAACGAATTCAAATGCTTTGACTTCACAACAATCATTATTGCAGATCTTATTCAAATAGAGAAACGAACTCAAATTTAGTTCATATTGAAGCGGTAGTATATATGTTTGGAATGCACTAAAACGTTCATTTGAGTAGTAGGTTGCATGCATTATACACATAGCAAAATATTTTATTTGAACATAACATGAATTCAAAGTTTTGAATGACATTTGTAGTGCGAATTGATTTGGTACAGTACACGTTAGGCTTGTCCGGAAATTTCAACCCGCGCCTTGTTAGCCCGAAATATTTAAGATATGTCTTTGTCTCGTTGTGCTCCGACAACACCCTCCATCTCAACCCGCGCCTTGCTATTCCAAAATTACAACGCGCGCGAAAACTCCCACCTCCTGTGAAATCTCGACACACAAAATGCCCGTGATACCCCTGAACCGAAAGAACCGCCTCAAATCGGTGGGTGTACTTTCATAACTTACCCCACATTTCAGACAAGCGCGTCCCTAAGCCATGGTTCCCCACTCCCATCCCATCCGACCACCCATTCATACACCGAGGACGGGAAAACCCGCGAAGCCCCACGCTCTCCTCCGTCCGCCACCCAGCCGGAGCCTCTTTCCCGATGACGTAGTCCACATGAACACCTTGACGTCCCTCATCCATCATACTTGATGAGGATCCATTGTCGATCTGGTCGTCCCACCGGTTCAGTCACCCCGTCCTCCACCTCCAAGGAGCTGCCCCGACGTTCCCCTCGTCTTCCGCACCACCTCCAGTCCCACACCGCCGTCTTCACCTGCACCACCGGAAGAGCATCATCATCACTGTTTCCTCGGATGAAGCTGCGGCCTAATCGGCGCCACCAAAGAGGCTGTACACTAATCGCCGCATTTTGTTCTTGATTCGATCTCACGGTGCTGCCGGCGCTCGGTCTCGAGCCGACACGGCGCGACTCCATCCACGGCGGTGTCGCCGGCCACTTCCTCCACGGCGTCGCTCCCTCGGCAGTGACGTCCACATCGGTAGGAGCTGCTGCTACTTTAGCTCTCCCACGCGCTGCTGCTCTGCTATTGCTCTCGGTCCCCTGCCTTGTCTGCTCTTGCTCTTGCTCGCGCTGCTGCTCTCGCTCTTGCTCTTGCTTGCGATGCTGCTCTGATTTAGCTACACTTCAGTCGACTGAATCGACTTTTGGGTCAGTTGATTTTTAGGGGGTGGGGGTGCTCGCCAGAGTTAAGGAAGAACCAGCCGCAGCAGGGAGGGGGCTCACCGGAGAGGTACCTCACTATCTATCTTAGGGTTCAGGGTGGGGGCGGTGGTCGCCGGCGGTGGTGGGGC